>NC_056604.1:20804924-21404924 GCF_018340385.1 Cyprinus carpio
GGTGCGAGGGCCCGTTCATTGCTGCTTGCAGCTTTAATTCTTCTTCTTCTTCTTCTTCTTCTTTTTCTTCTCCAAAATAAATCGCATTTTTGAGGGCCTAAACATGCTCGAAAAGTCATGAAACTTTGCCCATGCGTCAGACCTGGTGAAAATTTACGGCTGATATAGGTTTCAGAAGAGGGTGTGGCAAAATGCTCGACAAAGCCCACCTATCGTAAAAAAAAAATCAACTTTCACGCCTTTCCATCTGCTCACTGTTTCACTGTACTATGCTCCACCGCGAGTCTTTGAAAATTGGCACACCACCCTTAAGCCCATCAGTACACGTATCAAAAAAGATCCATACCTTAGCAAAGCAAGCCTCTTGAAATCAATCCGAAACACCCAACAGAAGTCGGTTATTTTTAATTTTAATGAGGCAGTTCTGTGCATCAATTTTTGTCATATTGCATCCTTGTGTCATTTTAACGGAACGCTCCTGCTCTCGGATCATTATTTTTCGAGATCGAACAAGGGACCAAAATTTGTAACGCCCTAATCTAAAGGCCTTATGCGATGTTAAAATTGCGAAGAACTGGAGTTTTTCGTTAGAAGGGCGCTGTCCGCTAGAGGTCGGTTACCTGAACGAATTTTGTGTTCGCCATTGAAAAAATTGGAGTTGCTATAACTCAGACATTCAATGTTCCAATCTGCCCCCCAACATCACATGTTTGATAAGACTCCTGACCTGAACAGATTGAATGCCTATATTCAGTTATAGTCATAGCGACCAACCACTGGCAACAGGAAGTGACATAATTTTCGCTGTAACAAACTACTCCGAGAAGAAATTTTATGACAATCCATTTTTTTTTCAGTCACTCTATTCTAAAGGCCTGGCGATGTTAAATTGTGAAGATCTTGAGTTTTTTGTAACCGAGCGTGGTCCATGGCGCGTGACAAAGTTGATGTTCGACATGGGATAAATGTTATTCTGACTCAGGCAATAAAAACGTGATCTGCCCAAACTTCACCATGTTGGATAAGAGTCCTGGCCTGAACACATCTGAAGGCCAAAATTCCATCGGGTGTGGCAAAATGCCTTGATAGCGCCACCTATACACGTTTAACGGAGTGCACCTCGATCTACGTTTCATGGGACATTGTAACCAAAAAATTGGTAAACACATGTAACACATTCAATACCTACAAAAAAATCTCTGCATACGAAATTCGAATCCCAATAGGAAGTCAGTTGGTTTTGAATTTTCTCTGCACAAATTTTGTGTCATTTTTGCCATTTTCAGGGGTTTTGTACTTGGACGGAACACTCCTCCTAGGGCTTTATTCAGATCAACACACCAAACTTGTCAGTGTAATCTAAAGGGCCTTTGCGATGTTAAATTGCGAAGATCTGAGTTTTTGTTAAAGGGCGTGTCCCATGCGCCGCCGTCCGAGACAAAGTTCAAAGTCTCGAACGGGAATAGACGTTGTTATTGTAACTCTGTCATAAAATGTCACGATCTTCCCCAAACTTCACATGTTTGATAAGAGTCCTTGGCCTGAACAACATCCTGAAGGCCAATATTCCGTTATAATGATAGCGCCACCTGCTGGCAATAGGAAGATTGGCACATATAAAGGACTTTGATATATTCCACTTTATATATTGATATATTCCGCCATATTAACGACTTTAAATGCATATTTCTCACCGTTCACCTTTTTACTAAAGCCACTCGCTGGCGGTGAGCCCGGGTGCGAGGGCCCGTTAAATCGCTGCTTGCAGCTTTAATTCTTCTTCTGCTTCTTCTCTGAAATGAATTGCCTAAACATGCTCTAACTCATGAAACTTTGAACACGCATCGTGAACTGGCGCCACTTTACATCTGATATAGGTTTCAGAAGTGGGTGTGCAAAAATGGCTTGATAGCGGCACCTGTTAAATTTCAATGGAGTGTGCCTCGAGCTACGTTTCACATACATGCATGAAAATCAGTACATACGTGTAACACAATTACCTACAAAAAGTCTCTTGGGACAAAATCCAAAACCCAACAGGAAGTAAGTTACTTGAATTTCCTGTACGATTTTTGTGCAGTTTTTGCCATTTCCATGCCTCGTACTTTGACCTAACTCCTCCTACAGTTTTAAATGGTATTATCTTCAAATTTGGTGAGGCTCATCATAAGATGTTTGTGACGCAAAATGTGAAGATTTTGAGTTTCAAGGGGTGTGTCCCTGGTGGCCTGACAAATTTGATGCTTCACCATGAAACAGGAAGTCGCTGTAACTCAGGCAAGCAATGTCCGATCTGCCCCCAAACTTCACATCGCAGGATAGGTGTTCTGTCCAGAACAAAACACAAACACCCATGACCAAATTCAGTTTTAGTCATAGCGCCACCTGCTGGTAACAGGAAGTGACATGGTTAACACTGTTATGGACTCCTAGGAACATATTAAAAGTGTCAGCAAGTGCTAAATAGGCTGCCAACATGCTAGAAACATACTAAAACATGCTAGCAACACTTAGCTAAGTGTTACCAATGCAGTGATAAAGGGAAGTTGCTGTAACTCAGGGCAAGCACTGTCCGATCTGTCCCAAATTCCTCACACGTTTGACAGGAGTCCTGTCCTGAACACATCAACATGCCCAAATTCCGTTATAGTGATAGCGCCACCTGCTGGCAACCAGGAAGTGACATGTTTAACACTGTTATGGACTCCTAGCAACATAATAAAAAGCATAAACAAGTGTTTAATTGGCTGGCAATATTCTAGAAGCATGTTAAAAAACATGCTAGCAACACTTAGCTAAGTGTTAAAGCATGCTATTAATGCAGTGAAGAAGAATATTACTGTAACTCATGCATACAATGTCCAATTCTGCCTTAAACTTCACAAGTTTGATTAGAGTCCCCTGGCCTGAAGATATCTACATGCTCATATTTGGTTATCGTTATAGTTGCCACCTACTGGCAAAGGAAAAGCACCATGTTTGACACTTTTATTTGCACTATTCGCAAAACCAAAAACTAATTTGCCGTTGTGTGCTCTCAACATGCTATAAATAGTCTCAAACATTGCTTAACAACATTGTACTAAGTGCCCTACAGGCTTGCTATTTAAAACTATTAAAACCGTACGGTGTTGTAACTCAGGCAAGCAATGTTTCTCTGCCCCAAACTTCACACGTTTGATAGAGTGTTATGTCCTGAAAACAAATCCCATGCCCACATCTCAGTCTATAGTCATAGCACCACCTGCTGGCAACAGGGACAGAGGGCCCTTCATTTTATCGCCTTCTTTGCAGCTTTTAATTATGCATTTTATATGTTCAGGTTTAAATAGCAGTCATGTTCCTGCATTAAACCGTTTGTTAAAACAATTCAAAATGACAACTTTATATGCAGCTTCTGTGTTGATTTAATTTTTTTTTGTTTTGCGGGGGCTTGGTAACAGCCCAAAATGTCTTATTATTCTCATTCACTTGATTTAAATGTAAGAACTTTGACTCAAAAGATAATAGGACACTTTTAAGGAACAACTGGCAATTATAAAGGTTAAAAACAAAATTGCCCATTTTGAAAATGTTCAAAAACAAAAAAAAAAACAAACCATGTTTAAAGTTACTGGAAAAAGACCCCGATGATTTTATGAAAGGCTGTTCACGGTTCATGAATGCACTGTCTCCTGCGGTTTTGTTGTGACTGTCATTGTTTCATTGTTTTCATGCTGGGGTGTTGGCAGTTGCAATTCTTTACAACAGCCTATTTCATGCTCCGGTCTTTTCGTCTCGTGTTTGTACAGATCGTTGTGTGAGGTCAAGCGTGGTGTTTGTCTTGTTCGTGAATTAGCGTCCCGCTCATGCTCTGTTTCGGTTTGGCGGTCTCTGGCTTACTGCCAATCATTTACGGATAACCCTCGCCTTTCCCAACGCCACCAACGCACTCAACGGGAGTGTAATCATCACCCATCTCCACACAACGCACTCAAGGGCCCTTGCGAGGTCTCACCACCTCCATCATCGCAACTCAAAGGGCATTCTACTAACCGGTCTGTGCTGCCACCGAAAGAGTCCCTGGCTCGTTCAATCAAGACTATTCATCATCCAAGTATTCTTAATCAAACATCATTTTACTTGCAGTGTTCCTGTTTTGTCCTTTATCACGCCGTGACGCAACCTAGATCTGCCACCAAATGGAGGCAGCGAGTAATCAAACGTTCTGCGCTGGAGGATTTCCTAAGAGGCAGTTCGGAGTGATGGACTCCCAGGTAGAGCAATCGTTTCCGGACCACTGGTTTTCGGCGCGGTTTCAGGCTTGCTGACGCCAGGTGTCCGAGCTACCCAAACAAACTTTCAGTTACTACGAGCTACCACTGCGCCGCCCACACGTGCCCAGTTACCACAAGCCCCTTCGGAAAGCCCCCCTCCAAGAGCTTTCGGGATTCGGAAAACCCCGGCTCCCCATGTCCCGGAGTCAACCATTCGGGTGAGCCTAACTATTGTAGCAGCTTTCTCTTACCCCGCCACTGTGACATGCACTTTTCCATCCAACCTAGAACCTTCGCCAAGCAGCGGGCCAAGGTGGCATCTTCACTCACATGCTCACTGGGAGGGCCGGCATTTCTGGGTCAACCGGCGGTGTTGCCCGAGAACCAGGATCCAGATGCGCCATCAGTTTCAGGTCACTCTCCACCAGCAATGAGACGGTTTTGATCGGGCCGTCGCCGGGAGGGAGGCCGGCCCGGCAGCTCTCTGGGCCCACGGCAGCCCCGAAAGTCATCCAGTCTTGGACCTATTCCCCCGATTCGACAACCCCACAATGCGGTAGAGTTGTCATTGTGAAAGAGGAGGAGCAGGGGGACATGTTTCCTGCATGGGCTGGCTGGCCGCCTTCCAGACAGGAGAGTCTATGCCCTGGACATCACCTACTTAGCTGAATGGCCTCATCGAAACCGGCTTTGCGGGGTCGAGCAGCGGCCAGGACGGGAGCGGAAAGGCGGAGCTGCTACCCCAGTTCCACATCGTGGGTCCCATGCCGACACGTGCGGTCCAGCGGCGGGGACGCGGCCAGCCCCTCCTACGATCCAAAGAGCCACATGCATTGTAGGGCGGGCTCGGCTTTAACGGGATGAGAAGGAGAGGCGGAGGGTCCCTGGGCCAGTTCTGTATCAGCGCACTTCGGGGGAATTCCGTGTGCTACCCACCGTCTGTGGGTGCTTTGCCCGGTTAAAAGGGTCCAGGCCCCGGTTACGATGAGCGGGCTATCTGGTGGGATCTCTGCCGAAGGAGACCTCCTCATCATCTCACGCTCCTTCCGGTCATTCTAGGCTCGAGGTGTGCCGCACAGAGACCCACAACTAGTCAAGCAATCTGGCCTCCTGTCCTTCTAGGGGCCAGAAGAGAAATTTCATGGACAGCTGGTGTCGTGGCACACTGCGTCTTCACATCCTCTCAGGACCCTTCCGCACCAACAAATCACGGTTCACGCCCTCATTGGACCGAATTTCCCCTCGCGTACCAGTCATATCTACGTCATAGAAGAAATCACCTCATCACCTCTGGCAATCACTCTCTGAAACCATTGCATGCTCACATCCACTTGACTACCGTTCTGGCACCCATAAGTCCGCTCGTCACCCCTGGCTCTCCTCCTCCACAACCCAGAAAGGCGATGGGTCTTCAACTACCATCATTAACTTGGTTCCCCTCAAGGAGGCACGAGTCTGTTTAGGTGACTGCCTGTCGTCGTCGTTTCTACGTAGCTGTCTGTGTTGGCAGGAAGGAGGCGGCGGTGGATTTGTCTAACGTCTATTCGCGGAGATTACTCCACCTGTGGAAGTGTTTCAGTAAGTCTACATTGCTGCTTCTATTCCTCCGCCTCGTCCCCTACTCGACTGTAGCCATAAAATTACTTGTCGGGTAAGTCTTCCGCCTAAGGGCAAACTTATATCACTTCGGCTCCAGAGGGGACAATTGCCCACTTCTGCTTTGCTTTTACCTCGACCGTTACAACTTTTCAATCCACCCTCGTTTGCGCAAATGAGGACGAAACAGGCCCAGAAGAGGATAATGGCATCACATCTTGGTTCTCCTGTCGGCGGCGGGATCTATTGCTCACGTGGTGACTGAGCGGTATATCATGTATGGGGAACGGGCGGCTGTGGGAGACCCCGGAGGATCCCAACGCTTGTGCTGCGCCTCTTTCAGGGGGCAGTCGACTTCCCAAACGGCCGGTGAAGACGTAATGCTTAGCATTTCGTGCCGTCGCCGGGAGGGGAGGCGGGCCAGGAATCTCCCGGAGGCTACTTACCCCACTGCAGCACTTTGAATATTTGATCATGCCTTCGGACTTCTCCACGAGTTCCGTAAAAACTTCCTGGCATCGTCAACGACGTGCTGCGAGTGTATGATTGGAACGGAGGATAGCGCGTTTTACCTGGACAAATGTTGATTCATTTCCTGCATGGGCTTGGCTGATCCACGGCGGTCCAGAAGGAGATCTACTCTAACGTCCCTCGGACCCTGTCCCCACTTCACTGAATGACCTGATCGAGCTGGCAACTTGTGCGGGTGACACACCGCACGGCTGACACGGTCGGACTTGGGTAGGCGCGGAGCTTACCCAGTTCCACATCGGGGCTTTTTCCAGCCTAAACGTGGCTGTCCAGGCGGCCGGGGACGCGGGCCTCCCCTTTCCGATACCATCTGAGCCCAGTGCCAGGTAGGGCGAGCTCGGCTTTCGCCGGGAGGAAGAAGGAGGGTAACAGTGTCCTGGCCTTTTGCCTTCTACTGTGCAGGGGGAACCGGGGCATGTCACGCTACACACCTCTGCCCCGTACAGGCCCAAATGCCCGGTTAAGGTAATATGGAGGGGCTATTACGTGATCGAGTGGGCCTCTCCGCCAGAAGAACCTCACATCAGTCCACTGAAAAGCTTCACGATAAGACTCAGGAAGGCAGTCACCGACCCCAACATGTCACTGGGAGCACAGGCTCGCCTATGCTCGGACGGCATGTAATTGTTTCAATTTTGGGGTTGGCAGATGTACCGGCTCGTACAACAAACTACTCACAGTTCCCCTCAGAGCCCTTCCTCACCACATCACGTGTCTCACGCCCTCAGGGTGACAGAAACTCCTCAGTCATGATCTTCATTCGTCACTAATGACTCACCCTCTCACATCAGCAAATCACAACATTTACGGAAAGACATTTCCAGTTTCACAGTATTGCCTGACTCTCACCTGGGCACCCATAGCCTCGTCACTCCCTGCTTTATCGCTCTCGCGGGAATTCCAGGTCGCCACAACGCCCAGGATAGCACTCAAGGTCCTCTACTCCACTCTGGTGGGTTCTGACTTGGTTAAAGGATGTCAGAGTCTTGTAGTGTCCTGCCTGTAGCCGCTGTTTCTCATGCCATGTGTGGCAGGAAGGAGGCGGTGGATTTGTCTGCCTTCGTGCCTGCTGCGAGCTACCTTCCACCGTGACAGTATTTGCTTTCGTAAGTCTCGATGCGGCTCCTCTCTTCCTCACCGCGATGCGTCCCTACGACTAGTTCCATAGAATACTGTTCGGAGTAAGCGTCTCTCTGCCTAAGGGCAAATTATATTCACTTTCGGTTCCGAAAGGTTCAGGCATGGAGAAATAAAATTTCTGAGCTCTCCCAGCTTCACAAGTTCCGTACTACGCCCTTCTTCCTGTTCTTCTCTTCCAGCGGGGGCGCTCCGTTCTTTTTTGTGGAGACCAGGACAGGACGGCATCCTGGCGACCCAGGGTGTCGATTACGCGGACGAACCTACAATCACGGTGCAAGAATACTTATGCACTTTGTGCAGTTGCACTTTTCTTTCAGTCCAGAACCTTCGCCCAACGAGTTGGCCAGGAGTCGGCATTCGATCAATGGGGTTATCCACTTTCAAAACTTGACTGGTACTGCACGCCTAATGCTTGGTCCTTTTGTCCGCATCAGGGAGTGGGGATGAATGTGCACCAGGTACCGTGCGTTTTAATACCCCCAGGGGGCACTTTTTGAATATTTGTACATCCCTTCTCGTTGTTTACGCTTTCCGCAACGTCCCCAGCGGTCTTGGTCCCAGGCACTCGTGTTCAACGCCCGATTGCTAGCGACAGATAGATTGATCAGTTTCATATATGTCTACCTGGACGACATATTGATTTTTGTCTTTCTTCTCTCCAGAACATGTGTGCATCACGTTCGACTATGTGCATAGAGGTTCCTAGAGAATGGGCTTTGTCAAGGAGGAGAAATGCGAAGTTTCATGCACACAGTCGATTCCATTTTTGGGGTATAACGTGTCTGACTGAGGGAATACGCATGGATCCCGAGAAGATTAGGCTGTGGTAGAGTGGCCAAGTCCAGAATTCCCGTAGGCCCTACAGAGGTTTCTGGGGTTCGGCCAACTTCTATTCCTGCGGTTTATATTATTCTATTTTATTCGAAACTTCAGCCAACTAGCCCGCACCTCTCCTCTGACCGCCTTGACCTCCACAAGAACTACGTTCAGGGGGTCAGAACACAGCCTAGGCTGTTTTTGCCAAAATGAAGAGCTGCTTTGTTTCAGCCCCTATCTTAATTAACCCTGACCATCACGCTCAGTTTTTGGTGGAGGTCGATTGGTCGGAGTGTGGAGGGGTAGGAGCGGTGTTATCTCAGCGTTCTTTCCTCAGACGACAAGGTCCAACCATGCGCGTATGTTTCTTATCGTTTAATCCTCCACTCCAGCCGAACGAAATTACTATTATTGTAAACCGAGAGTTGATGGCAGTCAAGATGGCATCTTGGAGTTGAGTGGGCGCCACTGGTTAGAGGGATCGGGGGTTCCTGTTATGTATGGACTGACCACAAGAACTTAGAATATATTAGTACGGCTAAAAGGTTGAACTCCAGCGGCTCGGTGGGCACTTTTTTTTCGGACGTTTTTTGATTTTTTTTTTACTATCTAGTAGCGCCCCCCCCCCCCCCCCCCCGGGTTCCAAAAATATTAAACCCGATTCCTTTACACGTATTTTTGACCAGTCCGAACGCCCAGGCCACCACTCACCGGAAAGTGTATTTTCTCCTGAGACATTAGTGGTCTCCCACACTCACATGGGAGATCGAATCGAAGGTAGGAAAGCATTAAAAAGGGTAATTGCCATCCGCCCGGGTGCCCCCCACCGAATCGATTATTTGTGCCGGGCGGGTTGACGGTACAACGGTTATCCAGTGGGGGACATTGTTCTAATGTGGCTTGCCATCAGGGAGTTAACAATCAGATTTCTAAGTTTTTGGTCAAGCAACGACTCTGGTGGCCATTGCTGGCTCGCGAAGTTCACAGTTTTTGTGTTGGCTTGCTCGGTTTGTGCCACTGGTAAGACTTCCAATCGATTCCCTGATGGGTTACTTCAACCGCTGCCGGTGCCTTCGAGACCCTGGTCCCACATCGCTCTAGATTTTATCACCGCCCTCCCGCCCCCTCCCAGGGCAAACATGGTAGGTTTGGACCGTGGTGACCGGTTCTCGAAGGCGGCCCACACTTATTCCCTTGCCCAAACTACCCTCAGCCAAGGAGACAAGCGGTGGGCCGGTGTAGATCACGCCTTGCGGTTTACATGGCTCCCAATTAGGACGCAGTTGTCCGACAGGGGGAGGCCCACCTCTGTGTCCAAATTTGGTACGAGTTCTGTAGATTACTGGGGCTGTACATGTAAGTATGTCCTCATGGTTTCATCCCCAGAGCAATGGTCAAACCGAAAGAGCCAAACTAAGATTTGGAAAGGGTGTGCGATGTTTGGTTTCCACGATTCCTCTCCTGGAGCCAACAATTTCGATGGTGGCGTACGCCAAGAATACCTTCACCCATATCAGCTGACGGGCCAATCACCATTTGAAAATGTGTGTAAGGTTACCAGCCACATGTATTTCACTCTAGGAATTCTGAAGTACGGTCCCCTCTAACAGATATTCGTCAGAGGTGTCCCGACTTGACTAGGCCGCGAGACTCTCTCCAAGTGGGGGCGAGTGCAAGGTCTAAAGCCGATCGCCACCTGTTCTAGGCCTCCCGTCACTAGTCGTGGGTCCAAAAAGTCTGGCTTTCTACTAAGAATATTCCTCTCCACTCGTATCTAATAAGTGGTCTCCCAAATTTCATTGGGCCGTTGTTAGGCCACCAACGATTCATTAGACTAGAGGCGTCCGCCTCAGACTCTCCTGCGTACAGGAGAATTCATCCCGCCTTTCATGTGTCTAAAATAAAGCCCGCTGACCATTCCCCTATTAATACGCCTACCCCGGTCCACCCCCCGCCACTCTACTCGTAAATGGGGGAGATTCACTTATTCGGGTCAATCGTGATTCGGGACTCTAGACAGAGGGGACGCTGAACATCCTGGATCACTCTCTTATCGATGATTACAATCGACAGGTAAAGGGGTTCTGGGGACGCCAGAAGGCGTCCTTAGGAGGAGGGGTACTGTCAATGTTCGCGAATCCACTGTTCTCCTGCTGGTTTGTGGTGAGCATGTTAATTGTTGTCATGTGGGTGTACGCTGATCGGGCTGATCAACGCGGCATGTGCAGCTCGTTACAACAGCCTATTTACTGCCCGTCTTTCGTCTCTTGTTTGTTAGATCGTTGTGTGAGGTACGCTGGGGTTTGTCTGCTTCGTGATTCATCGTTCCTGCTTAATGCTCTGTTTCCTGTTGGTCCGTCTCTGGATTACTGCCATCCATACGGAATACCTCGCCTTCAACCAACTCCACCAACGCACTTCAAGGGACGACAGGTGTTAATTCATCACCATCTCCACCAAAGCCTCAAGGGAATGTAGATGGTCTTCACCACTTCCATCATCGCACTCAGGGGAACTCTACTCCACCTGTTCTGTGCTGCCACGAAAGATCCCTGCGTCATTCTCCAAGAGGCCATTAATCATCACATATTCTTTAATAAACATCATTATTACTTGCAGTTGCCTCCTGGTCCTGTATCACGCCGTGACAAAGGCTACCAGGATAACGATAACATAAACAAATTATATCTTCTCTATTTCCAGTTTGTTGTACGCGTGGCTCATGCATTGCAAATATTAAGCTAATTAGCATGCTTAAGAATCTGTTATCTTGATAAAACTATTATGCTACTACTGCCCACTGACTTGGTTTTAAAACCTATATTATTATCCAATTTTATGAGCCTAAAACATGTTTAAATGCACACATTTAGGTCAGGAAAATCAAAAATTTCTAGAGGGAGCATGCCCCCCACCCCCTACCAATCACATTTTTGGGACCACAGTATTTGCAAAAACCGGCATATGAGGCCTGCACATGAAAGCAGCATGTGCACTCCGATGATCTCGTGGAGTTTCACGTCTACAAAATCAGCAAAGCACATTTTCAAATAGGTGCTGTCTTTATGAAATAAACCGCAGATTCGAGTTTTAAACAATAACATTTTCCGCCTGAAATACTTTTTAAAATTACATTTCATGACACAGTAACAGTAATATTTTGAAAATTATGTGAATAAATGGTGGTTGAAATAGAATGATATGTGAACTCAACCAATCAGCATGTTCAGTGCCCAAGTCCTGTCCCCCAAAAGTTCCGGACCTTTGAAAATGTACCAGAGATTGTCTTACTATAGGGAGATGAGAGGGTCTGTAGGCAGGGGTGGACTTAGGGGGGGGACTTAGGCCCTAAGCAAATTCCAGGTATGGGTCCCCAACACAATAACTATGTTCTCTTTTACGTCTAACCCTTTTTTTACTCACTCACTCACTCTCATAGTTTATTTATCCCATCACAACCAGTAATTAGTCAACCTGATGCTGTTCTAAAGCCATACTAGGCTACCTTTTTTTTTTGGATCACAAAAGAAGATTTTTTTAAAAAAAAAAATGCTTGAACTAGTCCATTTAATAAATTATAAACTTTTTCAATATTTTTACAAAGATAAAATTATCGCATGCAACTCATTCCATTGTCCAAATGTTCTGAAGGCGTACGGTAGGGTTTGCTGAGAAACAAATTTGAAAATGTAATGAAAAGCACACAAAACAGTCATTTTGAAACATCAAGACAAATAAAATAATAACTTGAAACACAATACTTTCTTTACTGAGGTGAATATCTCTGTTCTGAGACAGTCAGACAGTAATATATAGCCTAGAATGCACGCAAAGTGCGCTCCCTCATATAATCACTAAAAGCTGTCCCTCACTTCTGTCACACACTGACCTGCGGGTGTCGCTGCTGGACAGTGTTATTCCTGCTTCCTGCTTGCCTGGCTGCTGTTTTGTGATCATAGCTCTGTATAGCTTTGTTTTTCTGTACAATCTTTATCTTACTATCACTCTCTTTTGTTTAAAAGTGCTAAAATATAACTTAATTCCCACCATATTTCTTATATTATCTATCAGTCTAATCTGATTAATTTGATCGTTCACTTTTATTTTAAATCCGCGAGTGCAGTGCACCTGCATCGCATTAGCACTCGTTAGCTTGTCATTAGCGTTTCCATTTGTGCTTATCGCTGTTTTCTTTTCTCCTCTCCTCTCTCTCTCACTACTCTCTCTCTCCGGTTTTCATCAAGTTCATCAAATAATTGTGGTAAGTATCTTTCATCAAGCACGGTGAGTAATGGCTTCTCCTGCTATTGTTATTTGCACTGCTTGCCACATGTATAGTTTATCTATCTCTGTCGGTGACAAGGGATTCACATGTGATAAATGCAGGGAAATAGTTAGGCTGCCAGAGAAGATTTCAGAATTAGAGACACGCATCCAAACTTTAATTGAGGACAGTAAGAATGTGAGGGCTCTAGATATGGCTTTGGATGCGTCTAGCTCAGGGAGTCCTGTACATTGTTCGGTTCCGCTTACAGCGCCTCTGCAGCAGGGCAACTGGGTGACTGTGAGGCGGCATAGTCACGGGTCAAAACACCGCTCTTCCATTCCGATCAAAACATTAAACAGGTTCTCCCCACTCAGTGACGCACCCACTGAAAAAACCTGATCAAAGTGCTCTAGTTATTGGCAATTCTATTGTACAGAACGTGAAAATAGAGACACCAGCCACCATAGTCCAATGTTTACTGGGAGCCAGAGTGCCTGATATCTTGGCAAATTTAAAAGTGCTGGCTAATGCTAAACGTAAATACAGTAAAATTGTTATTCACGCCAGCGCTAATGATGTTCGACTTCGCCAGTCGGAGATCACTAAAAATAACATTAAAGAGGTGTGTTGCAAGCATGATGTCAGACACTGTAATATGCTCTGGTCCCCTCCCTGCTTACCATGGTGATGAGATGCATAGCAGATTGTCATCACTCAGTGGCTGGATGTCTAAGTGGTGCCCGCAGAATAACATAGGTTTCATAGACAATTGGACGAGATTTTGGGGCAGACCTGACCTGTTGAAAAGAGATGGTCTTCATCCCTCCTGGGGTGGTGCCGCTCATCTCTCTAGAAATATGGCACATAGTCTTAGTGTTTGTACTTGACTAACTGGGGCCCAGGTCAGGAAGCAGAAGGACTGGCTAAACCGACCATCTGCTAGCCACCTCACGTCACAGAAGTCAGTTAATTCACAGCACATAGAGACTCGTTCACCTAGATATGACACTACAGAGACTGTGTCTGTTCCCCGAACTAGAAAATACAAAAAACGTCCAAACAAATTTAAGAGCAACACTTTAAGTGAGGTTCAACAAATAAAAAACAGATGCAATATGGATAAACAAATGATAAAGCTTGGCTTATTGAATATCAGGTCCCTTTCTACGAAAGCACTTTTTGTAAATAATATGATCACTGATCATAATCTAGCTGTGCTCTGTTTGACAGAAACCTGGCTAAAACCTGATGCTTACATCATTTTAAATGAGTCTACACCCCAAGAGTACTGTTTATAAACATGAGCCATTCCAAAAGGTAAAGGGGGAGGTGTTGCTTCAATTATAACAATGTTTTCAGTATTTCTCAGAGGGTGGGCTTTAAGTATAACTCGTTGAAGTTATGGTCCTTCATATAACATTATCCAGAGAAACAAATGTTAATGTTAATAAATCCCCTGTGATGTTTGTACTGGTTACTGTATGCAGGCCACCAGGGCACCATACAGACTTTATTAAAGAGTTTGCTGATTTTACATCCGAGTAAGTGCTGGCTGCAGATAAAGTTTTAATTGTTGGTGATTTTAATATCCATGTTGATAATGAAAAAGATGCATTGGGATCAGCATTTATAGACATTCCGAACTCTATTGGGGTTAGACATCACGTCTCAGGACCTACTCATTGTCCAAATCATACTCTAGATTTAATACTGTCACATGGAATTGATGTTGTTGAAATTATGCAGCCAAGCGATGATATCTCAGATCATTATTTAGTTTTGTGCAAACTTCATATAGCTAAAACTGTAAATTCTACTTCTTGTTACAAGTATAGTAGAACCATCACTTCTACCACAAAAGACTGCTTTGTAAGAAATCTTCCTGATGTATCCCAATTCATTAGCATATCCAAAACCTCAGAACAACTTGATGATGTAACAGAAACTATGGACTCTCTCTTTTCCAACATTTTAAATAAAGTTGCTCCTTTAGGAAGATTAAGGAAAAGAGTCTGACACCGTAGTATAATGAGCACACTCGCAACCTAAAGAGAGCAGCCAGGAAAATGGAGCACAGCTAGAGGAAAACAAAACTAGAGGTATTTTGTATTGCTTGGCGAGAAAATAAATCCACTCATTCTCTACTATAGGAGAGGAAGAATTGTATAAACTTGTTAAATCATCTAAACCAACAACATGTATGTTAGACCCTATTCCATCTAAGCTCCTAAAAGAGGTGCTTCCAGAAGTCATAGATCCTCTTCTGACTATTATTAATTCCTCATTGTCATTAGGATATGTCCCCAAAACCTTTAAACTGGCTGTTATTAAGCCTATCATCAAAAAACCACAACTTGACCCCAAAGAACTAGTTAATTATAGACCGATTTCGAATCTCCCTTTTCTGTCCAAGATACTAGAAAAGGTAGCATCCTCACAATTATATTCCTTCTTAGAGAAAAATGGTAACTGTGAGGATTTCCAGTCAGGATTTAGACCGTATCATAGTCCTGAGACTGCTCTCCTTAGAGTTACAAATGACCTGCTCTTATCATCTGATCGTGGTTGTATCTCTCTATTAGTGCTATTGGATCTTAGTGCTGCGCTCGACACTATTTGACCACAACATTCTTTTGCATAGACTAGAACACTTTGTTGGCATTAGTAGAAGTGCATTAGCATGGTTCAATCGTACTTATATGACCGACATCAATTCGTAGCAGTGAATGAAGAGGTATCATACCGATCACAAGTGCAGTATGGAGTACCTCAAGGCTCAGTACTAGGGCCGTTCCTCTTCACGCTTTACATGTTACCCTTGGGAGATATCATCAGGAAAAACGGTGTTAGCTTTCACCGTTATGCTGATGATACTAAGCTATATATTTCTTCGCGGCCCGGCGAAACATACCAATTTGAAAAACTAACGGAATGCATAGTTGATATAAAAAACTGGATGACGAGTAATTTCTTACTGCTAAATTCTGTCTAAGACTTGATGGCTGCTCTGTCAATTCTTCGTCATCAGTTATGAACCTAGGTGTAATATTTGATAGCAATCTTTCCTTTGAAAGCCATGTTTCTTGCGTTTGTAAAACTGCATTTTTCCATCTCAAAAAAATACCTAAATTACGATGTTATGTTAATCCATGCGTTTATGAGCTCAAGGTTAGGTTATTGTAATGCTTTATTGGGTGGTTGTTCTGCACACTTAGTAAACTCCAGTTAGTCCAAAATGCAGCAGAGTTCTTACTAGAACAAGGAAGTATGACCATATTAGCCTGGTCCTGTCAACACTGCACTGGCTCCCTATGAAACATCGTATAGATTTTAAAATCTTGCTTATTACTTATAAAGCCCTGAATGGTTTAGCACCTCAGTATTTGAACAAGCTCTTGTTACATTATAGTCCTCCACGTCCGCTGTGTTCTCAAAACTCTGGCAATTTGATAATACCTAGAATATCAAAATAAACTGCAGGCGGCAGATCCTTTTCCTATTTAGCACCTAAACTCTGGAATAGCCTACCTAACATTGTTCGGGAGGCAGACACACTCTTGCAGTTTAAATCTAGATTAAAGACCCATCTCTTTAACCTGGCTTACACATAACACACTAATATGCTTCTAATATCCAAATCCGTTAACACTTCCCATAACACCTGATGTACTTGCTACATCATTAAAAGAATGGCATCTACACTAATATTAGTCTGTTTCTCTCTTATTCCGAGGTCACCGTAGCCACCAGATCCAGTGTGTATCCAACTCAGAGGGTGACTGCAGTCACCTGGATCCAGTATGTATCCAGACCAGATGGTGGATCAGCACCTAGAAAGGACCTCTACAGCCCTGAAAGACAGCGGAGACCAGGACAACTAGAGCCCCAGATACAGATCCCCTGTAAAGACATTGTCTAAGAAGACCTCCGCGACAAGACCACAGGAAACAGATGATTCTTCTGCACAATCTGACTTTGCTGCAGCCTGGAATTGAACTGCTAGTTGCGTCTGGTCAGAGGAGAACTTGCCCCCCGACTGAGCCTGGTTTCTCCCAAGGGTTTTTTTTCTCCATTCTGTCACCAATGCCTCTGGCTTGCTTAGTTGGGGACACTTCATTTACAGTGATATCGTTGACTTGATTGCAAATTATTGCACAGATACTATTTAAAAACTGAACTGAGATGATGACATCACTGAATTCAGTGATGAACTACAAACCCGATTCCAAAAAAGTTGGGACACTGTACAAATTGTGAGTAAAAAAGGAATGGAATGATTTACAAATCTCATAAACATATTTTATTCACAATAGAATATAGATTACATATCAAATGTTGAAAGTGAGACATTTTGAAATATCATGGCAAATATTGGCTCAATTTTGGATTTCATGAGAGCTCCACATTCCAAAAAAGTTGGGACAGGTAGCAGTAAGAGGCCGGAGGGGTTAAATGTACATATAAGGAACAGCTGGAGGACCAATTTGCAACTTCTTAGGTCAATTGGCAACATGATTGGGTTTAAAAAAGAGCCTCTCAGAGTGGCAGTGTCTCTCAGAAGAAGTCAAGATGGGCAGAGGATCATCAATTCCCCTAATGCTGCGATGAAAAATAGTGGAGCAATATCAGAAAGGAGTTTCTCAGAGAAAAATTGCAAAGAGTTTGAAGTTATCATCATCTACAGTGAATAATATCTTTCAAAGATTCAGAGAATCTGGAACAATCTCTGTGCATAAGGGTCAAGGGCGGAAAACCATACGGCACTGCATCACATACAGGAATGCTACTGTGATGGAAATCACAACATGAGCTCAGGAATACTTCCAGAAAACATTGTTGGTGAACACAATCCACCGTGCCATTCACCGTTGCCAGCTAAAACTCTATAGGTCAAAAAAGAAGCCATATCTAAACATGATCCAGAAGCGCAGGAGTTTTTTTATTTAAAATGGACTGTGGCAAAGTGGAAAACTGTTCTGTGGTCAGACGAATCAAAACTGGGACGCCATGTCATCCGGACTAAAGAGGACAAGGACAACCCAAGTTGTTATCAGCGCTCAGTTCAGAAGCCTGCATCTCTGATGGTATGGGGTTTCATGAGTGCGTGTGGGCATGGGCAGCTTACACATGTGGAAAGGCACCATCAATGCTGAAAGGTATATCCAAGTTCTAGAACAACATATGCTCCCATCCAGACGTCGTCTCTTTCAGGGAAGACCTTGCATTTTCCAACATGACAATGCCAGACCACATACTGCATCAATTACAACATCATGGCTGTGTAGAAGAAGGATCCGGGTACTGAAATGGCCAGCCTGCAGTCCAGGTCTTTCACCCATAGAAAACATTTGGTGCATCATAAAGAGGAAGATGCACACAAAGAAGACCTAAGACAGTTAAGCAACTAAAAGCCTGTATTAGACAAGAATGGGGACAGCATTCCTATTCCTAAACTTGAGCAACTTGTCACCTCAGTCCCCAGACGTTTGCAGACTGTTATAAAAAGAAGAGGGGATGCCCACACGGTGGTAAACATGGCCTTGTCCCCAACTTTTTTGAGATGTGTTGATGCCATGAAATTTAAAATCAACTTATTTTTCCTTAAAATGATAAATTTTCTCAGTTTAAACATTTGATATGTCATCTATGTTGTATTCTGAATAAAATATTTAAATTTGAAACTTCCACATCATTGCATTCTGTTATGTTGTATTCTGATGTACAGTGCCCAACTTTTTTGGAATCGAGTTTGTACCTTTGACTGTCATTTTGCATTATTGACACACTGTTTTCCTAATTAATGTTGTTCAGTTGCTGTGACGCAATCTTTTTTGTTTAAAGCGCTATATAAATAAAGGTGACTTGACTTGACTTCAGTTCATTGTGATCTCATGATGTTCCATTAATAACACTCTACACTGCACAATGAATCTTTTATTTACATCGTATCTACACTTTGTTATAATAAGAGGATTCCCGAGCTTGCTTAACTCAGCAAACTCTGCATTTTAAGCGGTGAGTGGATTCTAACTTAAAAAACTTCTGGTCATTGCAATAAAAGAAATTAACATATATGTCTGTGATTGGCTATTGTTCAATGCTGCAAATATGTTTCTGCAATATCAGATGGGGCCCCCCTGATTCCCCGGGGCCCTAAGCGGCCACTTACCTCGCTTATTGGTTAAGTCCCCCGCGTTTGTAAGCTATTACTTACTATTGGAGAAAGCATATCGGTCAACTTGGATCACGTGTGCCTTAATAACCACTCACATTACAGCCTTGACGTCATTGAATTTCAGTTGTGCAACACTCATTTGCCATGAATGAATGAGAATTGCCGTAACCTGTATCCCACCTGTCGCAAAAAATCAGTGATTTCTCTTATAAAACGGCATTTTTTTTTTCAGTGTAAACTCTAAAAATAGTTCTATACAAAAGTATAGCTTAGTTTAAAACATGTTGAAGATTAGCTGATAGGCTGTCGATTCATTAAATGATAAGTTTGCTCTAAAAAGCTGTTTATTCGGCGTAGTGAAGCCTCTCCTCCATTGACATCCATTAAAAAAAACGGCCTCTGGTCTCCTTTCCCACGTACTGGCAAACCAGAAGCGTTAGCATTAGCCTATACGCTTTTTTGGCTAAAGGTTGCAGGCTTGCCTTCTAGTGGCTTTGAAAGTACTACGGCTGTGTTCACTTTTAGACACGCACTCGGGAACCTCCCTAAGCACTTACCCTCGGGGGAATCCCCGCTGCCATTTTAAAGTGTGTTCCACCCCTCGATTTTGACCAAGGGTGCGAGTCTGCTTCATATGCACATTTCAGGCAAAAAAAAGAAACACGACTATGACATCATCACACATTGTGTTTAATTTATCCCCGCCTCAAACAACTCTATAATATACACTTACTGGCCACTTTTTTAGGTGCACCTTGCTAGTACCGGGTTTGGACCCCCTTTTACCTTCAGAAACTGCCTTAATTCTTCGTGGTATAGATTCCACAATGTGTTGGAAAACATTCCTCAGAGATTTTGGTCCATATTGACATGATAGCATCATGCAGTTTTTTCTGCTTCAGAGTTCGAGATGTTGTGCATTCCCAGATGGTATTCTGCATACCTTGGTTGTAACGAGTGGTTATTTGAGTTCCTGATGCCTTTCTATCATCTCTAACCAGTCTGCCCATTCTCCTCTGACCTCTGACATCAACAAGGCATTTCGTCCACACAACTGCCTCTCATTGGATATTTTTCTCTTTTTCGGACCATTCTTTGTAAACAATAGAGATGGTCTGTGCGTGAAAATCCCAGTAGATCAGCAGTTTTTGAAATACTCAGACCAGCCCATCTGGCACCAACAACCTTTTAACGGTCAAAATCTTAAATCCCCTTTCTTCCCCATTCTAATGCTTGGTTTTGAACTTCAGCAAGTCGTCTTCACAATATCTAGATGCCTAAATGTATTGAGTTGCTGCCATGTGATTGGCTGATTAGCAGTTTGTGTTACCAAGCAATTGAACAGGAGTACCTAATAAAGTGGCCGGTGAGTGTATAAATGATTTTTGTTTTACATTTATGACAGCCCAAGCATACCTATTTACATATAGAATGCTGCACCAAACAAATTCATAAGGGGAAAAAAATGTAAACAATAATGCAATAAACCAACTCCATAGCGGTTTCTAAGTGATCAAGGGCTTAGAACATTCCAATTCAGCATATTCCAAGGGTTCCGCCAGTAGTGGGCATTCATGCAACATAATCAGTGATGTACATCTGAGTAAATGAGATGGAGGGAAGTTAGCAAGTGAATGGCATAAAAAAGTGAACTGGAACGCAGCCTACCTCGCGAGCAGGGACTTTCTGAGGGGCAAATTTTTATCCGGAACTTTATTTAGATCCTGGTTCCTGTGGTGGAAACACACAGAGTACCGGCCCAGAGTTCCTAGTTCAGGGGGAAAGTTCCTTCAGTGGAAACGGGGCTTTTTATGCTGATTTATTATAAATTTTGCTAACTGTTTTTGCTACTTAAAACTTTTATTAAAATTAATTGAAATAAAAAGATGGTAAAGACTTATATTGTTAGAAAATATTTATATTTTGAATAAATTATCTTTTTTTTTACTCTTTATTTATTAAAGAATCCTGAATGAATGAATGAATTAATGAATGAATGAATGAATGAATGAATGAATATTAAGCAGCAAAAACCGTTTCCAACATTGATTAGTTGAAAAGTGCTATGCTTAAGTGGACGATTTCTGCCACAGTTTGGAAAAAACTTTAAAAATGACATGCTCCCTATTCCCAGTATAACCAGTATAGACGACAGCATAGGATCACTTATTGGCTCATTTGCCATTTCCCTCCCTAATATAGTCCTTATCATGTGTTCTACTTTTGGAATTATATTAAGATATTATAAAATCACTATTATAACATCTTTAAAAAAAAACACTAAAAACATTAATAAATTTTAGCACTTTTTTTTGTATTGATGTATGAATTAGCAACTCATCAGATCTACATGAAATTACCTATTTTCAATACAAAATGGTGATTTTTGGCAACGGGTGTCGTTTGCTTCCCTGTTAACATGCACAAACATAAATTGTTTTCTTTTCTTTGAGTGACAGAGATTATCTGTCATGGTCCTGCCATCATGTCCTGACTTTTCTCTAGTCTAGAGGCAGGATCATGACAGACCCGTGTTTTGTGTACAAGCACATGGCCTTGTCTTTGGGCCATGTGCTTGTGTTGTCTCGTTCCCTTGCCCCGCCCCCCTTGTTATCCTAGTCTTGTCGTGATTGTCCTATCTGTGCCACCTGTCGTGTCTTGATTAGTTCCCCTATTTAGATCTCCTAGTGTGCTCTGTCTTTTGTCGGTTCATTGTGATTGTTTAACTTATGTGTTCCCACCAGTCAGCCTCCAGAGATATCTTGTCCTTGAAACCCCTCAAAGAAGTCTTTTGTCTAGCAGTGAGTGTTTGTTAGTAGTTAGTGTTCAGAGTCTTTGTTACCCCTTTGTTTATTTGTGTTTTTGTAGAATTATTTAGTGTCTACCCTAGCCCTTGTTTTCCCTTGCCCCCCACCGTGGGTTTTTGTTTTCCGCTTTTTGTTAAATAAATCCTGTGTTTAGTTACTTCCTGTCTGCACCTATAATCACTATGTCGAATTCCATTTAACATGCATGAACCCCAGGTAAATATAACAACTGTTTCCCTCTCATTAGTTTTGACAAATGAGCTTTTGATATTTTGTAAAACACTTTTTAGGAAAGACAGAGTTCAGCAAAATGGCGCGCCCCCGTCGGGCAGCGCACCCTATTCACTGTGCTATTCCAAGCAGACAGGCACACTCTGGCATCCCCCCATTTTTGACTCCCATGCAGATAACTATATTGAGATGTTGCAAACGCTGCTGAACAAGAGTTTCAGAGTGCAAAAATCTTTTAACATCGGGTGATACTAACTAATCGAATTTGATCCGTCGGCCTAAAGAGTCCTCGTAGGCGTATCCTAGCTACGGAGACAAACTGTCGTCACAAAAACAAACGCTTCGGGTTATAACACCAGCGGCTGTGTAGAATTCTTTCAGGTCCAGTTGCTTAAAATATATACATTAAATTAACTAACATAAGGTCCCTTATATAATTGTGATTACAATCCATCCACATCTTCCTTCTGATAAAGCCATAAAGAAAATCAGGACATTATCTAGTAAGACTGCACCCTGAATAATCGGGTGAGAGTTGAGGGCATCAACAATAAACGTTGTCATGAACAGTGTTTTTGCATGGAAAAGGCAATGGGTACAGAAATGTCACAGATATATAACATTTTCATCATCCGCTACAAGTTCTCCAATATCCCCTGGTATTCAGCAACCTGAAGTTATTTCCAGATTCATAGGGACTAGTCAAAATGGAAGAAAACAGAACTAAAATGGCAGCAGTCTGATATGCACAAAAAGAACACAATAAGAACTTCATTTAGAAACGTTTAATTTATGTCATCTTCCTTCCAATATAAAGAGGATCACGAAATCCAGCGCTCGGTCATACAGGAGCAATGCATTTTCTATTCCCGAATTAATTAGAGAAGAATGAAAAGGTCTAACAGGGATGGAAACTTCAGTCTACACTACCAATTAGGTCAATTCAGCTGGCACACGGAGTGGGTAGTAGCGGTGATGGCAAATAAGCGTTGTGATTTGTTCAGATTCCGTGGCATATACTTATCATCCGTCAAACTGTCAGGACATGATGTATATTTTTAACTAGAAAATTACTGAATATTTTATTCCTAAGATTAAGACAAGCTGGACTATATTTACAATTCTCTTTGTTGTATTGGTACCAGAATACCAGCATGTTGAGTATACACGGAACAACAAAAACAAAACAAAACCAACAAAAAAGTAAAAAAAAAAAAAAAAAAAAATGCCTAATGCCTTGTCCAAATTACCACACTTTGTCGTTCTTGCCCTTGATGCACTTGCCGACTTATAGACTATTTCCTGTATTTGGTTGGCTCCAAGTGTGTTCAAGTGAGGAATGAAGACCCACAAGTTTGTGTACGAACTTTTCCATTATACCTTATGACACACTTGGTTAGTTTTCGGGTGCTTCTAATTAGCGTCATAAAAGCATTTGGCAAATGATTGTACGCCAAATAAAGATAAGGGCTACTCATCTTTGCACCAAGAAAACGTGTAGCACTATATGGAATTTCTTAAACTACCAACAATATTATTCCAATATCTACAAAATTATTATTACTCAATGTTAACTTACAACATTGAAAGGTGTCCGGTACCGACTCGTCGTGAAATCTTGTCACACAAACAAGTCTCGGCCATTCTAATTTCATCTCTGCCCACCTGTCGGCTTATGCATAATGGGAACAAAAAATAACACCGGTAAGTCTTACAAATAAACCCACTCAAATAGTTAGCAGAATGATATAACGAGGTGTGGATAATACACATCACTAAAATAAAAACGAACATACGAGCGCCTTGATAGGGCTGTCTCTTACTGGGACAGTTGGGGCATTTTTAACTTCTGGACACTCGCAATGCACGCTCACAATTTTCTCTCTACGGTTCGCAAACTGGCTACCCCTACATCTTTGCTAAACACAGAGCTCTACACACACTCTCTCATCCATAACTGGTTAACAGAACGTACAGCATAACTACAAGTGCCAGAAGATGTGGGGCAGAACATCAATTTCCACGGCCAATAGCAAAAAAGAACAATAACATCAATATCCTTGTTAAACTTACAAAGACAAGTTGAACAGGATAGAAATTTGAGAATTTTTTTGAAACAGATATTTCTTTTATCTTGTTTGTACCAAAACTTGTGAGGTACTAACCAAATGCTTGTCCGCACTTTAAGAGTGCTACAATGTAAGTCCAATATCAATAGAGCAAAGACTATACAAACATAGACACACACAACAAAACAACAACACACTCACACTTAAAAAGAGAAGACAACCGAACACACATTTAAAACTATTAGGTCTGTGAAAAAAACAAATTTTACCCACATATTGTGATGCCGTTACAGAATTGACAATTGGCATATCACAACCATATTCATCTCTACAATAAGGAAACTATAGCATAATTTAATGCAGAGAAAACAAGAGAAAAATCCGGGGGAAGTCACAGGAAAATTAAAGTGTGCAAAGAAAACCATCATATGTCCTACACACACATTACGTGCGACGGTTACAAACCAACTGACACAAACTAAAACAATGTCCTTATCGAAACCAGCTTTTAAAAACAAATACAATTTAAACAATGATTTGAACAGAACCCAACAACACATACCAATTGTCCATAAAATACGCGGCAGAGAAAAAGTTAGATGCTTGTATGATACATCTCTTTCCAAGCCAAACAAAGCTTGAGCATCAAAAGGCTAGATAGGCTTCCACTGGCAAGTTCTCAATCTTATAATCACAACAGTAGGGAAAAAAGCGAAGTGACCCCCAATTGGTCAAAAATAAAATTAGGATAAAATTCCCAACAGAAGGGTTCTTCAAACAACATTTTAAACCAATTAATTTAATGACTAAATGTTTACAAAAATTATTCATTAAATGGCTGCCACGCTCCAGGGTTTATTTCACGTTGTGTGTGTTCTCCAAAATTAGAAAAAAAAAAAAAAAAAGAAAGAAAAGAACAGCCTGTGTGTGTGCACTTTGGTATGGGTTCATCAGACACGAATCTGCTGAGTAGGGGGTCACCATACTTGGCTTGTAGTCACGTCCACAACTTTTTTCATTTTCACATATTTGTTAAATTCATTTGCTCTAGTATCTCTTTAAGAGAAGCAAATACAAAAAAGTCGATACACTGTTTTTTCAAGGGAAGTTTGTATGCCAACCAGATTTACGAATTTGATAGGTGCACACGGTTCTTCCATACAAAAACTAAAATAAATATGCTCATTGATTAGACTTAAACTAACAGTATTTATGTGTCGACGATATATGGATTGAACGTCAATATCGGTTATTCTACGGAAATTCCTTCATCTTTTTACAGAAGAACGTTCTACCCTTGATGGGACAAGTCCGCTTAATCAACCAAAGATTAAAATTGAACTTTTATCTTTCAATCAATGGCGGGTTAAAATTCAAGGAAACTACATAAATATTGTGCAACTAAAATATATTAACTCGAAATGACAACAAAAGCCCTAAGTTATGAACAGCTTCTTAACTGGAATTCCCCAAAAAATTTTCACAGATAAAAGGGCTAATTTTTTTAAGACTAAAATTCTCACATTTTTTTGCTATTAAGGTAACCCACCTGAAGCATTAGAAACCAAACTGTATAGTTTCTAATTGCGGATGGACCTGGCTCAATTAAAAAAAACAAAAAAAAAAGTCATTATCATCTGCTTGTCCACACGGTGTTGGTGTGTTAAATCAAGCGCGAACCCGACGAGGAAGATATTAAAAATTAGTTCTTGTAATTATCCCCCGGCGAGAAAGGGGCATCAACCAAACACCAAATCCAAATCATCAAACCTATATAGCAGACCAAACTTAATAAGGAGACCACAGGACTTTATATAGTGAACGTTTATCAGTGGGAAACAGAAACAGTGTTGGAGAACTCCTTAATTAACTAAAACAAGAAAAGGAAAAACTAAACCAATATACACACTCAGAAAGAAAAGAAGTCCCTAATTTTGACAGTTCGCCCCTCCCGGAACGTGAGAGTCCCCGCAACAGACCAGAATTAGTCCGGGGGGGAGGTGGTTCAGGAGGTAGTAGGGGTGTATCGGTGCAGGCAAGTGCCAGGAGGAAGGAGCCAGATGGTACTACCCGAAGGCCAGTCAGGTCAAAACCGCGGCCCATTGTTGGAGTCGATGTGTGGGAGGAGCCATGGTGGAAAAGAGCCGACAACACCAGGGGGCCGATGCTGGAGAGAGCCGATGGATGAGGGAGCCCAGGATGGAGCAGGGCAGCGCACGAGAGCAGCCACAGAGGGAGTATTTGCAGGAGGATCCGGAGGAGGCCAAGGCGGAGCAGCAGGCTCAAGCTGACGAGGCGGAGGCGGAGGCCGGAGCTCCAGAAGACTGCTGCAGAGCCGGAGCGATCTAGGGATGGAGGTGGAGCCGGAGGGAAGGAGGAGCCTGACAGCGCCGGAGGGAGGAAAATCGAGGTGAATCCCGAAGGGGTGACGGATGGTCTACGACTGACCACGGTGGAGCCGTAGGGATGAGGGGAACCCGGTGGAGCTGGTGGGATTACGGGCCACGGGTGGGGGAGCGAGGGAGCTTAGAGCAGGCAGAGCCAATGGGTCCGAAAAGGACCGAGGTGGAATCCAGGACTCAGGCGAGGCAGCAGAGACAGGGGATCCCTCACGCCAAGGCCGAGCTGGAGACTGAAGTCCTGAGGAGGCTCAGAGTAACCCAGATGGTGCTGGACTGAGGGTGAGCTGAGGGACTGACAGGCACTGGCGGAGAGATGGAGCTGATGAACTGGCTGGTGTTAGGAGGAGGTGGGGAGAGGGAGGCTGGGAGGGAACACAGGAGGACTTGAGCTGGACGGAACCAGCGGGAGATACAGGAGATTCAGGGCTCGGGCGGAACCAGCAAAAGATATAGGAGAACTGGGAGTTACCTCCTCAAACAGCTCCATTAAATCTAGTTGAGTGAGCTTGCAACCTGAACGGGCAGGGCATGCCCGTGCATGATAAGCCAGGGTTATGGCATCCACAATCCAGTGGGCCATCCTCTGCTTAGAGACGGCATTCCCCTTCTGCCGGCCTCAATGGAACCAGACAAAAAGCTGGTCTGAGATCCTGAAGCTTTTTTGTGCGGGTCTATGTAGCATCTCAATGCTCGGGGCGGGACAGAGCAAGTCAGGGGCTGGGTCTGCCTCCTCCAGGGGCAGCGCGCCTGCAGGTTCACCCACTTGGTCTTTGAAGGGTGTAGTGGGAACCTTGGGCACATAGCGGGCCGGGTCGCGGGCCTCAGGATTGCCGACTCAAAGGCATGAAAATGCAGGTCCCTACCCTCTTGATGGGAGGCCAGTGCAAAGCACGGGAGCAGAGTTTTCAATGAAAGAAACACAAGCTCAACTGAATGCAAAAAAAGAGGCGCGGAAAATGGGCCAGGCCGTAGTGATTTCAGGGAAGGATTTAACCTCCTGGCCCCTCTAAGGAACCTGATGACGAAATACTTCCCATTCATGGGGTCATGGTATGCAGCATAGCAGCAACCTGGTTTTTAAGGTGGAGGGAGACAGCCTTCGCTCCAGCCTTGCTGCAGAAAGGAAAGCAAGACGCACAATCAGGCATCTTCAGTGTCCTCTCGGTGAGAAGAACACCACTCGAAGCGAAAAGGTTCCACTTGCAAGGCATAAGCATGTCTCGTAGATGGTGCTGCTTGCAGAGTGATGGTAGTTCACTACGCACTCCTGGGGAGTTAGGTCACCTAGAACCTCTGCATCCGTCCCGGGACCAGACATGGAGTTTCCAAGGTCTGGACGTGGGTGCCAAACGGGAATCGGCCAAGGGCCGGGACGACATGAGGAGCACTAGTCGGGGGAACCAGGTCCAAGTGGGCAAATACAGGCGCCACTAGCAAGACTGCTCCTCGTCCTCCAGGACTTTGCACACAATGTCTGTGCAAGAAGGCTCACTGGGGGGGGGGGGGGGGGGAAAGTCATGCCAATTTGCGTAGCCCTGAGGCCCGGCTATTGTGCCAGTGCATCCATGTCGAGTGTCCCCCTCGGTCAGAGAGTAGACCACAACTGGGCAGTGAGAGATCTCTGGAAGGGGAAGTAAACAATTCTCCATTAAGTGGCTCCGAAACCAAAATTTTCCAATCAGCTGGATCATCAGGGGGATGGAGTCACCATTCTCCCGGGGAGCATTACCGAGATACAGCTCGGCGGCTGTATGGTTGAGCAGGCCGGAATGTGAACAGCGCGAAGTGACCTCAGAACCTTCCGGACTCCAAGGAGGAGGGTGGTGAGGCTGCGAGTTGCGACAGGAGTGCAGACCACCTTGTCAGTTGATGTACACAATGGTGGCTGTGTTGTCCATTGGGACCAGCACGTGGTTGCCTCATCGTGACCTTTGAGGCCGGTTCAAGGCAAGGCACACTGTTAAAAACTCTAGGCAATTGATGTGCCACTGCAGCTGTGGGCCGGCCGTCTAAACCCCTGAGACTGCATGCCCGTTGTTGGGCCCCCCAGCCGGTGGTTGAGGCATCTGTGTAAACCACAGCATGCCCACAGAGATCTGCTCTAGGGGCACTCCTGCCCGGAGAAAATGCTGGAATCTGACCACGGGGTGAGGATTTGGCAACAGGCCAGTGTAAACTTGGACCGGGTGAGTGCCGAGCTTCCATGCCCACATCGGGATTGACCATAAATCCAGTGCTGGAGTGGTCTCATATGTAACAGGCTGAGCGGTGTAAGTGCCACTGCAGCCGCCATATGCCCTAGCAGCCTCTGAAAAAAGTTTCAGTGGGTCCGCTGTCCTGCCCTTGAGCGTATTCGAGCAGACTAGCACCAACCGCGCCGCGTTCCTCTGTGAGGCGTGCTGTCTGTTCGACTCCCTACCGAATCTAACTCCATAACCCAGTTGAGAAAAGAAATCCTCAATATCGCGTGGGGCATCCATACCGAGAAAAGAAATCCTCTGCATCGGCGAGAGTTTGCTCTGGTTCCACAGGTTGGCAGAGGGTGCATAAGTAGGGCCTTTGTTGATGCTCTCGAACCGCCCGCTGCTGCGAGCACCAGGTCCCTGTGCTCGCACACACTGTTCCCCAAGATTGTGCTTGTATCAGCCAATCATCTAGATGGTTTGAGAATGTGCAAAGACACCCCTGCTTTCTGAGGGGAACAAGAGCCACCTCAGCGACTTTAAAGTGAGAACCACGGGGAAGTAGGGCTAGCCAGAAGGGCAGGACCTTGGGGTTACTGATATGCCGATCCTTTGAACCAAACGCATGAAAGTTAATGTCTGTAGCGCGGAAGAGGTAGTACATGAGAGTGCACAAGTGAAGTGGCGTGACATTCAGTAAATCACGGTGGCCCATACTCGAATTAGTGCTCTGCATTTAAACCCATCAGAAGTGCACACACACAGAGCAGGGAACACACACGCACACTGGATTTACACCCGGAACACGTTGGCGGCATTTTTATGCGTGTAGCACGGGGAGAGCAGTTGGGGAGTTCGATGCAGCTCCAAGGGCACCTAGTCATTAGTGTAGGTGGAGGGAGAACTGTACATGCCTCCCCCACCTGAATTCCTGGCCCGAGACTTCGAACTCCACAGCCTTGATTAGATCCGACTCTCTAACCATTAGGCCCGGTACCGCATCCTTCGGTGTTGGCTGCAGAGCTCAGAGGCGGAGGCACCTAGAGTGGGGCTGCGAGGGGTGGAACACAGGGACCCATTGCTACGAGGCAGCAGGAAGGTGGAACTCGGGCGGACATCAGTGTGGAACACAAGGGACCCAACCTCGGCGGACTTGTGAGCGGACGCGATGTGAGGGGTATGTAGTGGGGGTGCAAGGCTCACCTGTTTCCACCAGGTTGGCAGAGGGTTTCGTGAGTAGGGCCTTCATTGACGCTCTCGCAACCGCCAGCTGCTGCCATCTGGCGAAAGGAGGCAGGATGAGTGAGGTCCGTAAGTTGGCGAATCCGCAACTCTCCGTGCTCTCCTGGGACCCAGAGATAGAGAAAATGCTCTCTCGTCGAGATTGCCATATTTCGTCCTCCCGGCTTTTCCTCAGGGGAGGGAGAGGTAGTTTCCACCCATCCCCCAGGCAGGCGCTACCTCTCTCTCTGGGTCGCCCTTTCCCGGGGCCGCTTGCTCTTCCACTCACCGCCCGGAGATTTGCCTCGCCCAGCTCACGGCATTGCTTGCTGGTGGCTGCTGCGGGATAATAAGCGTGGAGCGGGGAGTCTATGTCTGGGGGGAACCACCCTGCGACGAAGCAGGCTAGGGCGGATGCGGCGCGGAGCAGGGGTGGGAGCTTGGCAACTGCCTGGCATGGGCATAAGGTTGGACCGCTTCAGCTCTGGCTCCCTGTGCAGGCCGAAGAACTGCTGGGCCCGTTTGCTCAACACGTCGCCGCAGAGCGGAAATCTGGACAACACGTGCATAGTAAAGTGAAAACTGATCTTGGTTGGCGTCCCGTCATTTCCAAAAAACCCAAGACTCAGCCATAGATTGAGTGCTCCTGTACCACAAGTGTGGACATCGCACGACCCATAATAACGTTCGGTGACCTTCCTCGACCGGGGGGATTCGGAGCGTCGCGTGGTCCGTGGCATAAATTTCGTCGTTCCTTCGTAACTTCGGTGATGTGTGACTATCCTCGTGCAGGTCCTTCAGTGCAAATGGCGGCTGGTGAGCACCTGCAGTAAAATTAGGGCCATAGCGTGTCGCGGAAGCAGTTTCCTCCCCGCAAGCCAATAGGGCACTGCCATTGGGTTAGAACCAGTGATGCCTATAGCCCGGGGAAGAAGCACCGGGTCTCCCTGGGCAGACTTAGGGACCAACTGCCAACGCTACCGGACGACGGCCCGCTCCGAACTGGGAAATCACCAGAATAACCCCTTCGGCTGCAACCGCCATCGAGGGTGGGGAGCCCACCGCCGGTTTCTGCAGAAGGGGAAGTAAAAGGGGAAGAAGGCACTGGGGTGGGGGCAGAGAACCAGTGCGAGCCACCTTGAAAAACCAATCATCCTGCCTCGAGGGCTCGGGACGCGGTGGAGATTTCCACTCGAGCCCTACCCTCTCGGCGGCCAGGGAAAACATAGCTGTTATCTCCAGATCCGATTCAGGCTTTGCCACTGTCCCGTGGGGCAGCATCGCGGCCGAACGACGATGCCTCCCTCCGGGATGCTGAGGATTGACATCTGGTCGGGGAGGCCCATTTGATAATCGCCTGTACGCCTTCTAGCAGGCCAAGCGCTTCGGGTTGCTCCACCGGATCTGGTGCGACAGAGCATAGTCCGGCTAGCCCCCGTGGGTTTGGCCGTCACCACTGTAATCCTCTAAACCACCCAAAGCACAGCTGAAGCCGCCCCCATCTGTTGGGCTGCCAGAACGAGCCACCCGGATCGCGGCCAGAGCAGCAACGGGACTCCCTCCCCTGAAAGGGTAGCGGAGCCTGGGTCGCAGCTCCGAATGGTCATCTCGCAGTGGGAACAATGACTCATCCACGAAGGCCACCTAGTGTGCTTGAGGCCAGGACATAGGAGACAGCGATCGTGACCATCACCCGTTGCCAGGGTAACGGACCGCACCCACGAAACGCACGTGTGAAATTGTCATCCTATACGGACGCAACCCTGGAAGCTCTTTTACAAGAAATTTGCCTTTAGGAATGCTCTTTAGTGCTGAGGCGCAACACGTCAGGTAGTGGTTCGAAATGCAACCCACTCTTTGACTGAACGACTGCCTGAAGCACCGTCCCACCAACACACAAAGCTTCTGAGAGCATGCTGAACCGTAGCTCCAGCAGACACAGCTGAGCAGAACGATACCAATGCTTAGCCCCAGCCAGTGTTGATATGATTGCACCGCCGCCTTATTACACTCACGCTGCAATCAGCGCAGCTGGATGCATAATTGCATGCCAATGTGCATTGGCCCATTTAGTTTAAACTCGAAGTAGATTGGTCTATCGAAGCGATATTCAATTAGTCGGTCACCGATATGGATGCCAAGAGGACCGACTGAAAGGGAATCGCCAGGCGCAGGTTAACTGGACAATACCACAGAACGCTACCAATATGTTACTTAGCATATAGCCAGAATCTATTAGATTAAATTTAGATTTATATACAAGTTAGAGTGAAATTTCTGAGGATTTTCTGAGACAACCCCTCCAATATTTAATTATCAAACCAGAATTATAGTGTAGCCCTATATTTTCTCAAAGCTTTAAAAAAAGCGAGGAAGACATCTGTCACAATATTCAAAGCCAACTTGCACTCGACAATTATAAAGCCCCCTTCTGCATCTTATACAAGTCATCTCAGCTTAATTTACAAATCAACAAAATAGGTTCTTCTCTGACTACTGAAGACAGATTTTCAGGTAAAATCTTGGTAATCAGATGAGATTTCACCAATAATATTTACTTCTTCAAGACGTTTTATTTTTGGCCAATTCTAGCACTATATTTTCTGAGGTATTTCCCAATTTCATATTTTATCAATTCCCAATATATGGCCAAATTAATTTTCTCTGTTGTTTCTTTGCAGTTATAAAGTAAAATATTAATAATAACAAGATTTTACATATAATTTGGTAGTAAAACAAAGTGTCACTTCACATTTTTATTGCTGCAAAGATTAGTATATATATTTTGTACATTTGGAACTACTTTTTATCACTTAATTAGGAGCACCACAAAATAAAATGATGTCATGTTATAAGGACTACTGAACAGACATTTTAGACGTTGATTTTAAAATGCAAAGTATTTAAAATAAAGCTATGTAAACATAAGTGCATTTTTACAATACTATAAGTGTGTCCCATCAGGTATTGGGGGGGACATATTCTGAGATGTCGCCTGGCCTGCCAGAAATGAAGACGAGAGCAGCTACAGTGAGAGGAGGAGTGCGAACAAGGGCAGGCAAAGCGGACAGTTCTGGGGCTGAACTCAGAATACCTAAGAGATCAAAAGGCGGATATCACGTTATTCTCACACATGCTGTGATTGCTAATAAACATGATATAATTTTTCAGTTCTGTTGCTTTTTTTATAGTGAAATAAATATAAAAAGTAAATATGATGAACAATACACTCAAAATGCTTGCTATTTTGAATTTTACCATCATCTTTAATTCCATACTCATCTTTAGTACAAACATGTATTTTAGATTTTTATAGAAATATGACAACAATCACATATCGCACACAGATATCGCACTGTCATAGTGTTTGGGAACATTCATGCATAATTTAAATACATAATCACATGAAATCTGACTCCTCAATCCCACAGCCGCCTACAGCGATTAAAAGAAAGGCAATTTTTTTATTTTGCAAAAAGTCAAAATCACACTGCTTCTTTTATACAAGAAAACTCATTCAGAGGCGGCAGATGCCTTTTGGAAAAAAAAAAAATGGGTGGGTGGGGATGATATGTTTTCTTCAGTCATGGGTCAAGTTGGTCTGCAGGTGTCGCTGTTTTTTGCATGAATAAATGTCCAGGTAAAAATTGTTACTGACAAGGCTGATATAGATGGTCATTGGCTCGCAGTAGCTTTAAATTAGACAAAATATTTTTTCATCTTGGTTAATGTATGTGTATAATGTCCGCACCCAGAATAAGGATCTTCTGGAGACAGTAACAGATGTTATAAATTGCCTCAAAGCTAGATATCCTACAGAATATGATTTAATTGGTGGTGATTTTAACATGACACCAGACAAATTCATGGATAGCCATCCTTCTAATTCAAGTAGTTTCTTAATGCACTATATCTTCAGACTTCTGTTAATCAAATTCATTAACTGATATATGGATAACATTGAACCCCATTCCAGCACTTTTTTCATGGAAAATTCAAACCAAATGCCACTTCAAAAATCACAAATTGATTATAGGCTAGGAGCTGATACTCTTTCAAGTTATGCAACTAAATATGTAGTATTTCCAGGGTTGCCCCCTTAACAGATCATAGTGTAATCAATTTATTTTTAGAACAAAATAAAACAAAATCTTCTAAAACTAAAGGTTATTGGAAATTTAAACCGCAGATTTACTGAAATCATAATGGGACTTTTGTGCGTATATATATTATATATGATATATATTAGATAGATATATGTATAGTATATATATCTATATATATAATATAATATCAGTATATATATACTAAAGAATAGTTGAATTCAAAGTAAAAAGAATTCTGAGTGGTATTAAATGGGAATACTTTAAAACATAACTTGAGAGAGTAATTCAATTACATTTAGCAAAATGTGATAAAAAAGAAAACGAGAAAAATAATTTCAGTTGATTCACGAGATTAATAAATGTTGTTGTCCAACTAATATTGTCAGAAGAGGAGAGACAAAACTTATTAAGCTACATTCCATTTTTAGATGAATTATGTATTAAAAAGGCAAAAGGGGCATATGTGATAAAATAGTTCTATTTTATTTAATTTGGGTGGGGGGTGGGGGGGTGTATAAAGAATAACAAACTTTTACCAACTAATGAAACAAGCTGGCCCTTATAATTTTGCTCACCGCAAACCAGGTAAAGATAAGAGATAATTTAGATAATTTACCGGCCCCAATAACACTTCTAAATACAGATTACACAAGTGTTTTACTATGACTTTGGCTTCTAGATTGAAAAACTGGAATATCACCAATTATCAGTGTGACTCAATCAGGATTTTTTAAAAAGTAATATGGTCAAATTCTTAATAATATTAGAGTTATTTTTGATTTGATTGAATATGGTCATTTATTTGAAGAGAAGATGGGTTTATTTTATTTTGGATTTCTATCAAGCGCCTTTGACATGGTTGGAAACACCTTTTATTTTTCAAACCCTTAAAAAACACTTTGGCTTTGGTCAAAAATAGTTTATAAAATCGTTGTTAGAATGCTCTATATAGGACATTAACAGCTCTGTAGGCTCTTACTCAAGGCACATGTTCACGATTCTTGGGTCAAAAGCACGGTATTAGAACAAGGGTGTGGTTGTTCACCTTTACTTTGTATCATGGTTTGCAGAAATGTTGTCTATTTTAAAAATCAAAATGGGCAACATATCGGCCATCAACTTAGAAGAAATCATTTATTGTCAGGTCAATTTACTGATGATACAAACTCTTTTTTCTAAGAAACGAACAACAAATTCCCTTTAGCACTCCTTGTTAATGATTTTGTTTTTTTTAATAAATACCTTTGGTTGGGTGTTAATTTGGTTGTCTAAGGAAAACCAAACAGATAATTTAGAAAAACTTAATTATTGATAAAAATCTAGAGAATGTAGATTAATAAGTGAACAATTGGTTACGTGAGTATCTAACGATCTTTGGTAGAATCTTATCAACGGAAAGTAGAAACGTTTTTTAGTTTTTAGAAAGTTTTAGAAAATTTTTAGTCTGCTAAAAAATAAAGGGAATAATTAATTAAATTTTGATATTTCATATGGAAAATGAGAAGTCATTATATACAGACAAAGTGATATGATTAAAGATTATGAAGAGCGTGGTCTTAAAACAATTGACTTTGATATTATGAATGGGGTCATCAAACTTAATTGGTTTTAGTCTTTGGTTAAAGTGTTTTTTTGAATTGTGTTTTTTACTTGTAAAACTTTCTACTTTTCATCAACAAGTACTATTATATTGAAAACATAATTTTAGCCCACATAACATGTCTATCTGGAAAAACAGGTGTATTTGGGTGAATAGAAAATCTATGTCTATCGATGAGTGGTGGAAGAAAGGCAGATGGTCACTTTACACATGTTATGGCAACTTATGGAATTATTGAGTTATGATGATATTTGTGGTAAATATAACGTAAGTTGCTCCTCTAAAATGTATGATAAAATAATTAAGAATACACCATTTGGCAGATGATTAATTAGTTAAGGAACAAGTAAAATATTCAACCATAGTTCCCAAAATACCTGATCATATGATAGAAAAATGTTAACTTTTCTGATAAAAAAACAGAATTTGAGGAATTGCCTATTACAACGTTGTCCCCTTTCCTTCTCCACGACCAGTAAACAGATCTTATATATGTTTGTCATTATGATGGGGAAAATGAGTGTCTGAAATTCGAACAAATTTTCTTACATTTCCTGTCAACCCTAAATGTAAAGAGGTGCATTTTAAAATTATGAATCATACTTATCCTGAAAAAAAAAAAAATTAAGAGTAAGATTTAATGTTGGGGACTCTAATATATGGCAATTATGCTATTTGGAGATAGAAACAGTTGAACACCTTGTTTTTTCAGGTAATTCGGTACAAACTTCTGGAATGATGCAATCTGTTGGATACAACCAACGATTTACACTGTAGACTGATCCTCTCATGGGAAATTGTTAATTTTGGTTTGTCATTTAAGGATAAAAATATAGCCTATGTAATAAATTGTGCTTGCTTTGCTGAAATTTTACAATTCATTAAATGTAAATTTTTTCAAAACTCCCCTACGGTTAGTGTGTGTTTAAAGAGGAATTTGTCATGTATTTGGAGACATTAAGAGGAATGAAAAGTCCCAAAGCAAGATTTTTGTATACGTCCTTAGAGGACTTTTGGTTTCTTAATGTGGAAAAACGATTACTCCCCTACTTTTTCTTTGTGTTTATATTTATTTATTTTTTTCTTTCAGTGTTTTTAAATTTATTGTTATTTTAAATGTATTTGTTATATGGATGTACAGAGTGTGATAAAAATTTAGTGTAATCTCACGTCCCATTATTTGTAAATCCCCCAGTCATGTATGCCTTTCGGTGTTAATGTTCACAAGCATTGATAATAAAAAAAAAAAAAAAAAAAACATCCGGGAATGCCCGACTTGGCCTACTGGGGAATCAAATACTGGGCTAATTCCAAACGGAAGTAAAGCAATCCCTATGCCCTATTCCCTTTGAAAGGGCAAAGCCCCTGAAGTGTGTTCCTTTGAAGGGTGTAGGCCAATACTTCGTCTCGCATAAGCCGTTTGGGGACTGCCTTGGCGAAGGGAATTACTGACCAAATGTTACCTTGACAACCCTGCGTGTGCGTGCAGCATTCAGCACTCTATTAGTTGTTCAAATAAATAATTTTCTTCTTATGATTAGTTTCATTCAAATATTGTCCTAATTGTTTCTTTATTTACTATTTAAACGTTTTCAAACTAAAAACGTGCTACATCTGCCATCTTAAAATCATATTTCTATCACTGACTAAAAATATGTCTGTACACTTAAAATAGACAATCTTTAATTAGCTATTCTATTTATGTTTGTATGTGAACTCAAAATCAACCCCAACTTTGCTTTAAAAAAGCATTGCAAGATCTCCTAACTGAAGGACTCACATGATCACAAACGGAAATCATTTCCGTGAAGAAACCATCGCATGTTCCCTTCGCTAAGGGCTTCTGGAAAGGCCCTTCATGAATGGATTCATTTGTTCACTTTTGTTTTGGAACGTCTCCCTAACAAATGGCATCCCCTTCCCCGAAGTGCCCATCAAGGGCGCACAAAAAAGATGTTTGGAATTCGCAGCTGATCATGTGAACAGTTGATCATGTACTACTTTGTTATGTGAAATATACAACTGTGACAGTCTGTCACCTTATTCATTCATTGAAGAAAGGTAAAACACCATGTCTTTACTTTATCTGGTTTATTAGGGAAAAACTAGCTAATAAGATATATGATGATATTATACATTTGTAAAAGAAACTAAATTATATATAAAAGGATATAGTCTTTTTGATTGTTTTGTTATTTGTTTTGTTTTGTTTTCATTTCTTGTTTGTTTATTTGTTTTGCTTGGTTTTATGTTGTCTTACAAGCAAAATCCTGATCCATCAGGACTCCATTCCAGACGGTGGCGGTAATGCACCAAGGTTTTAATAAAATGGGCACGTGAAATAAATAGTTAAGGCTTTTTTTTTTTTTTTTTTTTGATTTTATTAAAGCGACGGGACTGATAAATAGAATATAAAAATCTGTTCCACACTCTGGAGCAGAAGGTGGCGATAATGCACCTATTTACGTTGTTTGCCAGCAGCCGTTAAAAACCAAGAAGAAGAAGAAGAAGAAGAAGAAGCAGCCTAAAATGAAAGAAGGGAGTTAAAAACAAGTTGGAAAACAAAACATGACAGTGGGAAATCTGCTAGGAAAAACAATATCTAGGAAAATACACTAATCTACTAATGAATTATTTGAAAAATACTGGGATAAGTGAAAGAATTTAATAGAAATATATAGGTTTTTTCTCTCTCGTTTCCTTCCTATATATCAAGCAACTGCCCATACTCCAGTGCAGTAGGTGGCGGTAATTGCATCTTTACTTTGGTTTGCCAACCGCCAATAAAATTAAACGAAGAAGACCCTTTAGGCGCGGGAGGGCGAAGGCTACAAACAACATGGAAGAAGACATGCGGAAAACGGATAGTTTTGTTGCGAATTTTTTTTAACGCTTTACAGTCATTTCACAAATTAAAACGTAACAAGATGGAATACAGCTATGTTTGAGCAGGAAATAACTTGTCTCTAGTATTTCAAACAATTAGAACTTAAGGATTTAATGAAACGGAACCTGTTAAAGAGGATTTGAGTGTATCAACCGAAGAGCAGCATGAACCGCAAGAAAGACAAGGGTTTTGAGAGCCCACGACCATATAAACTATAAGTATCAAATACACTTTTCTCACCGCATGCATGAATATGATTGCAGTTGTGTTTACTTGCCAAATCAGGATAGATTATTAAAATCATAATTTGCCGTCGCATGAATTTAACACTACTGTTTGTTTATCGTTTTACAACCCATCAGGTAGTCTGCATCAACAACATCAAGTCTTTTTTCAGAGATAAGTCTGTCATTGTGAGTAGTCATTTTATATTCTGATTTAGCGAAAGAAAATAGAAGGAAAAATGTAGATTCTGGAACATGTGTATGAAGCAGAAAATGGGAAATAGGCAGACTTTTAGTATGAAAGTATGTTTTGAAAATTAAAACGTGTGAAGTTTGAGACAAGACTTTTACTTAAAAAAAAAACTTTATTAAAATTATTATTTAATACTGGACAGATTATAATACAGTCCGATAATTATAAATGTCATGAAGATTAGTAATTTTTTTTTTTTTTTAGCTAATAGCGAATGTTGATAAAATGTTAAAAAATATACTTTATGGCATGCATCGATAAATGTTGCCAGAATAAAAAAAAAACAACATGTATTTATATGTATGTGTGTGTGTATATATATATATTAATAATAATAATAATTCTCTCTGAATAGGGTTATGTGGAGCTGACCATCTTTTCCAACAGTGATGAACTTGAACCGTATTAAGTTGGAAGCAAGCAGTGCCCGTATCTACAGGGTGAGAGTGAATGATCTTGAGGGGCTCCATTCATTTACAAACGACCCCACACTGGAGGTCTGCCATCATTGAATCCAAGCAGTAAGCTCAGTTATATTTATGAAACTTCTCTATTTGGCAAAAAATGTACACTTTAAGTTATATTAAATGAGAGGAATCTTTGTTTCAAAAGTTTAAAAAACTAAATTTAAACAAAAACTGTCAAAAAAAATGTTTGGGTGATAATTAATTCCAAAATAAAAAGAAGAATTTTAGGTCTTTTATGCATTGTTTTCATGTTTACGTTTCCACATTCATTTTTTTTTTTTTTTTTTGCGCTATTTATTTATATTTTTTCTTATTTTAAATAGGTTGCGGAGTGTAATATGACCCACACGTTTCTTTTTGAAATTCACCTGTGTATCTGTCATCTGTCAGTATTTCTCATTAGTAGTAATGTTTTGGTAATCAAGTCTTTTCTTGTCTTCATCTTGCTACATATTTTCTTTGTATCACTGTGCGGTTAATAGGAGGAACCTGAACTATTTCTCCAGTGCTTACACAGCAGCTGTTAGTGCTGTAGATCCAGATGCTGGAAATGGGGAACTTTCCATTAAAGTTCCTTCTGAGCTCTGGAAACAAGGAGATGGTAAGTAGATCAAGCGATATGAAGTTTTAATATGGGGTTTGGAAACTAAAGTTTCCATGTCTGTTTGAAATAGTTATGGCTCGATTCTTTTGTAATCTAATGGTTTTCTTGATGATTTTATTACTTTTTTTTTTAATTGCAGAACAATTCACATTTGTTTTTGCAGCAATTACATAATCAAATAACAGGAGGAACACGAATAATGCTCTTTATTGCTTATTGATTATTAGTATAGACATAATAGTAGCAAGTTTATTAGACTACCAGGGCTCCAAACTGCGACTAAAACGGTTATATTAAAAATATAAAAATGCAAGTGAAGTTTTTGCTGAGGTCGCCACTGGCAACTAGGCCTATGTATTTCCATGTTACAACTTAAAAATTTGCATGTAATGCCTTTTTTCCTGATTGTTTTGTGATCGCATCATTTGCTATGTTCACTTATTAAACTGAGACGATGCGCATCAAAGTTTTAGTGGAAAAAGACTTTCAAATGGTCCTCAACTCTGCCGCGCAGCAGCACTGAACACACCTGATAAATGCAGCTCAGTTGAGGAGTGCGAGAGAGATCGTAATGACGGAGACGTAAGAAATGAAAGTGCAGAAAAGCATCATCTATTTCGTGCACAACTTGAACAAACTACAACAGGTAAAGCTGTCAGCTGGGGGGATATTGGCTATATCGTTAACAATTCTTGTTTATAATCAATACTAATATGGCTTCTTCTTATCAAGATCGTAGTCTTTGCTGTGTTCTGTTAATGTGTGAACTTTATTATATTATTATATTTGACGCTCACTTGCTGTTCAGTAATCGCAAAAAGCTTCGTTACTTTTTAATAAACAAAGTATTAGCTTTAAAATTATTCAAAATTCATAACAAAATACAAACAATAAATGTCTTGTGTAAAAGCTCATTCAGTGTTTCAGACTGCGGAAAATGTGTAAAGCTTGTAAACACTGCAACCTAATGTACATTTACCTCAGAATAACCATTCAGTGTCCATAAGCTCATCAGTCAGCTAGAAAAATAACTATAAAGAGGAGCATTTTGCTATATTTCTTGCCTGGTCCGAACCCAAGTTCGCAGTGAACCGTACCCCAGACCACCATTTTTAAGCGAACACGGGTACGGTTCGAGGGTGTGCACCCAAGTTCGGAAGACAGTGTTCACATCATCCAAACGAACCGAACTCTGACATCAATCGAACCCGGGTGCGCACCAAAAGTGCTAGTGTGAAAGCACCCTTGCTAATTAAGAAAAACAGACTGAAAGTGTGAAAGACATACACACTTGAAAATAAAGGTGCTTAAAAGGTTCTTCACAGAACCATTTTTGGTTCCACAAAGAACCATTCAGTCAAAGGTTCTTTAAAGAACCATCTTTTTCTCAACTTTTTATAATCTGAAGAACCTTTCGCCCACAAACCTTTTGTGAAACAGAAAGGTTCTTCAGATGTTAAAGGTTCTTTATGAAACCATTTAGACAAAAAAGGTTCTTCTATGGCATTGTGAAGCACCTTTATTTTTAAGAGTGTATGACAACATTTACAGGATGCATTGAGGAGGAGCCCAAACTGGCCAAGTGATGCTAATGGTCCATATATTGGTACAGATAATAAACAATTCTTTGTGACTGTATATTTCATGTTGGAAATGACATTTAGTTCCCACTTTAAGTGAACCTTAGTTCCCAGGTCATCTACAAGATGGATTAAAATGCTGAGTCAAGAAAAGATGAGACATAAACGCATACAGTATGATTGAAATGTTAAAATGTAAAAAAAAAATTAATAAAATACTAAAAATAAATAAAACGCATTTATTCTGTGGCACCTAAAAAATAATTAAGTTTAAGCCTAAGTTTTTTTTCTTATAGGAGCCATTGGCTCCTTAATCGTATTTTTTGTTTGGAGCCCTGACTATACTGCATCATGACATCTTGCCAAGACCAAGTGATAAAGTTTACCACTCATGCTAAGTAACACACAGCCTCTCTGCGAGGGCTCTCTAAAGTTAAGATGGAAGGGAAGAAGCGACAAATCCTTTCTTTCATAATGTCACGTACATCCGAGTTTAAAGGGTTAGTTCCCCCCAAATGAGAATTAGCCTGTGTTTTACTCACCCTCGAATCATCCTCAGGGTATATGAATATAGGGTGAATTAACCATTTAGCGGACTATCGGAAAAGAAAAAAAGTAGGTTGGGACAGGGGCTGCGTTCCATTTAGTTTTTTATGCCCTTCAATCGCAAGCTTCCCTCCGTCTCGGTAACTCGGATGTGCGTCATTGATTATGTTGCATGAGTGCCCACTTCTGGCGGAATCCTTGCAATTGGATGAACTGGAACATCCTAAGCCAGGGTTCCTCAATAGGCGGCCTAAATGTTTGGAGAGAAAAATGTTTGGCCCGCACTCATTTCAAATAATATGGCATGAAAATTCAAATGCAGCATCAGAAAGCGACATTAACTTCCATTGTACATCGGACGCGAGCGACACAACAAAATACAATAGAACTTATTATAATCAGTGATGCTGTCTACACTGGATGCGGCACAGCGCGGTGCAACAAATCCCCAACAGAAAACTGCTGACTAGTTCAATTGATGATGTGCTGACACAAAGTTCAAATGATTTGCAATGCTTTGTCACGTCCAGTGTAGATACGATGTGACAGCAAAAACATAGCAAGTGTAAAGTAAAAGTGGACACTGAAAATAGATGATTCAGTGTGAATTGACTGAACAGTTTTGAGTGAATGATAAGTGAGTGACTGATACCATCTTTGTTATGGATGTTGGTTTGCAGTGAGTTCACAGTTTTAACGTAAGTTTGCTTTAGCCTAATTTATTTAGCCTAATTGAGATCTGAGGTAAAATATCTATTGTTGCTTTCACTTTGGCTATAAAGATCACGCAAAATAATATTCAAACTCACATTGGACAATTTTAACACTGAATAAAACACATAATCTTTACCTGAGAGGTCATATTTTGTATGTTGTTCCTGCTGTGACGTCGCAGAAAATAAATACCATTCCTAAAAAAGAATTCCGTGTCGCTTATTGTCACGTGTCGCTGTCGCGGGTGGTTAGGACAAAAACTACATGGAAAAGATACTTTTTATCGCATCGTGTCACGTTTGGTTGGGACACATGGCGGTACAGTTTGATCCCCCCAAAAAAAGTCTGTAAAAATATTAATGCTGACAGATCTAATAAATTAATCTGCAATTAGGGAAAGTGGAGAGAAGAGATCCAGTCTGGAGATGAGCAGGTACAGTTGATTTGCATTAGGGCTGTGCGATTAATCGAAATCGTGATTTGAGACGTTGCGATTTGCTAATTTGCTAAACGCCCACCATAAAAAAAAAAACAACAAAAAAAAAACCGGCAAGCAGGAGAGAGACAGAGTGGGATTATGGCGTCTACAGGGTCAGATCAATAGTTAGGCAAATTAAAACTAAAAAGAAAAAAGTTATGTAACTTAAGCTTCGAAAAGAAAGACAACGAACAAAAAAGGTAATTTGCAAGAGCTGCGTCACAATGCATATCAAGAGCATCCTTTATTGCATTTTCGCTATTCCCAAGTCAGATGACCGCACACACAGCCTATGTCTCTGAATGCTTCTCACACTCGCTCCTCTCTTCCCCACGCATTGCGAATTCCGTGTCACGGATGAGCCGTTCACACTTGCCGCACTCACGCAGTCTGTTTCGTAATGCTCGGTTATACTCGCGCGCATCCCTGCACCGCAAATCTCCACGAGCAAGAGCATTCAGCACATTTTCTACTTGTTCTTAAAATCCCAAATACAATGTAACACATAATACTTTAATAATTGACTAAAGATATACAGTCCATTTATATAAAAAAATAAATCTTTCCAGTGAAATTCAGTAATTAATTTAATTCTGTAAAAGTAGTTATACCATTATAATCTTGTCTGGTGAAAAAAACAAACAAAAAAAATATATAGAACCCCTCCCAAAACACAATTGAAAATTGAATGGATTTCAGGGTTATAATGGGAATTGTATTGGTTTTAATGTAAACTATAATGGTGTCTATTTGATGGATTCTATTGGTGGGATGTAATATGGCAGATAGAAACCAATAGAACAACAGTAATTCCTATTGGAATAATGCCAAAAACAAAAAGGAATTTTGTAATGGTTTAATGGAAACTGTAAGAATTTCTGCTTTTTTTCCAGCAGGGTAATGATGCTCATACTGTGCATATTGACAATATTGAGCTGAAGCTTGACTTTGCAAATTTAAAATCGCAAATCAATTCGCAATCGCAATATCTGTCAAAAAAACATCGCAATTAGATATTTTCCCCATATCGAACAGCCCTAATTTGCATGACAGACATGGAGGTCCAGATTTTTTTTTTGTGTTCATTTGCTTTTAATATTCAACAGGCAGAGTTCTTCTGTATCTAAATGCAAAAATGTTTATAATTGTTTGAATAAAACAGACTAATGGGGGAAAAATCTGAATATTTATCCTTGTGACCATAATTAGATTTTTAACAAAATCAACAATAGGCTTAATATAATAATTATAATAATAATAAAATATGTGTGTGTGTGTGTATATATATATATATAATATATATATATATATATATATATATATATATATTATATATATATATATATATATATATATAGTACAGACCAAAAGTTTGGAAACATTACTATTTTTAATGTTTTTGAAAGAAGTTTTCTTCTGCTCATCAAGCCTGCATTTATTTGATCAAAAGAACAGTAAAACAGTAACATTGTGAAATATTATTACAACTTAAAATAATAGTTTTCTATTTGAATAGACTTTAAAAAAAATAATTTATTCCTGTGATGCAAAGCTGAATTGTCAGCATCATTACTCCAACCTTCAATGTCACATGTAACATCCAGTCTATCACATGATCATTTAGAAATCCATTCTAATATTCTGATTTTATTATGAGTGTTTGGAAACAGTTATACTGTCTAATATATTTGATGAATAAAAGGTTAAAAAGAACTGCATTTATTCAAAATAAAAAAGAAAAATTCTAATAATATATATTTTAATAATATATTTTCTTTACTATCACTTTTTATCAATTTAACACATCCTTGCTGAATAAAAGTATTGATTTTATTTAAAAAAAGAAAGAAAAAAAAATTACTGACCCCAAATTACTGACCAGTAGTGTATATTGTTATTATAAAATATTTATATTTTAAAAAACATAGCTTCTTTTTTTTTTTTTTATTTTTTTTTTTTTTTAAAAACTTTTTATTCATCAAAGTATCCTAAAAAAAGTATCACATGTTCTGAAAAAATATTAAGCAGCAGAACTGTTTCCAACTTTGATAATGAATCATCATATTAGAATGATTTCTAAAGGATCATGTGATAATGATCCTAAAAATTTCAGCTTTGCATCACAGAAATAAATGATAATTTAAAGTATAATAAATTTAAAAACAATTTTTTTAAATTGTAATAATATATGGGTACATATTAAATTTTTTTTCTGTATTTTTGATCAAATAAATGCAGGCTTGATGAGCAGAAGAAACTTATTTCAAAAAACGTTTAAAAATAGTAATGTTTCCAAACTTTTTGGTCTGTACTGTATATATATATGTATATGTATGTATATGTATATGTATGTATATATATATTATATATATATATATATATATATATATATATATATTATATATATTTTTTTGATCAAATAAATGCATTTGTGTATTTCATAGTTTGGCTGGTCCTGCGACTTATAGTCAGGTGCGACTTATTTAACAAAATTAATTTGACATGAACCAAGAGAAATGAACCGAGAGAAAACATTACCGTCTACAGCTGCGAGAAGGCGCTCTATGCTGCTCAGTGCTCCTGTAGCATACCCCTGCAAACATTATCTGAAAACAACTGAAAACTGTTAACTGAAATATTAACTTAAAGACAACTGAGAAAGACTGAATTCAAACAAAATTCCCCCCAAAAGAAAATCCCATTCTGCAGATTACAAACTGCAGGTAGTAAAATATGCAGCCGAGCTGATAGGTTACAGGAGCACTGAGCAGCATAGAGTGCCCTCTCACGGCTGTAGACGGTAATGTTTTCTCTTGGTTCTAAATAATTGCAACTTATGTTTTTTTTCCTCGTCGTGACGTATTTTTGGACTGATGCGACTTATACTCAGGTGCGACTTATAGTCCGAAAAATACGGTATATATATATATATATATATATTTGGATATACATATATATATATACACATATATATACATATATATATATATATACATATATATATACATGCCCTTGATCACTTAGAATCCACTGTAGAGTTGTTTAATTGTTTACACTTTTTCCCTTACGAATACATTAAACGTGATCTGTGATGACATCACAGTCGTGTTGCATTGTGGTCTGTGGAGTGGCCTGAAGTGTGCATATGAAGCAGACACGCTCCCTCTGTCAAAATCAAGGGGTCAAGGGTCTGTTCACTTCCCTTGGTAGTGTGTGTTTGGTACTTTTAGGGATGGGTGATATATCGCATGTGATTGTCACGCACATTTCGTCAGTAAAGCCGGTTCACCGATTACCGCTAAATCACCATCACCTGCTTTAAAATTGAGATGCATTTAATATACAGAGCTGTAGATCACTGACAAGCTTCGCAATATCGCGTTCATTATCGCAGATGAATCGCCTTCGATAATGAACGCGATATTGCGTAGCTTGTCAGTGAACTATGGCTCTGTCTATTAAATGGCGCTCCATTTGAAAGCAGGTGATGGTGATTTAGCGGTAATCAGGGAACCGGCTTTACTGACCAAATGCGCGTGACAATCGCATGTGATATATCGCCCAGCCCTAGGTACTTTGTGTTTATTTGTTCAATTGAAAGAAAGTAAATAATCTGGTACCAAAGTTCTGGTGCTTTTAACGTCACAAGTACTCAGTATGCCTCTTAAAATGCATAAAAAAAGCAGTCAGTTTTAAAACACAGACTTTTATTCAGTAATAATAATCATAATAATAATCTGTGCTGGTGTGTGTTTGTGCAGAGATGAAAGTTATGAAGGTGTACATTGAATTTTCATTGGACCAGCCAAAGGGGGGTTTGCATTTTGTAGTACCTGATGTGGACGGAAGTATGGCAGAAAGAGCAGCTCATGTTTTCTCCTTTGGCAACCAGAATTCCACACGGTAAGCTGCATACATTCACATGCATGAAATGGAAGATGATTGAGACAGTGGTTATGGTTAAAATTTAAGCTGCTATCACAAAAATTACTGAATTAATGTGATTCTGGATAATTATTACAGATTACAATCCTGTTTCAGCAATATTTATCAATTCATTATTTTTTTATTAATAATTGTTTATTCATATTAATTCATCTGTCTGTATGAGTATAATACCGATTGATTGTTATTATTTCCAATTCTGATTATTATTGTTTCCAAATCTTCTCCACTAGTTTCTGGTTTCCATGTGTAGACTCATACTCTGAGCTGTGCACATGGAAGCTGGAGTTCACAGTGGATGCCTCCATGGTGGCAGTGTCCTGTGGGGATCTAGTGGAAACAGTCTATACCCACGACATGCGCAAGAAAACCTTTCACTACATGCTGCCCATTCCCACTGCAGCCCCTAACATTTCCTTGGCTGTGGGGCCCTTCGAGATTCTTGTGGACCCCTACATGCATGAGGTGAGAGAAAATGTAATATACTGTAATTTTGAGTTTTAAATCTATAGTTTAGTAGTTTGGAGATGCTCATACATTGAAAAATTTGACTGTAGCAGTGTACATAGCGTGGGTCATTAAAAAATATTAAAAGGTACTGTAAATTTATATATTTGTTGAATTTATTTTTTTTTTTTTTTTTTGTCTGGACATTTCCTTCCTTAGGTCTAGGGTTACACTAGTATATGGTCATGCAGCTTGTGCTTTATAAGTACTAATAAACAACCATTATGGTAGTAATATGCATGCTAATAAGCAATTGCTAAGTAGTGAATAGTGTTCCCTAATCTAAAGTGTTACCAGGGTTCTGGAGTGCGACCTATTTTCTCAATGGTGCGACTTAAAATAATCAGAGGTCGCACCGGTTCGACCAGCTGTTCGAGGGAAAAAAAAAGTCTCCGCGACTCTGAAAGTTCAACAACAGACACTAGAGCCCTGCATTTCAGCCTGAGCCAGACGGACCCCGACTTTTTTTACGCCCCTCGAGCCGGGCTTCGGGATAATTTTCACGTCATAGTTTAGACATGGGCCAGGCCTCCCACCTGTCTTAGACTTCTCCGTACTTTTATATTATAGACATCCATCAATTAGTGATGAAAAAAAAATTGCCGCTGTTGGAAACTCAGAAGCGAAGACCAGGAGATTCTTAGGTAATCTTCAGCAGAATTCTTTGAGAACGCACTGGATGGCGCTGCAGTCATCAAAAGTCTCACCAAAGCAGTGATACTTTGAAGTTTATATACATTTCAAGGGGGAGGGATACATAGAGGTGAAGACAATTTAAACAAAGCAAGCAAATGGAATCAGGAAAATGACAGACACTGGCATTTTCCCAGCCTTGATCTCATCAGCATACCAGTGTATTTTAAATAGAGGTGCCTGACAGTATCACCCATACCTTCACATTATCATAGAAACAAAGGCACAGCTGTGCCTTGATCTTAAGAAGCCAGATGGTCAGGAAGAGCAAACAAAAGGTCAATGTCTCAGAAACCTGGCCTGCTTGACTTGATCATCTCAGAATGTCATCTTAACCTCGAAATGTAGAACCCAATCTACATACTATAATATTGGAAACTAGATTTAACATAGTACAAATTTGTAATCCCACACCACGCTGGTGGAAACAACACAAGACCGTGCTACCGCGACTGTCAAGAGCGGCTCGACGGTGTTTAGTGTCCCGCAGCAGCAGCGCAGCTGAACAGTTCACCGTTCAAATACACGTAATAGGCTCAAGCTTGCCGCAAAGCACCGGCAAAAGTAATTACCATAAATGATATCTGAATTATTTACTAATAAACTAGTGTTTTCTGAGTCTGTGTTGCAAGGATGAAGTTGCTGATCCTGACTCAAAATCTCATTAGATGCGCCTTTAGAGAGAAGTGCATCTTTACAGATTATGAATATAATGAAAGAGTTTTTGTTTTTGATTTGTTTTATTTCATTAAGTAATCATTTAAAGCTTTCTATAGATATATTTATCATGTCTGTCAGGCATGTTTCCACTGAGTTTCGGTTAATTTTTGTACTTCTGTTAAAGACGAGACGCAGAAAGCGCATTGTGTTTGTTTTCTTTATTTTATAAAAGCACAACGTTTTGTTGATATTGTGAGTGCATACAAATAAAAGACCCTTTGCAGTTACGAATGATGTATTACTCTTACCTTTATGTGCAAGAATGACGGCGTATCCACTGAAAAAATGCAAGTGATCACGCTGGCGTCTCCATGTCCTGAAGCGTCTCCGCACAAACTATTGGATATAGCGCACATTTATCTGGGTCTAACATTTAAACATTGTTATATGCTTGAACTGTTTTATATCTATAGATTTTATTTTAGGTGAGTCGTGATGATTTGAGAAGGCTAAATTGATCAAACATAGACTCACTATCTAACGCTGGCCGCTTGATCGTTACCTAAAAAAACAAAAAACAAAACAAAAACTTATATTTAACAAACAAAAAATGCTCAAAGTTTTTCTAAATTAACTTAATAAAAAAACTAAATGAAATATAATCACTTTGCTATTACATACAAAACTGAACCATTTTAATAGCTGAGACAGTAGTATAAGCTCTTTAGGGACTGTTTAGCTGTTCAAATCAGACACTAGAGCATCCCTTCATTCAGACACAGTGGAAGATCTGATCAGAATCAGTGTAGAGGGGCCAAGTCTGAAAGATTTTTGATGCTAGAGAGAGTGTGGCCAGCTGGTTTAGCCAAGGCCAAAGATCAAGAAGGCCAAACTACAGGAGTTGGCCATCCGAGGGGCATGTGACTGCAATGGAGGATAGTCCATAAGACATTGAGCCATGAGATGTTAAGTTTGAAGCCCTTAAAACACTTAATTTAGATTTTCTTTTTATTTAATTTATCTTGAGATGTTCTAAGTTTAAATTTCAGCTCAGTGAAGCACTTTAAGCACCAACACTTTTTCAGTAAGTTACCTTCTAGAATTGTGCTTCAAATAAAGAACTTTATATTGACCATATTGTTAGTTAATTATTTACAAGTCAAATATATATATATATATATATATATATATAAGTCTATATTGCCTATATGGACAGCGATTTAAAAAAAAAAAAAAAAAAAAAAAAAAAAAAAAAGGAACTTGAAAAAAAACGGTGTGTTAAATGCAATGCGGTCGAAAATTTGGGTGCACCTAACTTTTGTGCTGGTGCACCTAAGAAAAAAATTTAGGCGCACCAGTGCAACCAGTGCAAAACGTTAGTCTAGAGCCCTGGTTACCCTTTAAAAACCAAAAAACAAATGATTTATTATAATGGTTTAATATAACACTTTGTGTTATATTACCCTTGCATTAAATTTAAGAAAGTAGTGAACTGCTGTGAGGGTGTTTCTAATAAAGGGTACTGAGGTAGTGATAGTAAATTTGACATCTGTCTGTCTTCTGACTGCCATAATCCATCTCTTTATTTGTTTTATTTTTTTGTAACCAACAAGTTTGTTAGTGTATATTTTTTTTCTTTCACTGTTGGAGTAAATGGTATATATTTCCTTTAGTCCCCCACATACCTGTATAATGTTTGCCTCTCTGTTATAGTTCTAAATGTCAAAATGTTTGTTTTGGAAGTGGAATCAAGTTTATATTTGATGTGTATACATGAATGCATTCCATTCTTTACCTGATTTACACAGTGATGTAGGTCTTGAAATTGATATTAGAAAGTATTAATCCTTTACCCAGTTGCATACTCATTGTGGACATATTATCAATTTTAACAAGTTCCCTTTTACAGTTGTCCACTTTTCAGTTTCTTTGGTTTTTTTTGTTTGTGAAATATGATTTATGGCGCTTTTCCACTGCGTGGTACGACTTGGCTCGGCCAGCTCTGTACGGTACAGTATGGCTCGGTTTGCGTTTCCACTGCAGTTTACTATCGCTTTAGAGTGGGTGGGATTATTTACATGTCGTTATAGTTGTGCCGCCTCTACTGCCATGACTCCTAAAAAAAAAAAAAAAAACTTTTCATTCCATGTCGACCCATCAAGCTCTCGCTAGATCCACTCCTCTGCTATCAATGAGAGGAACGTCTGTACTTTCGCAACAGACAACGCAACTTTATGGCTGTTAAAAAAAAGTTTGCTCGTTCAAAACCATTGTGTTCGATCATTGGCTGGCTGTGCTGATTTAAATCTAGCGGTTCGTTTGTGTCACAAGTTCAGTGACGCAGGTAGTGACGATTCTCTCTGGCCAATCCGTGATCAGCAGAGCTTACTTCACTTGGAACCTCAACCGAGGTGGTACTGAAAAAGTACCAGGTACTGTACTCAGTGGATCACCCCCCAAAAGTGAAGCGTACCATGCCGTACTATGCAGTGGAAAAGCGCCATTAGAATGCCCAGAATGTATAATGTACAGTAGGTGAGTCACACATTAGATACAGTAAGTCATTCAGATTTACTAGATTAAGAGAATTGAGAAACAAATGTATATAAATGTGTATTATATATATATATACTTTTTTCAGATCTCAATTTTAAGTTATTGCAGCTTTATTTGTTTATTATAAACTGCTATGAATCAAATATATCATGCTTTCACAGGTGACTCATTTTTGCCTGCCTCAGCTTCTGCCCTTGCTGAAGCAGACCATGTCCTACCTGCATGAGATTTTTGAGTTCTATGAGGAGATCCTCACCTGTCGCTACCCTTATTCTTGCTTCAAGACTGTCTTTGTGGATGAGGCTTATGTGCAGGTCTCATCGTATGCATCCATGAGTATTTTCAGGTATACAAGCTGTTCTTGAAAGTAAAAATAACTTCCGTTTACAACAGCATTTATTTTTCCAATATAAAAGTCTTTTTAAAGCTTTATTTTAAGATGTCCTTGTTACAGATGTTACATGTACTTACTATTATAATAACCATTAATTATCCATAATTACATGCAATTAACCCTAAGCCAGACTCTAATCCTAACTCTATCCATATACTACATGTAGTTAATAAATATTACTCAGTACTTAAATGTATAATTACACTGTATCAACAAAGTGTCAACTAAGTCTTTACTTTTGTGAAAAAAAAAGTGATGTGACATGTGGCCAAGAATGGTGATCCATACTCAGAATTAGTGCTCTGCTTTTATCCCATCCAAAGTGCACATACACCATAAACACACCCGGAGCCATTTTTTGCTGCGGCGCCCGGGGAGCTGTTGGGGGTCTGGTGCCTTGCTTAAGGACACCTCAGTCTAGTATTGAAGGTGGAAGAGAGCGCTGTACATTCACTCCCCCCCACCTATAATACCTGCCGGTACGAGACTCGAACCCGCAACCTTTTGGGTTATGAATCTGACTCTCTAAACATTAGGCCACGACTTCCCCACAAATACAAATTCTGACTCCTAAAAAAGTCTCTTGTCGCCAACTAACGGTGGAACAATGTAACTAATATCACCAGCACGAACACACACCGTTTCTTAATACTAAACACTATTGTTAAATACTACTATTATTTATATAAAATATTATTTAGTGAATAATAATATTTAATAAACAACAACAGATGTCATAAAAGGCAATGCTCTGATATACAGCATTGAATTAAAATTTTAATAACATGAGATTTTGCCCAAACTATTAGCTCTGGAACAAATAATAGATTGAGACCAAAGACTGCCTGTTAGATTTACCAAAAATTAATTATATCTCATGTTTAACAAAGGGATGCAATGATACCATTTTTCAGAACCGATCTGATATGGATAATTTATTATAAGGATTTTGAGCTTTACTTACTTTATTAAAAACACTGCTATTATTTTGAACACAACTGTATATATACAGAATTTTATCATGATCTTGTGTTTGTGGTGTTCTTCTCAGTACCAACCTCCTGCACAGTGGCATGATCATAGATCAGACTCCCGTGACCAGGCGCTGTCTGGCTCAAGCTCTGGCCCAGCAGTTTTTTGGATGCTTCATCTCTAGGATGTCCTGGTAAGTAGGAACGGTAAAGCCTTATAGTGTAATGTTTGTTGCCAGCCACAAAAGTGTATATTGCAGCATTTTTGTTATATGCAATATAATATTTTTCATACATAAATGGTTTCAGGCAGGTACTTTAGGTTTGCAAGAAATCCAGTATTTATTTGTTGAACTAGTAATGCCTAGAGCAGAGGTCCTTTCTACCTACGGCACTAAATCAGTTAGCTGGATTTAATTGTTGACTATTTCACTTGATCTTGGATTGGTTGGTTCTTCAAAGCTCATCCCAGATTTGCTGCCATGGCAACAAGTCCGTAAAATTAAACCTGCTCGGGAGCAGGCTTATTTCATGTAAACAGGTGCAGGTCCCAGTGTGTTAAAGGGAGCTTGGGGGGGGGGGACTGAGGTTCAGCGTTCAGTGGTGCATGGGGAAAAAGAGGGGAGGGGGGCAAGGTCGGGAGGGAGTTCAGCTTCCTGACAGCCTGATGAATGAAGCTGTCCTTCAGTCTGCTGGTCCTTGCCTGGAGACTCCCTAGTCTCCTCCCTGATAGCAGCAGACTGAAGAAGCTGTGTGACAGGTTGGTGGGATCACCTGCGATGCAGAGGGATTTACGGGTGAGACGGGTTCCATAAATGTCCTGGAGGGAGGGGAGGGAGACACCAACGATCTTCTCAGCTGCTCTCGCTATGCGTTGAAGAATCTTCCGGCAGGATGCGATGCAGGCACCATACCACACAGTGATGCTGCTAGTCAGGATGCTCTTGATGGTGCCTTTGTAGAGTGTGCACATGATGGGGGCCGGGGCACTGGCTCTTCTCAGTTTGCGGAGGAAGTAGAGACGCTGCTGTGATTTCTTGGCCAGTGCTGCGGTGTTGTAGGTCCAGGAGAGGTACTCTGAGATGTGCACACCCAGGAACTTGGTGCTGCTCACTCTCTCCACAGTTGCACCGTTGATAATCAGAGGAACATACTGAGTGTGTGTACTCCCTTGAATCAGCATCAACCTCCTTTGTCTTCTCCATGTTCAGAGAGAGATTGTTGTCACTGCACAACCCGGCCAGGCAGCTCACCTCGCTCCTGTAGTTTGTCTCATCTCTGTTGCTAATGATACCTACCACAGTCATGTCATCCGCAAACTTAATAAAGAGGTTGGAGTTATGTGACGATGTGCAGCCGTGGGTCATCAGAGTGAAGTGGATGGGGCTCAGCACACATTCTTGGGGGGCCCCGGTGTTCAGTGTGATGGTGGTGGATTTGCCGACCTGTATGGCCTGAAGTCTAACAGAAAGTCTAACAGCCAGTTGCACAGCGAAGTGTTGAGCCCCAGCTGGACCAATTTGTAAGCTCCTTTCTGGGTGGTGTAAACAAAATCCAAATGTTTTTACCTCTTGTTGGAAAGTTAATGTGTTGGTGTATTTTTGGGAACACACTCTTTAAGTCTGCGTGGTTGAAATCCCCAGCCCAGATGAGAAAAGCATCAGGGTGGGCTGTCTGCTGCTCACTGATGTGCTGGTACAGTTCATTCAGTGCCTCACTCCTGTTGTTGATGTTGGAGCAGGGAGGAATGTAAACAGCAACGAGCAGTATGGCTGTATATTTCCTCGGTAGATAAAACGGCAGGCACTTAATAATCATAAACTCCACCAGGGGTGAGCAGTGTTTGCAGACCACAACAGCATCACGGCACCACACATCATTGATGTAAACACAAAGCCAGCCGCCGCGTGACGAGGACTCTGTCCGTTCGGTAGCATGTCGGCTGGTCGAGCTGGATGGCGCAGTCTGGAACGCTGTTGCTGAGCCATGTTTCCGTGAACACAAAAACACAACAGTCTCTTACAGTCCTCTGAGTTGAGCGTAGTAATCAGATTTAGTCTAGTTTATTCTCCAAAGAATATACTTTAGCCAGTATGATGGTGGGGATAGCTGGCTTGTGTGGGTTAGCCATTAGCCTAGCCTGGATACCTCCGCGCTTACACCCCTTTTGCTTCCTCTCACGCCACTTGTGGCGCTTTTGCCCAAGATCATTCAGAGCTGCACAGACATTCATGCATTCGGGTCATTTTGTGCAAATAGCCTAGAAGTCGTAATATTAACGTTATGTTGTGTAACTAACGAAACATATGCTATATGAGATAAATGAGTTAAATCCTGTTGATTAAAAACCTGCTATCAAATACTTCTTACTTGTCATCTTCAGCACATGCAGCTCAAAACAAAAATGCATAATATTAATAACTACTGTCATTTAGGCCTACATAACGTTATAATGAGAGCACTATTATACAAAATTTGTGAATTCTTAGGGTTTCACTGATGTTTAATGTTAACTACCTTTTAAAGTCCCCATGAAATTAAAATTAAAGTTTTTTTGGGTGTTAGTATCAGTATGTTAGTCTTAAGGTTATCTATAAGCCAGTGTGTTCCTAAACAGTGACAAAATTTGGATTTAGAAGATATTAGCATTCAAAGCTTATTACGCACAGGAGTGTTGTGCGTAATACTTGTTTATAGATACCGTGTCTGTGCCGCAACAGAACGCGACAAAGCGACTGTAGAAAATCATTTGAACTTTGTTAGCACGTCATAAACAGATCGAGGCATCAGTTTATTGCATCCAATGTAGACAACATCACTGATTATAATGGGTTCTATTGTACGAGCAGCACGGCGCGACAAAATACTATAGAATTCTATTGTATTTTGTTGTGTGATGTGATGTGACCGATGTGTTTAGCATGAGTTCTGGGCTGCAGCTCCACTGGTATAAACACCAGCATTGACTGAGCGGCCGCGATTAGGTCCGGTGGCCATAACACGGGCTTTAATGTGCAGCAGACGTATACCGTGATGCGCAGATCAGCTCTAGTCTTTTTTTTTGGTTATTATGTGGTTATGAATGAAATTTGATTTTATATTATCTTTATGTAGTGATGAGAATTAGAATAATTGTAATGTGACGATCAAATATAAGTTCGGGTGGATAATTATAAGCAGTGGACTTGGGTGAAGTTTGAGCTCATTCGAGCATCTCTACACTACACTGAGCTGGGTCGCCAGTAGCAAACAGCGTGGAGCGTGGTCTGCTGGAAAAACTAATTACACCATTCAGAACAAAAAATTCATATAGGCGGCATATTTGCCGGTACCGATATAACGGCAACAGGCTCATCGGCCGAAAATATTAGCTAAGCACTATATCAGTCGAGCTCTTTTATATTATATTATATTATATTATATTATATTATATTATATTATATTATATTATATTATGTATATTTGTGTATATTTTGTATCTTGAATTGCAGGTCTGATGAGTGGGTTTTGAAGGGAATTTCTGGATACATTTATGGCCTCTACTTGAAGAAAACCTTTGGAGTCAATGAGTATCGTCACTGGATTAAGGAGGTATCGAGTAAAGTGATTGACAAATAAGAGCCAATGGTTCTGTCAAACGGCCATGTGCATATGTTTATATGCTCAAACATTAACTTTTTAAATGCTGAACTGTTTGTCTCTTTTAACCAACAGGAACTGGACAAGATTGTGGAGTATGAGCTAAAGATGGGTGGAGTCCTGCTACATCCCACCTTCTCTGGAGGAAAAGAAAAAGACAAGTAATCCTCATCTCTATCACTGCTTATGGTTTATACACACTCATCCAAACTTGTACAAAAGATGATGTTTTTGAGGAAGATAATGTCTGTTTTCCTTTCAGTCCAACGCCCCACCTGCACTTTTCCATCAGACACCCCCACACATTGTCCTGGGAATATTACAAGATGTTCCAGTGCAAAGCCCACCTGGTCATGAGGCTCATTGAAAACAGAATTAGCATGGAGTTCATGTTACAGGTATATGAACTATTACAGTCCTCATGAAAGGAAGTGGTATATTTCATGAGTTTTTGAGGTGATCTGTGTACTGGTGCAGGTTCCTCTCAAAACCTCATTTATGGACCACCCACATTGACGCACACATTTTTATTATGCTTGTGGCTAATTATAAACTGATCAGATACTGTAATCTTAGCCTGAGTTCAATCAAATCTCTCACCAGGTGTTTAACAAGCTCTTAAGTTTGGCCAGCACAGCATCATCCCAGAAGTATCAGTCTCACATGTGGAGCCAGATGCTGGTGTCCACCTCTGGATTCCTCAAATCCATTTCCAACGTGTCAGGGAAGGACATCGGACCCCTCATAAAGCAATGGGTGTATCCTTCAAATGCACTATGTGGAAGACAGTAAATTTTCTTTAACGTATTTTCCGCACTATAAGGCGCACTTAAAAGCCTTTAATTTTCTCAAAAAACGACAGTGCGCCTTATAATCCGCAGCGCCTTATATATGGATCAAGGCGCTCTGTCAAAATGTTGACATTCCCTTTAGCACAGCTCCATCTAGTGGATGCATAGCGCAAACCCAGTCAAACGTTGGACTGCAGTATCTTCTATTCTATGCGCCTTATAATCCGGTGCGCCCTATATATGAAAACAGTTCTAAAATAGGCCATTCATTGAAGGTGCGCCTTATAATCCGGTGCGCCTTATAGTGCGGAAAATACGGTATTTGTTTTGTTGTTTTTGTGGTATACTTGTTTCTGGTTGGTCAGTTGATGCATTCTGCGACCAAATATTATTATTTTCTTTTCAGGGCTGCCCCCTAATAGTCGACTAATCGTCAGTTGACCAGAAGAGGCTTGGTAGACTAAAATTTTATTAGTCGCAGAAAAAACAATTCCACAGGCAAAGTCACGCAGTCAGTGACAGATTGTTAATGGCTGGTCAATTGTGGTAATGGGTAATGCAGGGCACCCAGATGCTCACCTATCATTCATTGACCTCAAATATGACTTATCATATGAAATATCCAAGTATTAGCAACTTTACATGGCTGCTCAATCTAATGTTAACCTAGAGAAATGTGTGCTGTTTAAGTGTCTGCGGAGTGTAGAAGCTGAACAGCAGGACGCTCAGAGCGTGACCGATCGAGGTGCCGGTCACTTGCTCTTAAAATACCCCATTAGTTTTTTTTGTTTGTATAGGTGTGATTAATATTTCTTATCTGTAAGGACTCTACGTTTATTTGTGTGCACTCACAATAACAGCAAAACACGCTTTTGTAAAATGATGAAAGCAAACAAGATGCACTTTCTGCAGTCTCTGTCTCTGTGAACTTGAGTGCGAAACTCCGTGTATAGGCTATCTTTGCCTTACAGACATTAAAAATATATCTGTAGAGAGTGAAATGTCTGCTTTCACATGAACCAATTCAACTGGAAAACAAATATTGTCAGATTATATAATCCGTATGAAACGTCACATACGCAGAAATGACAAGTCTGTGTCGCCGACTTCATCTCTTGACTCTGCCGATAGGGCTGTGACGGTGGCAGATTTTACCACCATGATCCAAATAAAACAAATCCCCTTTTAAAAGTAACTGTGCTTTAAATAACGTTTGTCCATTGCATTGTCTTGACACTAGGTTGCGAAAAGTGACTTGACTTGAATTATTCATTCAAGAGAATCGTTTAAAAACATCACATAAAAATTGGTGTATTAAATATATATACACTACCATAAGATGTGAGATGTAAGATGTGCAAGCCTGCATTTATTTAATCTAAAGTACAGCAAAAACAGTAAAAATTTTTAATATTTTTACAATTTAAAATAATTGCTTTCTATTTGAATGTATTTTTAAAAGTAACTTATTTTTGGGATCGCAGTTGAATTTTCAACATCATTACTCCAGTCTTCAGTTTTCACATGATCATTCAGAAATCATTCTAATATTCTGATTTGCTATAGTAGATTTTTTTCAGGTTTCTTTGATAGAAAGTTCAGAAGAACAGCATTTATGTGAAAGAGAAATATTTTATAATGAATGTCTTTATCGTCACTTTTGATTAATTTAAAGTATCCTTGCTAAATAAAAGTATTTATTTGTATACCCCCCAGAAAAAAAAAAAAAATTCTGACTCCAAGCTTTTGAACGGTATAGTGTATAATGTTACAAAATCTTATTTCAGATAAATGCTGATCTTTCTATTTATCAAAGAATCCTGAAAAAATCGACTCAAATGTTTGAAATATTGGTAATGATAATGATAATATTAAAAATGTTTCTTAAACCGAAAATCAGCATATTACAATGATTTCTGAAGGATCATGTGACTCTGAAGACTGGAGTAATGATGCTGAAAATTGCTTTGATCACAGGAATAAATTACATTTTAAAATATTCCAATAGAACGCAGTTATTTTAAATTGTAAAAATATTTCAGTATTTCACAATATTACTAATTTTGCTGTATTTTGGATCAAATAAATGTAGGCTTAGTGAGCAGAAGAGAATTCTTAAAAAAAAACAAAAAATATTACTGTTCAAAAACTTTTGGACTGGAAGTGTATATTTATTTCATATATATATATATATATATATATATATATATATATATATATATATATATATATATATATGTATATGTGTGTGGTGTATGTATGTATATATATAATATATATATATATATATATATATTATGTGTGTGTGTGTGTGTATATGTGTGTGTGTATATATGTGGTGTGTGTGTATATGTGTGTGTGTAATGCATATATGTGTATATATATATATATATATATATATATATATATATATATATATATATATATATATATATAAAATATATATATATTTTTATTTATATTTATGTATATATGAGTATATATATTAGTGGTGGGCATAGATACATTTTTTTAATCTAGATTAATCTCACTGTAATCTTGAAATTAATCTAGATTAATATAGATTAAAATGGCTCATTTTAATTCTTCCGAAGGAATTCAAATTATGTTCAATAAGATGTACTTATTAGTACTGATAGAGCTGTGCTGCACTCAAACATAGTAGTTTGACGATGACTCTTTCCCTGCGCTACATTGCTTGGCCCGGCATCTTCCGCATTAGCTAAGGGATGCTTTGCGTTTAGGTGGTACTTGAGACTGGGAAGAACTCCTACAGTAAACTAATTCCGCATTGCACAAGTTGCAAACAACCTTACGCCTGTTTCACACATACTCCGTCAGCAGTGCGTATGCGTTGCATTTTTTTTTTTACGCACCCATGTTAACGGATTCCAGCGTTCACGCGGTTGTGGTCCATCAGTGCGTTCCAGGAGCGGTGCGTCTGCAGCAGTGCAGCGATCGTTTACGTACCGAGTCTATTTTTGTTGTGCTGCATGTGCTGAATTAAAATGACAGCGCATTGTTCGCGGTAAAAATTAACATGGATTGACACGAAAATGCAGTAATTTCACAATAATTGTATGTTTACTAATTAATGCTTTGTTTGTTTTGCATCATATGGGTTTTTGGCTAGGTTTAAAACAAGAAAAAGAGCACCTTTAGATAAACGAGGCAACATGACATAGGCCTATGCACTTTTATGGAAGCAGAAAAACAAAGTTCATTAACAACCGTGCGATTGCTTGTAATAAAGATTTAAATGCAAAAGGCACGAGAGTCGACTGTTTCTGTCAGTGGTGCTTTAATTTTAAATATTTGCGATATCCCAACAAGAAAAGTAGGCTAATTGTTGTGTTTAAATGTTTTGTTTATACAAACCTAGAAGTCAAATGCATGAATAATGTTGTTTATATTTATTAAGTTTAAACTGATGTCTATGATTATGAAAGATTGTTACTGTTCTGTGATAAGAGTCACATTATTATTATTATTATTATTTTTTTTACAAGGTTTGAAATATAGAATAATGAACAAATGTTGTGTTTGTGGACTAAACAGCTGCGGATCAGTAGCGGACTGCAAATGCGTCCTGTGTGAAAGCACAATGAGTCCGTGCTGCTTCTGCACCACACACACACGGACTGCAGACGGAGTATGTGTGAAACAGGCGTGAGTCTTGTCAAGGTTTTTTTGGGAATCTTGGTAATTTCACTGTAGGCATACACACAGGTTCGAAGACTCGTTCTCGCCTCCTACAGTGCAATTCGTCTAGGTATACATCCGCGCTAAACTATCACGGTGAAAGTCATCATAGCTTGCGTAGTATAGACCCAGCTCCCAACCTTTGAGAATAGATTAACGGGGTTTTTTTTTATCGCCCGATAAGAGTCTCACGTTAACGCAGATAACGGCCCACCACTAATATATACAGTACAGGTCAAAAGTTTGGAAACATTCCTATTTTTAATGTTTTTGAAAAGTCTCTTCTGCTCATCAAGCCTGCATTTATTTGATCAAAAATACAGAAGAAACAGTAATATTGTGAAATATTATTACAACTTAAAATAATAGTTTTCTATTTGAATATACTTTAAAAAAAAATAATTTATTCCTGTGATGAAAAGCTGAATTTTCAGCATCATTACTCCAGCCTATATATAAATAAACTGGATGACATGATAATATTTACTACTTTTACACACCAGAGGCTTTTTAATGAATTGTGAATCTAAAATATATGTGTTAGAGAATATACAAATGTTTAACATTGTTTGTGTCATATCAGTAAGAAAAGCAGTTCTGGGCTTTATTTATTTATTTTTTATTTTTTTTAGATAACTTAGTTGTTATTCTTGGATTTAAATTCAAAATCCCATTAAAATTAAATATGTACACCATTTGGATTAAATTAAAGTATAGTCAAATTTTTTTGTGTTTTGCTTTGGTACCGAGAACTTTGGATTTTCACTGGTATTGGTTCTGAATACTGAAATTTTGGTACCGTGACAACACTAATATATATAGGCCTATATATATATATATATATATATATATATATATATATCTATATATATATATATATATATATATATATAGTAATAGTTAATAGTTTTTTATATATTATATATATATATATATATATATAAGATATATATATATATTTATATTTATATATACACATTTGAAACAAATATTAATAAGTGAAGCTCGATCATCTATTAACAAATGTGCGTGTTTATTTTAGCACTTCCGTCAGTGAATACGCAGCCTGCAAAACACTAAAAATAAATCTAAGAAATATTACAGTTAAACAAGAAAGTAGACAGGGTGACCATCACAGCCCTATCTGCCCAAAAACAAAGAAAACACTAATTTATTAAATTATTAAAATGTTAATGCGGTCTCCTTGCTGTTTTTCCCTGACACATTCATAATCATTAGCTTCTGCGGTGTGCTGTGGCAAGCTTTATGTGTGTGCTTGAACACTTTTTAGGCTATGTAGGCAATTAAAGGCCCATTATAATGATTTAAATGGTTTATTAATAAACATGCGATTTAGTCAACTAATGCTTAAAATGAACGACTACTAGTCAACAAGAAAAATGTTTAGTCGAGGTCGGCCCTGATTTTTTTTTTTTTATAGTTATTGGTTAATTAGTTATTGTGGTAATTAATGTAGTACAGTGATATTACAGTTAAAGGGGCCATGACATGCCTTTTTTCATCACTGAGGTTCTGTAGAACAGTAAAGATGATTTTAACTGGAATTGTGGTTATTGGTGATTAATAAAATTCATGCCAGTGGCTGCCAGTCTTTGAGAATAAAAAAATTATATCAAGGTAAACAAAATTAATACCTGTGGCTCCTGACAATATATTGAGCTCTTACGAAGCGAAATGATCTCAATATATTGTCATGTATTATAATATAATTTTGTGTTCCTTATGGTGCTTTTCTTGTTTTATTCTCCAAGATGGGCAGCCACTGACTTGTGTTTTATGATTCCCCAAGGACCACGGTTTCAGTTCATGGTTTCAAATCTTCTTTACTGTTCTACTCAAGAAAAAAAACACCTACATTTTGGATGGCCTGAGGGTGAGAAAATTAACAGCAAATTTTTGTTTTTCGGTGAACTACCCCTTTAATACATGCTTTATAATTACTAATAAACAGCCAATATGCTATTAATATGCATGCTATTAAGCAAGTAATGAGATAATGAGAATTAGAGAAAGTGTTACCAAAATTAATGTTGCTTAATTTAGGAAGTTTGAGCTCAAGGATATTGTAGTTTAATTTATTATTACCTTTGACTCAACCTCAGAGACCAGAGTGGGGTGGTAAAATTTTTTGGAAGTTTTGCCTTCAACAGGAAAAGAAATGTCTTGGAACTTGAGATCCGTCAGGACTACACGTCATCTGGCACACAGAAATATGTGGTGAGTGATCGCAGTGCGAAAATCAGATGGACAATTGTGTGAGCGAAACTAGTCTTTTATGTGGTCCGACAGTGATTATGTGCATATTGAAAACTTACACATGCTTTTGTTTTTGTTAGGGCCCTATTAAAGTGACAGTGCAGGAACTGGATGGGTCATTTAACCACACATTACAGATAGAGGAGAACAGTCTCAAACATGACATTCCCTGCCACTCCAAAAGCAGAAGGTAGGACACCTGCTTTCAGAACAAAATTCATGCCTGAATCGAGTCAGTAGTTCCTGTTAATAGTATAGCATTTAAAATTCTCGTCCAGCACTTGGCATGATTTAGGTTTTTAATTATTTTATTTATTTTTTTGTATCCTTATTTATTCTTTCTCTGCTAACTCTTTTAAAGAGATTTTTAACAGAGTTAAACAAGATAAAGTTTTAGAATTTTTAGCAAAAATAAATTTTAAAAACCAAATTAGATCTGCAACTAACAATTAATTTGAGTAGTTGGCTTTTTTTATTATTTTTTAAATCAGATAAAAAAACCTTTCTTTTTTTTATTGACAAAATACACAAATTCTACATGCTGCCCAATGCTGTCCTTCAAACAGACTAGCCAAGTGAATACTATAAACATACTATATGCTCAGTAGGGGTGGGTGATATAGCCTCAAAATTATATCACGATATTTCAAGAATATTTGCGATAATGATATTTATGACGATATAGAAAAAAATATGGAACAACGTTTTATTGGTGATTGTAGCTGGCAGGTAGCAGCATTTATTAGTGTGAACGCAATAGCCGCGTTTCCACTGTCGGGCTTAAAGCGGGCGTGCTAGTGCGTGCCAGGACCAGTCGCGTTTCCACTGTCACTTCCGGGGCTTGATCGTGCCTCGTCGGGGCTTCCTCGGGGCCAACGGCCAGGGTTTTTTGGCACAAAACGAAAACCTTGGGTCAAAGCGGGCCAGCTGGGGCTAGAGGAGTGGTTATGAACAAAGGCGGAGTTTCTTCGCGTCTGGAGAGTGTCAGCGCCGTTCATTTCAGAAAGATAACAGCTATAACGTTATTTACATCAACATTAAAAACTTTTAAAAATAAGCTGAGCTCAAAACTCACTTTCAGTCAGCAGCGAGTGTTTGAAATAATGCAATCCCATGTGGATTATAATCACCATAAAAGGCAGAAATATTAATAAGCGATGTAAAAGACTATGCACGCTAAACATTAACGTTACCATAATAAACAAAAACCGTTTGAAGAAGTGGGACGTCAGCTTCTTATTCTCTATCACAATTGTGTATTTATTTAGTAACATATTTTATCTGTCATAAGTCTCGTCTCGAGAGTTTAGCTCCACGTAGCATGTCATCAAAATATTATAATCAGTAAACAAGGCAGAAATATAAGCGATGCAAAAGACTGTGCACGCTAGACATTAACATTACGATAGTAAACATGGTAAATACAACCACTTAAAAAAAAATTCTAGTTTTGTCGTCTTTTGGAAAGCCAAACAAAGTAGTTTCACTTTCACAATGAAACACAGCGTCACACAAGGCGGGCTTGAATGAGCGGCGGCTGGCGGGCTTGATAAAGGCACGGCCGGTGGGCTTGCTGCAACCACATGTGACAACCCCAGGCTTGGATTTGAGACTTTAGTCTTTGCAACTTCACAGATCTTATTTATTCACCAAGAGCTTGTAACATTCCAAAGAGAAAGGAAAGTTTAAAATCGCATCATATGACCCCTTTAAGTAGTATTGCTTTATGTATCCCCAATTGTAAGTCGCTTTGGATAAAAGCGTATGAAAAATGACTAAATGTAATGTAAATGTAATAATAAATATAGCTGCAAGCAGCAATTACGGGGCCAAGCACTTCAGCGGCAAGTTGAGGAGCTAAGCATGGCATGGAGCTTCAGACCAAATGCAAAAATTAGCAATAAAAGCAATTTTAGGATGATTGTAATTGTAATGGCGGAAAAATCATAAATACAACCTCTAGTAGTGTGATTTCTTGGCTTATCAAGTGTGACCAATAGGTGGCGCTGTTATCAAATCGATGTGGTGTGTTCTGTGTGAGTTCACAACGACACACAAAGTTTAGTGTCAGTATGCCAAAGCACTGCAGAGATACAGCTACAAGTGCCATTTTGGCATCATGCCTCAAATTCGTTGCTGTGGTATACGAAAACGGTTTTGTCTATCAACACAAAATCCATAACTTTTTGTCAGCACAGTCTGAAGATCATATGGCTCGATTTTGGTGAAAATCGAACCAACTGTTGATGAGTTCGAAAAAGTAGGTTTTCAACATAAATCAAAATGGCAGAAAGGAAGTTCAGCTTATTCTGGCATATTTGGTATCTATGTTGTCGGCATAAGCCACTGAATATTTTGAGACCAGTTTCATTGCAATAGGCTAATGCAATAAAGTTATTAGCATTTTTATAAATGTAATTATTAATGGTTAATGAATGGTTTATTACTCTTGACCAATAGGTGGCGCTGTTATCAAATTGATGTGGCATGGTCAGTGTGAGGTGACAATGACACATACAAAGTTTGGTGCAAATATGTCAAAGTTTTGCAGAGATATAGTCTCAGAACCATTTTGGCACCGTGCCTAAAATTTGTAACGGTGCTGTATGAAAACGGTTTTGTCAATCGACACGAAATGCATAATTTTTTGTCAACACAGTCTGAAGATGATCTGACTCGATTTTGGTGAAAATCGGACCAACAGTTGAGGAGTTAGAAAAAGTAGGATTTTAACATAAATCAAAATGGCGGACAGGGAGTTCAGATTTCCTACTAAAAAATGTATATGTCTGTTGTTGGCATGACCCAAGGAATATTTTGAGACCAGTTTCATTACAATAATGCAATCAAAAGTTATTAGCATTTTTGGGAATTTTATAATTAAAGGTTAATGAATGGTTTACTACTCTTTGCCAATAGGTGGCGCTGTTACCAAATTGATGTGCCGTGGTTAGTGTGAGGTGACAATGGCACATACAAAGTTTGGTGTAAATATGTCAAACCTTTACAGAGATACAGCTCTCAGATGCAGTTTGGCATCTTTCCAGCAAATTCGTTCATGCGCTAAACGAAAACCGTTGCGTGTAGCAACACGAAATCCATAACTTTTTGCCAGCTTTGTCTGAAGATGATCCGAGCCAAATTTGGTGAAAATCGGACAAATTCAAAAAAGTAGGTTGTCAACATGAATCAAAATGGTGGACAGGAAGTGGTATCGGTGTTCTCGTCATGATCCAAGGAATCTATCAACATCAGTCCGATTACAATAGGCTAATGTAAGCAAAAGTTATTAGCATTTTTTTAAATTTCATCATAACTTTTGACCACAAGGTGGCGCTGCCCCCAAACTTTTTGAGTACCATGAGGGTATGGAGCTGAAGATTTTTGTAATTAGTTTCGTAAAGATACGCTAATGCGTTCGTAAACTACAGCATTTTAGAACATAATTCAAAATGGCCGACAACTAAAATGGCTGACATTGGAAAACTGGGTATCATTCAATTCGGCATGATGCACCAAATCTAATGAAACCAGGTTTGTGATTTTTGGCCAAAGCATTCAGAAGTTATGAGCAAAAATATGCATTTTTCACATCTCTTGACCACTAAGGGGCAAAGTGTCGAAACACTGCAGGTAGTCTCAGGTCATGCTTTGTTATAACACACACCAAGTTTGGTCTCAATACGCCAAACCGTTGCGGAGATATAGACTCACAAGCATTTTTGCATGCTTTTCGTAGAATTTGTTCTCATGGTATTCGAGAACGGTTGGACGAATCAACTTGAATTCCATAACTTTTGGCCGGAATGGTCCGTAGATGATCTGATCCAATTTTCATGAAAATCGGACTAACTGTCTAGGACAAGTTCGAAAAAGTAGGTTTTTCGAACAATTAAAAATAGCGAAAAAACTAAACCTTGCATTTTTGAATTTTGGGGTCCATTCGACTCGGCATGAGCCAAGGATTTAGAGGAAAAACGATTTTTCCTTCTGTGCCTTACGGTTCAAAAGTTATTAGCATAAAGATACTGACATTTTGGACAAGTGGTGGCGCTAGACTCCAAATTTGCTATGGTTAATGTTGACGCTGCCCTCTATCAGTGTGCCAAATTTAACAACTTTCCCGCAAGCGGTTCTATGGGCTGCCATAGACTTGCGGCGGAAGAAAAAAAAAAATCACGCTAACGGATACAATAGGTGCCAAAGCACCTTTGGTGCTTGGCCCCTAATAAAGTACAGCGTTTTCTACTCAAAAAATAAAAAATAAAAGAAACAGGAAGAGATCTGGTATCTTAACCCGCTGCGCTCAGTCACAGCCAATACAGCATCATCTTTTCTAGATTTTGGCTAGATTTTGGGCTAATTATAGGATACTAAATTTGTTAATGTTTTAAAGACATTAATGCTTTAAAGAAGATATTTTTAAATCTTTGCTGCATTGTAAAAAAAAAAAAAAGAAAGAAAAAGAGAAAAAGAAAAAAAAATTCTACTCATTTAAAATTGCGTTTCGAGATGGAAAAAAATCATAAGTCACGTAGGCTCACACAGCATTTTATTTAGTTGTATCAAATTTTAGACCTTAAAAAGTCTTAAATTGTTCAAGAAAGTCTTATGATTTGAAAAGGTCTTTAGTTTGGTCCTTAAAAGCTCTTTAGTTGTATATGGTTTAATGTGATGATAAGTCTTAAATTTGGTTTTTTTTGATTGTATTAACACGAGTGCTGCACATCAAAGTCCGGTGCTGTGCTGCTTTGTGTACAGCAGTTACCAGGGAAACAATTATATTTCTACCAAACGCTCCACCTGCTGTCAGAATGAATGAGCATTTTCAATAAAACTGATGTTTTGTTCAGAGTTCAGACAAATGCAAAAATCGACCCATGTTTTTACCTTGCAAACATGCAGAGCTTTAAATGTGAACTGGTAGATCGATAAGAAGACAATGCATTATAAAAATCTAAACAGAATAGGGGTGTGCGACAGTGCACAGCATAAATGAGTACACCCCCTCTAAAACTTAACAAATTCAGCAGTTACTCTTTACTTAGAAGATATGTTAGGGTTCTTTGGAGATATAATGTTCCAACAAGCCTGCTTGGTCAATTACCAAAGAAGAATGCCAAAATTATTCAGCAAAATAAGATTTTCTTATCAAAGTGATAACATTTTGTGATGCAAAAATGAGAACAGACTGGGCACATGTTCACACACTGTCTGTAATGCATATTTTTTCCCGAGCCCATGTTAACGGATCAGAGCGTTCACACTGCACATGGAGAAAGATGTGAACAGAAAAGGTTAGAAAAAGAAAGGTGCGAAAATAATTAATATCTATATGAGCATAGAGAGAGTTGTGAGTGTAGGCTACAGGATGCAGTTTGAGCGAGAGGAGACACGTTTTAAGTGCGCGTACTCTCTCCAGGTGAGAGCCGTGTGTATCTGAGCACGCGCGTCTGGTTTTGTGACAGATCAAACGAAATCTGCGTGCGAGTGGACAGATTCGCACTCGCGCATTATTTTAATGTGCTTTTGCGTTACAAGAACGCGCTCTCGCTGCTGCTTCTGCACCGCATACACATACTGTATAAGCACTGCTGACGGAGTACGTGTGAACCTGTATAATGTATAACAAATCTATTTCAATACCTGAAGCACCGCTACAATGAGCTCTATGACCAATGCATGGCAAAAAATAAAAATCCCTGGACACGGGATTTATTTAATTATTTCTTTATTTTTGGCATATGTCTAGACCAGTGGTTCTCAACCTTTTTTTCCACCGGGCCGCACTATGGTCCAAGTGCAAGTCTCTCTGGCCGCACGCATATTATTTACATATTACTTCACCAATACAAACCAACCTGATTTATAATATTATAGCCTGAATATTACGATATCTAATCGATTACATTCATTGAAATAAATAAATAATTCTGCTCTCCATAAATAAAACACCTGATGCTGTCGGGAGTTGACCAATTTTGTGAAATACGGCTCGAAAGGAGTAACAGCACAATGAAGTTGTGGTTTGTAAGACGCACACGGGAGCATGACTTGATGCGCGACATTGCAGAAAATGTGCATTCACAAATGTAGCCTATGTTGATCCAAATATGGAAAGCACTTTCGAATTTAATATGAGGTTTTCTCCAGAGATGTTTTGCCACATTTCTCCATTTAAGGATGATTGCTGCGTAGTATGGGTGTTTCCTTTTGCCTGAACATCAGTGGTGGGGCAAACCGAAAGTCCAGCACTCTCTTTCACTAATGATACTGCGACTATTCTTGTTTGTATGTGTTACTTCGCTGGCATTTTCCTCATTTAATATTTCTCACTTAACTAATGGCTGTTGATGACTAGCTATTTGTAATTGAATTCTGCCAAAGTGCGCACTTGTAAATGTTCATTAAACGCGTTAATTATGTGAGTAGGTCTGCTCATGTCTGAAAATAATATAGCATATGAAAAACAAAACAAAATTATTTAACAAAAACATTAGGCTATGGCTTATATTTCTTTTGCGTTCAGCACGTGGGCCGCATTTAAATTCGTGATGGGCCGCGGGTTGAGAACCACTGGTCTAGACATTTTGTAACACCTTTTCTTAGTGATTATTTTGACTTATGTCTGTTCTAGAGACATGTTACAACTTTTTGATTAAGCTCTAATTGGTTTTCTTTTGGAAATATGTTTTAAATTCATACTGAATGCATTTCCCAGCAAACACAGAACAACGTTCCCGTATGGTTCCCATTTGGTTATTTTTTTGGGAACCAAACAAGAACGTTCTAGGAACGTTCCCTGTAGGTTATTTTTAGATTTTTGTTTATAACCTAAGGAGAACATTCTGGGAACGTTCCCTGTAGGTTATTTTAGGTTATATTTCTATAACCTAAAGGGAATGTTCCCGGAACGTTCCCCTAACCTTAAGGGAACATTCTATTTACGTTAAGAAAACTTTCCTGGATATCCAATACGGAACGTTCTTGGGTTCTTGGTAAAATTGTTAGCTGGGTTATGACTGTAAAGCATGTCTGTGTGTGTCAAAATCATGATTAAAATCGAAATCGCAAAATTAATCAAAGAAATTGCGATAGGTTTTTTTTGTCCATATCGCACAGCCCTAGTATATAGGCCACTGAATCATACTCGGACTTAATACTGGCAGCAGTGGAACCACTTGGGAGAGAACTGCCAGGTGACTTATTTCTTAGCATAAAAGACGACAATGGTACAAGAGGAATACCAATTTATTGTTTTAAGTGTGAAAATGTAACAGAAGTAGCACCGACATTCAAAAACTCTTCACTTTAAGTTTTCATTTAGTGATGAGTGAATTTTTTGATAGAAAAAGAGCAAGAAAAATAACATGCATGTGTCTCAGAGCCGGCAAAAGCTTTGAAAAGAGTGACACTTTATCTCAGAGTATGACGCAGGCTGCAGAAGTGACATGCATGCTTGTTGTCACCACTAGAATTACCTACTGTAGCCAAAGCAAAATAAACTCATTTAACCCTCTGGAGTCTAAGGGTATTTTTGGGGCCTGGAGAAGTTTTGTCATGCCCTGACATTTGTGCTTTTTTCAGTTTCTTATAAATATCTAAATGGCTAAAGTCTAATCTCACTGTAATCAGCACAAACTGGGCTATAATAATATGTGAGCAGCATGTATGTACATGATTGTGTTTTTTGAGAAAAAAAATGTTATGCGTGGTTAGTGAAAAACTAAAAATGTTAAATCACTTGAATAAGGCAATAAAACACATACAGAACATTGGTTCCCGGTACTTTTGAGAACTGGAGCTTGTAGCCTAGAATTTTTTTTTTCTAAATGATGTGAAAATCATCTTGTTTACTCACTTACAGAAAACAATATATTGATTTAAATTTTCTAAGACACTTTTTTTGTTGTTAAAAGTCATATGCGAGTAGTCGTCAACTATCATGAATTCACACCTGAGAAGACAAAGGCCTGCATAATGAGCTGCATAATGAGCCATTCAGTCAGCTGTGTCACTGAGAGGGATGAGTTACAAAAAAGAATGTGAGGCAAAATAAATGTATATAATTTTATGTTTGTAGTTTATTTAGAATATGTTTAATTATCCCACAACATAATTTAATATTCACTTGTGAGTGCAGTTAAACAGTTTATTAGGAACAATCATAGCTGACTTTCAAACTGAATTTTTTGCATCATTACTTCAGTAACAAAATCCTTCAGAAATCCTTTTAACAATCTTATTTTCTACAAAAAAAACATTTTTTGTTTATTATTATCATTATTATTATTATTATTATTAATGTTGAAAAGAGCTGAAGAATATTTTTTAAGGTTTTTTAGGGGGGATAAATTGAAAGAACAGCATTGTTTGTTACATTTGTTACAGTTACATTTATTGGTACATTCATATTTACATCAAGCTTTTGAATGGTATAGTAGTGTATATAGTTATTGAAACTTCATAATATTTCACTTGATTATACATTTAGTCAGGAATTATAGTTTGGAAAAAGTCTTTGGAAAAAGTCTAACTAGTAAAATGTTTACACGTTATGTGGAAACTAGTACAAGTATATAAATAAATAAAAAGAGACTTACTCATTATTATGATCTCTGCTGAATAAAGTGCTTCATTCTTTTTTTCTGAGGAAATCCAAATCCTCAACCACATCGCATCTTTTTGGGGTGAATTGTCTTATTCCTATCATCGCGAAGCAAACAGTAAAATAAAAAAAACTTGAAGAACAGTCTCGCTGTGTTGTCTTCTGTTGTGTGGGCGTATTCAAGCCGCACGCTTCAGTGAAACATTATCATCTCAAAAGCGCGTTCAGCGCGGGGGCGTGGTCGCATTATAAGATAATGAAGGGAGACGTGAAAAACGGACATCGCGTTGTTTTCATATGGATTACTATCACAGAATATTTGTTTTCGGCAGCACTTGTTTAGTTTAAAAGTAGACATGTCAGGCTTTCTATAGATATCTCTCTCATGTCTCTGTGTTGAGTATTCACTGAGTTACAGTTCATTTTAATGACGCGTTTGTAACTGAAGATAAGCGCAGACAAAGGCTGCCGACAGCACTCCTTGTTTGTTATCTTTATTTTATAAGTGCACAAAGTTTTGTTGTTATTATGTCTGTATACAAAAAAAGTAGACCCTTTACAGATTCGATTGATGTATTGCTTTTATCTGTACGATCAAAACTGAAAGTGTAATTTAAGTTCTTTTCGGGGTTATCAGGAGAAAATACCCCAAAATGCGTATACGCGTTAATCGACTCCAGAGGGTTAACCTCTACCAAGGCCCATATTTACAAAATAGAGACTTCTGGGAATCCATACTCTGATTGACTTGGTCTCTTGATACCATTTCAGATCCAAAAGCATCCAAAATTTGTGGTGTTGCTAGAGGATGAGTACAGTGAGAAGTGCTTGGTACACCCACAGTGACGTTCAATGGTAGTAAAGCTTTTATAAAGGGATGAATGAGAGCTGAAGGTGTGAGGGAGTTATGCTTTGGGTTTAGTGAGAAGTGATTTGTAACACTACTGCTTGATGTAATACAAAAACTTGTAACAGAAGATGCTACCCTCCCCTCATTCCCTGCATTATTTGGCATTTTTTCAGCATGACCATGAAGATATTCATTCTCCCAAGTTGAAAGTCCTTCAGTGGACATGTATTTCACTCAGTTTTAATGCTCTTGAGAAGCTGTGGGGGATTCTGTAGAGACGAGCTGAGCAAAACACCCCATTGAAGACCAGAGCATTTAAGGAGGTCGTCCAGGAGTTAAACGGGTCACATGTGAAGATTTGTCATGAAACTTGTACACTCAGTGCCAGGAAGGACATACGAAGTACTAGAATATTATACATTTTCTGAATGAAATGGTAACACTTTACAATAAGGTTGTATTAGTTAACATTAGTTAATGCATTAGTTAACATGAACTAACCATGAACAACAACTATGTTCAGCATTAGTTAATCTTTGTTAATGTTAACTCACACATATTTTAATTCATCTATTCACGTTAACAGTGCATTTAGTTAACATTAGTTGATGCATTAGTTAACATGAACTAATGACTGTAAATAGCCTTAATGTTTTAAGGTTAACTTACTGTACATATTTACATTAGTTTGCATAGCAGTTGACATGTTAATAAACAGTCTACAAACATGAGAAGCATTATCAGTTGATGTTTAGATGGTTTCCAAGTTTACCAATAGCCCAAATCAGTGCCCAAATGGGGAGTTAGTATTGTTTATCCATTGTGTGTTAGCTGCTAAATAAATGTATGTGTACATACTGTATTATAATTAAATAAAGCTATCGACAAGCTAGTTCATTGTTAGTTCATGTTAACTAATACATGTGACGTGACGTGACATTCAGCCAAGTATGGTGACCCATACTCAGAATTCGTGCTCTGCATTTAACCCATCCGAAGTGCACACACACAGAGCAGTGAACACACACACACACTGTGAACACACACCCGGAGCAGTGGGCAGCCATTTTATGCTGCGGCGCCCGGGGAGCAGTTGGGGGTTCGATGCCTTGCTCAAGGGCACCTAAGTCATGGAGAGAAGGTGGAGAGAGCGCTTTACATTCACTCCCCCCACCCACAATTCCTGCCGGCCCGAGACTCGAACTCACAACCCTTCGATTGGGAGTCCGACTCTCTAACCATTAGGCCGCGACTTCCCTAACAATGAACTAATGCACTAGTATACAAATAATTAAACATGAGCAAAGATAAAATAATGCTGAACAGATGCGTTGTTCATTTTTAGTTCATTTTAACTAATGCATTAACCACATCATTAACTAGTTAATCTGTTAATGTGAAGAGATGCATTAGTAAATGTGTAAGTTAACATTAAAAAAAACATTAAGTAATCCTGAAGAGTGGAGTTGTTCATTGTGAGTTCATGTTAACTAATGTATTAACTAATGCATTAGTATATGAATAAGTTAACATGAACAAAGATTAATTAATGCTGAACAGATGCGTTGTTCATTGTTAGTTAATGTTAACTAATGCATTAACTAACATTAACTAATACAACCTTATTCTAAAGTGTTACCAATTAAATCTAGGGTGTACTCATTTCTGCAATCCTTCATTTAAACAAAATTGGCTAATTTACTTATCTTACAGAAAATATTGGCATATATTTTATTTTTATTATGTATGTTTAATATGTTTCAATTTTGCCATCTTTCCATAAATTATATTAGTGATCATTAAGAAAATATATCTTTATTTATTCAGACGGGGTGTACTCATTTACACTGTGCACTGTATGTATGGTCTGTGATATCGTAATTGTTGTTTTATTTGATATTATCAAGTATAGCGCGAAAAGCAAAAAAACACCTACAGAGTGTGTGTATACATTAGATGATGAAGTCTAGCAGGTTAGACTAGTGCGCGTGCACATTCATAGTGCATTCTTTCACTGCATAAATCAGTCTGTTAAAATGCATTTGGAATTATCACATAATTCAAGATATGGGGCAGAAAATTTATATATTTATATAATTTAATTTGGTTAATATCACACGAAAAGTGCAGTTTACAAGCATGATTACAAATGTGATATTGATTTTATACAACAAACAATAAGTTCAATAAACAAGAAGTTAATATTAAGAGACTTACGTTTTAGACACCATATTTCCTGTTTTTGCTCTATTTTTTCAAACAAAATTCATTCTAAACAGCCACAGCGCTGTTTTGTGTTTCTGAGCAACATGACAGTGTTTTGTTCCTGAATGAATGAATGCAATCGCAATGACTCACTTAATAGTGAATTGCTGCCACCTACTGGCAGTTTTAATTTCACATTTAAGGTACCTTTTCATTTTTAAAATAATTTCAGACATCGGTTTTCAATGTTTTATGTTTAAAATATCAAAACATTAGGGTAAACGTATCTATTAAGCTCACCAAAATCTACATTGAGACAATTTTAGACCACAAGATATTGGTTTCAGTACAAAAAGTTATGTTAAAATAAAAGATTAATCTCTCACACAAAAATATTGAATTTTATTTTAAATAACAAAAGCATTTCAATTAAGATCATTAAATGCAAAAAGTCTGGCTGTGCTTAATGGGTGCATGTTTGTAGACAGTCTGGAGAAGTTCACAATAGGTGCCAAAGGCCAGAGTCAGTCTGCAGATTTGAGTTGACAGAATCTATAGAAATCAATTAACTTAACTTAAAGTGACAACCATCAGTTAATTTGTAAAGTCTGTTTATGAAGTATTTACATTGACGTTTAATCTGGAAGAGCTTAAAGAGAGCACACTGAGCTCAACAGCATGGGAGCAGCAACACTTTTTAATACATTTCATGTAATATTTATTAAAATGACAAGATTTTGCAAAATAAATAATCTAAATCATGTATTAAGTTATTATGAACCACAGACCAGCAATAAACTGCAATAAACACTGCCTGTGAAGTAATATATTAGCATAGCACACAATCTTATACAGCTAGTCAGATAACTGTGTTCTGTAGCATCTGCGCTGTGTTGCTAAAACTATCTTTTGGATCTAACTGTAATTATTTCCCACATCCAAGTTCCAGGTTATAATATGCAAAAGTCTAAATATGAATCTCTTAATTTTACAATAAGTAGTGAAACTTACCCAAAATAAAAGGCTTAAATATCTAAAAAAAATAAAAAAAATAATTAAATTTAACTGGTAGTGAGCTGTTACTCTGTGTTAAATCCTGTAGTAAGACCGTCATAAACAAAAAGACACATTTGTGTGGTGGTGTCCGGAAGAGTATGTGAGTGGAGTGGAGCGTCGACAATTTCCCCTCCGTGCATTTAATAATCACTCCACTCCAGCTCTGCTCCGGTTTCACCATTTCCCGCTCCACTCCATGCTATGTTATATGATATAAGAAGCTCTGCTTCTGATGTTTTTTATTATTTTTTAAATACCACAGTTCTGTTCATAACGTATCATACAAATAAAATAACAGGAGAGTGGCTTATTGGAACACTAGTGTGCAAACTTTTTTCCCTACCACATGACAAGCTAATAACATGGTAATCAGCATTAAAAGGTATAATTGCTGCTTTTTGCAGTGCAAATTTTGTTTGTGATGAAAATAACAGTACGTTTTCGTCAGATATTTTACCTACGGATTGATGCATTTCTTACAGATTTCGGCTCATTCGAAATCAGATACACGTGAAGTAGCACTGTAAGATCACATTTGTAATGCATTAGTGAGAGAGTCATTGCGTGTGAATAAGTGTTATAGTACTTGTTTAAATTATGCTTTCAGCTGAAAATATTCAGTAGTCCATCTAGAAGGAACAAACAAATTCCTTGAACTATAATTTCCTGCTCGTGTCCATTGCCCTCATCATAGCCTTCACATTCTTTCAGATTCAAATGATCCTTTTCTGTCAAGCTAGCTAAATATATTTAACATGTGAATTCTTGCTAAATATGCAGTTATATTACGGGCTTTTGACATAAATTGTACTTTCGGCAGAGCGGTGGTGTAGTGCTCTTGGAGCGAGTGAAAACCACAACCCTCTGACTTTTAAAAAATCCGCTCCTCGCTCCAGTCAAAATCACACTGCTCCACTCCGTGCTCTGCTCCACTCACATACTTGATTGTGAGTAACTGTTGCTGTCATGACAGATCTATTTCAGAACCATCCGCTATCAAAAACATCTGTCTGTTGCCGACCACTGCTCTAGGAGAAAGCTATACATCAGTTCTGTGCAGTGATGCCGCCGGGTTCTCTGGGCCAGAGCTCATCTCAGATAGTCAAGAAGACAGTGGTAAGGTGTGCTGTACTCAGATGAGTGCACATTTCAACTTGTTTCCGGGAAAAATGGATTTTGAGTTCTCAATCCCAAACACCAAAGGGACCATCCAGACTTTCATTGGCGACAGAAGCAAAAGCATACGTCTGTCATGGTATGGGGGTGCAGCAGAGCAAACAGCATGGGTGAATGGCATATGTGCGAAGGTACTATTGACATGGAGGCATACTTTTTTGGAGTGTGTTGCAGCCATCAAAATCAAGATTTGTTAATATTTACAAAATACATTGACGTTAGTGAAAACTTTAAAAAAATATTTTCTTTACACTTTGGTGAATTGAATTAAAGTGAAAGAAAATGAACAAATCAGACTTGATTTTTATTGCATTTTACAAAATTTCCCGATTTCTCTGGAATTGGGGTTATTGCATATCCACTAATTGTTTTTAAGAAGCATACATGTAAGAGGCTGACAATAAGCTAAACATGTACTTGTTTAATTAGTGACACTTATCCTGCATTTTAAAATCTTTATCTGAATGTGGCAATTAAGATTTATTTTTATTTTTTTAAACCTTTATTTGAATACGGCAACATAATATTGTGCTCTACAATATTTCCATGAATAAATCTCTGTCAGAGACTATCAGCCAATCACTGTGTGCATAATTATTAAGCATGCTGACATCATCCATAGCAACGAGGTCAACCCCACCCTTACTCTTAGCTTAAGACTTCTCTCTATTCCTTAGTAAAAGTTTGTCTCAGCAGCTTTGTGAATAGGTTTTAAGAGAAAACTCTTGGCCAAAAACTTTTACTGCTATTTAGGAGAACTCTTAGTGTTATGATAAAATGTTTTGTGAATAAGGGCCCTGATGTGTAACATTATATTAGATCCGTGCAGTACAGTAGGACTTACTGTATTGCCCGTCTGTCTTATTAATGTTAATCAAGCAATAAAAAGAAATTACTGCTGCTCTTGATTGAACTGCTTTTGTAGTTTTAATAATTTATTTTTAATGAACACTCTGAAGTGATATTTATATTTGATGAATTGTTTTTCAATTAATTGTTTTCCATTGTTTTACTTGAATGCTTTTTAGATGTAAAAAAAAAACCTTCTACGGACACCTTGGCAATTGAATCACAATTGGACCGTAGTTCCTAATATGGTGTATTATCCTCATTTGTATTCCCTACCACTAGATGGCAGAAATGTAGTACTTCGACTCTAGACCAAAATTTAAAGTGTTCAAGGAAATAGCAGAGCAAGTGAGCTATCGTGTCATTGATGCGGAAGCAGTTCAGTTCATAGCGTGCAAGAAAATTGTGAGATTTGTGAGAGAAAATCACTAACTGGCTAATAAAAACTTGTACTGTGTGGATGTGTTGCAAATGTCATTCACCGATTCTGACTCTGAAGGGGAACATTTGCCTTTTGGAAATGACGATCGGTCATCTAATAGTCACGCTTCTCCTGGTACATCTTTGTAGCGCAATGGTGCTGCCGTGCAAGGCGGGAGTGTTCACGAAGCACAAACAAGTGATTATTTTGACCCTTTGCCCAATGGGGATGTGGGTGGCAGGGGTGAACGTGGTCGGTTTTTTCCAGCATGAGCATTTTTCCAAAATCCCTGTGGGTTAACAACAGTCAGTCAATCATTATAATATTATAATCAAGTATTATTTGGAAAAAAACCTAACAATACTACTGATAGGATGATAATATTATTATTATACAAATTCTACTAATAAGAACAATATAAAAGGCTCCAAGGATTGACAAGCTGCTGGATTCATGAATATTAATCAGGTTGTGTGTGTTCGCTCAAACTGATTCACTAAAATCAAAACAGGGATGATAATAATGCATCCATTGACATGAATTGAAATCACAGATCGCTTGACAGAGAATGAAACTCTGAAGTGCTCAGTCGAGTGTTCGGCGAGTAAAAATATATCTGTGCTAAACTTATACTTGGCCTCCAAATCACACATTGGTGAGTAAAATCTAAGAATTTATTAGCCATTGGCTAATAATAAACATCATTTAGTCACCCATAGTGAAGATTGCCGCATATGCGAGTGATTAAATCGCAATGTAGAGGGATAAAATAGAAATAGAATAAAAATAACATTTTTGAAAATTTGCTCATTGTGACTCATTTTGGCAGCACAGGTCACAAATGGAGAGTATAAATAGACAGATGGGCAAAAGAAAGTTTAAATCCCTACACAAAGGCCCTGTTTACACTTGATATTAAGATGCGTTTTGGTCAGTCGAATCATAAATGGACAATGCTAAATACAGGTGTGAACGGGGTGTGAAACATTTTGATCTCATCCATTTTCGACCACTTCCAGAGGTAGTCGAAGACCGGATTGCTTTTGTGGTGTAGGCGCTGATGTGGTCAAATGCTTTTGAGCAGCCACAAAAGACCGCTTACTCTCCACCTACTGACCTAATTCATGTGTAATCATTGCAAGATGTACAAGGATGCGTGCTTATCAGACAGGATTTAAACTTGGATGGGCCGAATCAGAAGTATTATTTTCTGATAACACGAAAAAGAAACAACAGCAGGTAAGTACAAGCAGACATAATATTAGTGCACAATAACTTTATCCCTCCCTCTCGTGTTTTGATGCCGACAGAGGGATCCGCCCATTTACCCTCCTCTTGACGTAATCAGCACAACCCTCTACATTGCGAGTAGATCACTCGCATATGCGACTAAATCTTCACTCTGGCGACTAAATCATGTCTAATATTAGCCAATGGCTAATAAATTCTCAGATTTTGCTCACCAATGTGTGAGTTTGAGGCTAAGTATAAGTTTAACACAGATATATTTTCACTTGCCGAACACTCTGATTGAGCGCTTCAGAGTTTCTCTCTTCGTCAAGCGATCTGTGATATTTTTCAGTTCATCTCAATGGATGCACAGCCTACCTGTGTTTGTGTATTTGGCGTACCTTAGACTCTAGTGTGAAGGTGCACAACTCGCGTCGCTTTCTCTCACATGCGCAAAGTGAGAGAGAGAGAGAGCGAGCGAGTTTAACAGGTCATGCAGAGTTGATGCGTTACATGTTAACAATATTCTTTGTTGTATTGTCCTGTCAAAATAACGGAGGTCCTTTGGATTTTTTTTTCAGTTTTTAAGAACTGCCGGGTTTTCTGGTAGTGGGCGGAACTAATGCGCAAACTGCAATCTCATTGGCTGGTGCTCACTTATTATCGTCCCTGTTTTGATTTCAGGAAATCAGTTCCCGCGAATGGACACAAACTGATTAATATTCATGAATCCGGCAGCTTGTTCATTGTTTTTCTTGTGCATGTTTTACTGTTGTTATTAGTAGAATTCGGATTATTATTATTATTATTATTATCTTCTTATCTCAGTATTAATGTAATTTTTTTTTTTTTTTACAGAAACACTGAATGATCAACAAAGCACCACCACCATTCCTAAATTCGGTTAAAATGTCTATGCATTCATACATGGTTACCAAGTTTTAATTATAATTAATACATTTCTATTATTAAATAATACTTGATTATCCAGATATCATATTATAATGCTTAACTGACTGAAGTTAAGAGTGTACTTTCAGGTATTTAAAAAGCTGTGCCATTTTAAAAAATATATACAGTATTTATACTGTATATGTGTGTGTGTGTGTGTGTGTATATGTGTGTGTGTATATATATATATATATATATATATATATATATATATATATATATATATATATATATATATATCTATATATATATGTATATGTATATCAGTCTGGCGAGTAAACTAAAAAATTTACTAGCCAATGGCAATTCAATTGCCAAGCTATGTAAGCTTTACCAGTTTAAACATTTAAGACCCAGAGGATGTGAGCTTGAACGCAGTGAGAAGATTGGTGCATGCGCTCATATCGCAAACCCGCGCCTCAGAACGTGCACAAATATTAAGCTCTCTCTGAATTATTTTGTTTAAATGGACAAATTCACACAAAAAAATTATTTAAAAATGTCTGTCTTGGTTAGTATCCTATAGCAGACATACTTATAGTGTCTTAAAGTGACAGCACTTTCTTAATATTAATCAAACAGCAACAACAAAGAAATCACTCACTGCTCTTGATTAAATAGCTTTTGTAACTTTAATAAAGATTAAGCTTTAATTTATACAGTCAAAATATGCAATGTTGTTTTACATTTCATTACTTATATTCAATTTCTGTACCTAAAAAACTAATGTTGGACTTACCTAAAAAACCTGAAAATCACTGTTTATTTTATTTGTATCTTTACTTTTTTGTATTTATTTGTGCTGTTGCTTGCAGTTAGATAGATTATTCTTATTTTCTTTATTTTTATTTGAAAGTATAGTTTTCCCCTAAACATACCACATACCGAACCGTACCGAAACCATTACTCTACCAAACCGCGAGTAAGTTGAACTGTTCCACCCCAATCAGCTCCATGGGGGGGTAATCTGGCCAGAAGTGGTCGAAATTGGACAGAAGAGACAGATTAAAACGCCAGGTGTATATGGGTATATGTCTCCATTGTCCACTTGTGATCCGATCGACCAAAACGCATCTTAAAAGGGTCATATGACAATGCTAAAAAGAACATTATTTTGTGTATTTGGTGTAATGCAATGTGGTTTAAGGCGCAAAAAACACTATTTTTCACATAATGTACATTATTGTTGCTCCTCTATGCCTTTCTGAAATGTCGATTTTTACAAAGCTCATCGTTCTGAAAAGCGAGGTGTACACTGATTGGCCAGCTATCCAGTGTGTTGTGATTGGCCGAATTCCTCAAGCATGTGAAGGAAATGTTACACCCCTTACCATACCGTGATGCCTTGTCCGGCGCAACTAGACAAAACCAATAAAACCCATTATGAACAAGGCATTTGTTGCATCCCGTGGGGACATAATTACTGATTGTAATGACTTATACTATCTTTTTACGCATTGCGTATTGTGCTGCGTAAACTTAAAACCATGTCTACATTTGTGATCAGAGCAATGACAAACAGCAAGCTCTACACTGCTCAAAACTCGCGTTTGAATCATCAGTGGCAAATTCTTTAAATATTAAAACGTACTTACAGACCTTGCAAAGTTGGAATTGCCCCACTTTATAGAAACAGACACCGGCATTGTAGGCTACTCTCCCAGGCAACGGTCCTCGTCCTCCATGAAATGCACTGCACACATCTGAATATTTGGGTTGAACTGTTCCGGGAACAGTTTTGTAAATACAACTTAATCACTGATTTCTAGTTGTGTCCTCTTTTGGAAGGCTAAACAAAGTAGTTTTGCTTTCACAATAAAACCCACAGCATCTCCACAACATGGTGGCAGCAGCTACAGTGAGAATAAAAGTTATGCCTGCCTTCTTTGCGTGAACATTAGGGCAGTGTTATGCAAATCTTCCCATGTAGTGATGTAGACGTATGGGGACGTGTTAGAATGAGCCGTTTTAGGTAGGCGTGGTTAGGGCCTTTTCTTTCTGAACTGTTTACGTTAAGACATGCCTAACTGACTGTGTTTACTAGGATATTCGCCAAAACGCTCATTTTGATGTCATTTTGTCTGTATTTCTTCATCCATGCACAAAAAAGCGGAATAGAGCTCAATTTAGTATTTGCGCGGTGCGACTGTCTGTGTGCGTGTGCGCGCTTCAGATGTGTGCATTCAAAACTTCTCACACATCGCTTGACTGTTCCGCAAACAATCCCAAGCGTCTTTTATTCTCAAATTGGGCTTTTGGGCAGTCTTTATATCGAGTCCTGATACGTGAGTTTGAGTGAGAATGCACGCGGTGGCGGTTATGCATAGACGGACATTATTTGAAAATGTGGACAGTGCCAAATAAGGTTCCTATTTATACTACAGATATCGATATTTTATGTGACATCAATGCATCCTATCGTCAGACATCGTATCAATGTATCGATCCATATCGATGAATCGTTACATCCCTATTTAATATCAAGTGTAAACAGGGCCTAAAAATGGAGATTATAATGAAGATCATAAAGAAAAACACAAACTCAGTGTTCACTGATGAGAGGAATGTTCTGCAACAACAATCATTCCCTCTGGATGCGTTAACCTGTTACTGTCATTTCTTTATTCTGTAAATAAGGAACGTCTTTATATTCAATTACATGCTGTTATCCCTTTACATAATCATAAAATGCTTGATTTACATGTTGACTTTTAAACCTAAATTTAACATCCATTAACAGATATTTCAGCAAAATTAATATTTTTGTGCTGCATATTAATTTTTTCCCTCTCTATTGCCTTCAGCCTGTTTGAAGCACTGCCGCTTGTTCAGTTAATTCTGAAGTTTAATGCAGACTGTCAGAGTGAGCCTTCATGCAAAATAAAAACACTTGCATGAATATGAACATTTACAGATTACACAACCTAAAATGAAAGTTTTACGCTGAGGAATCATATCACACATTAAACACACTCATCTGTCAAAGCGCCTGACAGGATGAGCCATATTGAACATTATGCTTATGCATTAGCTTGGAGTTTAAAGGGTCATGAAACCCCCCGTTTCAGCACTGGTTAGTTCTCACCACAGTTTAAAAAAATGTGGGTGTGGTGCGCAGCGGAGCAGAAGAGGGAGACAGACAGCACACACAGCTTGGTGGTCAGTTTAATTTCGCTCTCGAGTTAAAAACACAAATAAATGCACAGCCATTTGCACTCTGCATCGAAAACATATAGCTATATATGAATGCACTGTTGCACTTCTGAGAACTTTTAAGGCTTATTCTGTGACTTTTATATAAGCCTTTTGACGGGTTGTGTCACAGAGCTGTAAAAATTGTAATGCTCACCAAGTGAATGATTTGCTTAACACTCTCCTTCGATCCATGAACGTTTCTCTCAGTTAATGTGTGTGATGTCATCTCTCAGTCTGAAACATTTATCATAGCAAATCAACACATGCTGTTGTGAATAATTCCAATGTATTATTGTCCATTGCCACGTCACAAATTGTGACGTCAACACAATGTAGATTATAAACCTGGAAGATGAAAAAAGCACAAAAAAGCTTAAAATTAACCAGTTTTCTCCAACAGTTAAAATAATCAGATGCTAACATTGTCTTCAGTAAAGTGCAACACAAAGACCTCTGCTAAAATAAAAGAAAAAATAGTCTGGGGTTTCATGACCCTTCAAAGCATTCACATGTTTTGGCCAGCTTTGATCATGCACCTTTCCAGAAGTAGCTCACTCTGTTTCTTCCACTATTAGATTCATTTATATTAATTTCGTAAAATTTGGTGCGACAGGCGGATGTTTTGCATGCACGTTGGGCAGATGTGATTTGTTCTCAGTGATTTTCATTATGGCCAGTGGAGAACTGGCCCCCCAACTGAGCCTGGTTTCTCCCAAGGTTTTTTCTCCATTCTGTCACCGATGGAGTCTTGGTTCCTTGCCGCTGTCGCCTCTGGCTTGCTTAGTTGGGGACACTTCATTTATATTGTTGACTTGATTGCAAATGATTGCACAGATACTATTTAAACTGAACTGAGATGAATGACATCACTGAATTCAATGATGAACTGCCTTTAACTGTCATTTTGCATTATTGACACTGTTTTCCTAATTAATGTTGTTCAGTTGCTTTGACACAATCTTTTTTTGTTTAAAGCGCTATATAAATAAAGGTGACTATCGATTTTATTAATTATTTGTTGCAGCCCTAAACCTAATATAATTTGTTATAAATTTTTCTTTAATTAAAATAGCCACAGAAGCTGGCATGGTATTAAACACAAACAAACAAACAATTTTTTCTCTGCCAGGAACAAGAAGAAGAAAATCCCTTTGATGAATGGAGAGGAAGTTGACATGGACTTGTCAGCCATGGAGTAAGCTTTTTTTATATTTTATCAATTTATCACATACAGATCAGTGAATGTTTCAACTTTTAAGTGTGATATACTTAGGAATTCAGGTACATTTGAGTACCATTTAAGATTAATGCCTTTGAGCAAATTTTGTCCAATAGCTGTAATTGTTTCAGCAGTATATCTCCCTGTTAAACATGCACACTATATTAATATTTTGCACAAACAAGAAACAGAGGTTATTTCTCACTGGTCCTCTTATGTTATCTGCCCCTTTCTTATTTGATACTAATTTTTGTTCCATCTGACCTAGGGTTGTGCTGGTATGAGTATCGGTACTGAACGGTTCACGGGGTGAATTCCAAATGGAAGTAATCATCCCTATCCCCTTGGAGTGGGGACTTTGGAGTGAGCAGGGGACGTCATTTGGAATGCACTGTGCAAAGGAGCAACTTAATTTTTCTCATTATCTTCAGCTGGCATGTTCCTGTGACAACACAGCACGGTGTCCGTCAGCAGATGTCACTGTTATACTGTCATAAATGTCTTTTTATTGTTGTTAACATAACTGTTGCAAACAAACATACATTTTATATTTAAAAAGTTGAATAAATAAAACTTTGAATAAGTTGAATATATAACATAAAATTTGCTATATAACATATAAAAACTAATATATAAAACAAGTGGTTTTTTTTTTTTTTTTTTTTTGCCGGTGTCCATCAGCATTCTGTGTTGTCACTGGAACATGCCAGCTGAGGAAATTATGTCGCTCCCTTTGCCCAGTGCATTCCAAATGATTACATAATGACATGCATGTGCCCTGCTCACTCCAAAGTCCCCACTTCAAGGGGGTAGGGATGATCACTTCCATTTGGAATTTGTCTCTAAAATAAGAGATTAAATTGGAAAGCATATTCAGCTGTAAAATAAACAAATATTATACCAACAATAACATATTTCAAAGGTTAACATTAGCGCTATCAATCGATTAACAAGTAACTAATCACACATTTTTTAATGTAATTAATTGTGATTAATGGCATATCAATATGTTATCATAATTTCACATTGAACCTCCAAATAAATGTAGAAACAACATGATGATATACAGGTCCTTCTCAAAAAATTAGCATATTGTGAAAAAGTTCATTATTTTCCATAATGTAATGATAAAAATGAAACTTTCATATATTTTAGATTCATTGCACACCAACTGAAATATTTCAGGTCTTTTATTGTTTTAATACTGATGATTTTGGCATACAGCTCATGAAAACCCAAAATTCCTATCTCAAAAAATTTGCATATCATGAAAAGGTTCTCTAAACGAGCTATTAACCTAATCATAACCATCTGAATCAACTAATTAAAACTCTAAACACCTGCAAAAAAGATTCCTGAGTCTTTTAAAAACCCAGCCTGGTTCATTACTCAAAACCGCAATCATGGGTAAGAGGTTAACCCAGAAGGCCATCATGACACCCTCAAGCGAGAGGGTAAGACACAGAAAGAATTTTCTGAACGAATAGGCTGTTCCCAGAGTGCTGTATCAAGGCACCTCAGTGGGAAGTCTGTGGGAAGGAAAAAGTGTGGCAAAAAACGCTGCATAACGAGAAGAGGTGACCGGACCATGAGGTAGATTGTGGAGAAGGACCGATTCCAGACCTTGGGGGACCTGCGGAAGCAGTGGACTGAGTCTGGAGTAGAAACATCCAGAGCCACCATGCACAGGCGTGTGCTTTTGAACCAGAAACCGCGGCAGAAGCGCCTGACCTGGGCTACAGAGAAGCAGGACTGGACTGTTGCTCAGTGGTCCAAAGTAGTTTTTTCGGATGAAAGCAAATTTTTGCATGTCATTCGGAAATCAAGGTGCCAGAGTCTGGAGGAAGACTGGGGAGAAGGAAATGCCAAAATGCCTGAAGTCCAGTGTCAAGTACCCACAGTCAGTGATGGTCTGGGGTGCCATGTCAGCTGCTGGTGTTGGTCCACTGTGTTTTTATCAAGGGCAGGGTCAATGCAGCTAGCTATCAGGAGATTTTGGAGCACTTCATGCTTCCATCTGCTGAACAGCTTTATGGAGATGAAGATTTCGTTTTTAAGCACGACCTGGCACCTGCTCACAGTGCCAAAACCACTGGTAAATGGGTTACTGACCATGGTATTACTGTGCTCAATTGGCCTGCCAAACTCTCCTGACCTGAACCCCATAGAGAATCTGTGGGATATTGTGAAGAGAAAAGTTGAGAGACGCAAGACCCCGACACTCTGGATGAGCTTAAGGCCGCTATCAAAGCATCCTGGGCCTCCATAACACCTCAGCAGTGCCACAGGCTGATTGCCCCCATGCCACGCCGCATTGAAGCAGTCATTTCTGCAAAAGGATTCCCGACCAAGTATTGAGTGCATAACTGAACATAATTATTTGAAGGTTGACTTTTTTTTGTATTAAAAACACTTTTCTTTTTTATTGGTCGGATGAAATATGCTAATTTTTTGAGATAGGAGTTTTGGGTTTTCATGAGCTGTATGCCAAAATCATCAGTATTAAAACAATAAAAGACCTGAAATATTTCAGTTGGTGTGCAATGCATCTAAAATATATGAAAGTTTAATTTTTATCATTACATTATGGAAAATAATGAACTTTTTCACAATATGCTAATTTTTTGAGAAGAATATGGTTTAATTGCATATTTTTAATAAGTAGCCTACTATTAATGAAGGCCAGTATCATTAATACCAATAATGTTACTGATATCTCTATTAAATTCAAATTCAGTTTTAGTCATTTATTATAGCCATTCAACAGTGTAATTGAAAGCCATTATTTTGAACACTTAATAGGCTTTGAAAGTGTTACAAACTTTAAACAGTCTTAACATAAACTATAAATTGTATATTTATAAACTAAAAAATTAATATAAATTAATCTTTATTCCAACTACAAAAATTAATCAGCGACTAGAGCAGCGGAGTGATTTCTCCTTTTTCTTATGTTCTTTGATTTCCATCAATGACAGACTTAATCAGGTTTCACTTTAAAAGCAGCGCTATCTTTTTAAAACCTGATGCACATGACTGGGCTCTGACACACACATTCGCTTTTCTCCCAACATTGCTGTGCTTAATGGGTACATTTTTGTACCCTTTAAGCACACCCCTCTTCCCATTAAGCTCACATCATGTTTTATTAAAAATTCTTGTTTATTTTAAGGAAAATGTTTAATGAATAATTGTAAAAAATATATTTTTTGAAGGTACAAAGTCAATCACAAAAAAAAAAAAACTAAAATCAAGCAACAAGGCATTAAATTTGATCAGTTAAATATTCATAATGAAGTGTCATTTAAGCACATTTCATCAATACTAGTCCACGTTCAGCTAAGTAACACACATTCAAAAATCAAATAAAACAAACCAATAAAACATTTAATTCATGGGGATGAACAGAAACTAGCCTCATTATAAAATCTCTATTTAAATGGATGTAAACTTATCTATAGTCTCTTAAGCCTGGAATACACTACAGGATGTTTGCCCCTATTTTCCACAGATTTACAGTCTTGGAGAAGTTGATGCTAGTTGCCAAAGGTCAGAGCCAGTCTGCAGATTTGGGTTGACCGATTCCATAGAAAATCGATTAATTTATCTTAAAGTGACGAGCATCAGTTAATTTTTAAAGTCTGTTTATGAAGTATTTACATAGACATTCGATGTGGAAGAGCTTAAAGAGAGCATACTGAGCTTAATTGGAGCAGCAACATTTTTTTTTTATAAATTTCATGTAATATTAAAATGATTTTGCTTAATAAACAGTCTAGCTCATGTATTAAGTTCATACATATTTTAATATGAACTATTATTAACAATATCTATGAAATTATACTTTTTCTTATTGATGTCACACTGAAGCTGTGTGATTTTCATAGTAATCCACCTTTTAAGCTCACCTTAATAATGTGAAATCTTAAAAAAATTACAGCAGTGTAAAACCACAGACCAGCAATAAATTGTCAATTTATAATATTATGGATGCAAAACTACAAGCCAGTAATGCCTGTGAAGTAATATATTAGCGTAGCGCACAATCTTATGCAGCTAGTCAGCTAACTGTGTTCTGTAGCATCTGCGCTGTTGCTAAAACTATCTTTTGGATCTAATGTAATTATTTCCTACATCCAAGTTCTTGGTTATAATATGCAAAAGTCTGAACGTTAATCTCTTAATTTTACAATAAGTAGTGAAACATACTCAAAATAAAGGCTTAAATATCTAAAGTTTTGGTAAAAGATTTTAGACTGCTTTCAAAATGGCCACCAGAGAGTTTCAACACATGGAGACTCATACCTCAGTGTGCAATGATCTAATTGACTTGAAATTATAGGAGGTATATAGTAACAAACATATCAATTGGTTAAGACATCAAGTAGGATAATAATTATTTTTTTCTTTTTATAATCTGCTCAAAAATGGAAGTGTGCCTAATGGGTACGTGAGCCTAATAGGTACGTTTACCCTACTATTTAAATACCAGTAAAGTGGGGGCATATAGCTTTTATATAGATTTTTTTTTTTTTTTAGATGAACCTCTCTCAATATAACAGTGTAATTACACTAAAAAAGATTTTAATGTTATAAAAACACAGATTTGTGCACATTGAATTGTTAAATGCAACACACGTTGTCCTTGTCATCACATAATCTAACCAATGAGAATAAAGTGTTCGGCTTTCGCATCTGATTTTGAGCAACTGCAGAGCCTGACCTAGGTGGCTGGTCTCATTTTGCTCTCACGGTACTTTGATGGCAAATGTGATCATAAGGCAGCTGCAGCGCCGATCAAAGTCAGACAAATTTTATTAACCAGAATGCATCGCTCTTGTCAGGCAGCAGCCGATCTTTGCGGCGCCGCATGAATTTGAACAAGCCTACTGTGTTCGGAAGGGAAATGATGTGTACTACGGAACCCCTAAAGGGAATAAATACGAGATGGAAGGAAAAAATATATTTCAATACTTTCTCTCACAATTATATTGTTGGATAATTATACTGTATATAAGTTGTGGCATTAGGAAGCCGCTATTAATATGCGGGGCATTGAAACTGCTTTTGAATGTATGATCTAACGTGATCACACGTACTCTATTGTCAGTAAAACAAAATGACTGTTAATTTTTAAATTATGTGAGTGCGCGGCATTATGTGGAAGACAGGAGAAAGCGTGTGTTGGAAAAGCGGGTGCAGATCAGAGGCACGCAGTAAAGAAACATACCAACAAAACCAGTGTTTATGATATGCTTTTCAGACTATGCTTAAAGGGTTAGTTCACCCAAAAATGAAAATGTGCCTGTGTTTTACTCACCCTCGAGGCATCCTAGGTGTATGTGACTTTATTTTTTTTTTTAGAAAACTCCAATCAGTTATATTAAAAATTGTCCTGGCCCCTCCAAGCCTTTCAACGGGGGTAAGCAGGTGTTTGTTGTCAACAGTTCAGAAGACGTGAAAAAAAGTGAAAGTGACATGATGTGGCCAAGTATGGTGATCCATACTCAGAATAAGTGCTTTGCATTTATTCCATCCAAAGTGCACACATACAGCAGTGAATACACACACGCTGTGAACACACACCCAGAGCAGTGGGAAACCATTTTTTTTCCTGCGGCGCCCGGGGAGCAGTTGGGGGTTCGTTGCCTTGCTCAGGGGCAGCTTAGTCATGGTTTTCAAGGTGGGAGAGAGCCCTCCCCCCGCCTACAATACCTGCCGGTACAAGACTCGAACCCGCAACCTTTGGGTTACGAGTCCGACTCGCTAACTATTAGGCCACGATTTAGGTCACGAAAGACGTTCAGGTGGATGACGTAGGATGTATGCATCGTGTGCGCGCCTCTGAGAAATGCAGGAGCAAAAGAAACAAAGTTTCCTTACTTTAGAAAAGGAAAACCAGTCTCCTCTTGGCTTATATCGAAATCCTCAAACATTTTTCTTTACAAATCCTTGTTTTGTGCTTCTAATTTGTGAATGGAGATTTGTTTTGTTCTCTCACTGCGTTCGTCACTAATCATGCAACACCGATGTCTTACGTCAGCCTCCAGAAAGCCTTCCGCATATGATAGATGGCGGAAGTGAGAGAAAAGTGTTTATTATGTTTGAAATATAGATATTTTTTCTTACAAAATCGCATGGATTTGCTAAAGGAGGCCTTTATTCATGCCCCGAGCCATGTGAGGGACATTTTATTACGGACGTGCGCACTTTATTTCACGTCTTCTGAACTGTTGACAACAAACACCTGCTTACTCCCATTGAAAGGCATGGAGGAGCCAGGACGATTTTTAATAAAACTCTGATTGGATTCGTCTGAAAGAAGAAAGTCACATACACCTAGGATGCTTCGAGGGTGAGTTAAACACAGTCTAATTTTCATTTTCTGGGTGAACTAACCCATTAACCTTGGCTTAATTTCAGCTATAAAATTTAAATTTTATTATCATTATAATGCGATTTGACTACTTCGTCTACACTTTATTAAAAGCTTATTTCATACATGAAATTAAAATAGTTATTACAAATAGTTTGATAAAAAATACACATTTTAGCATTAGAATAATCAGAAACATTTGCAAAGTTTAAAATAGTTTACATGGTTATGACAACTAAAAATAACCTGCAGGGAACGTTCTGGGAAGGTTTTCTTTAGGTTATAAAATTAAACCTAAAATAACCCGCAGGGAACATTCTGAGAACGTTCCCTTTAGGTTATTAAAAAAGAACGTACAGGGAACGTTCCTAGAACGTTCTTATTTGGTTCCCAAAAAAAAATAACCAAATGGTAACCTGATGGGAATGTTCTGTGTTTGTTGGGGCCATCGTCCGCAGTCATTTCTTCTTACTCTCTTTATGTGGTAAGTGAAATTTTATGTACAGTAATGTAATGGACTACCGCTAGCAAGCGGCTAATCATGTCCCTTTAGTGGCTCCATAGAACGCGTTGTTTGTTTTAAATATATTGTCTGATGCCAATTTCCAATTTACCAGTGGTTAAGCAGGTTAATGTTGAATCTCCCTTTTATACTTTCAGACCAGTCTCCATTTTTTTAAAAATAATATCCATAGAATTTAAAATCCATGAACTTTCTAGGCTTTAGGAAGGTCTTTCCGAGTTTCTTTAGTCAAAATCATGGCGAGCTTGATTAATTTTAACATTGTGCCTACAATGAACACTTTTCTTCTGTTGTAATGTCACAGTGCTGACTCTCCTCTGCTGTGGATTCGAATTGATCCGGACATGTCCATCCTACGGAAGGTGGAGTTTGAACAGGCCGATTTCATGTGGCAGTACCAGTTGCGGTTTGAGAGGGATGTGGTGGCCCAGGAGGAGGCTATCTCGGCGCTGGAAATATTTCCCACACCGGCCTCGCGACTTGCTCTCACTGATATTTTAGAACAAGACCAGTGCTTTTATAAAGTCCGCATACAGGCCTGCTTTTGTCTGGCTAAGGTAAAACATGCTACCTTATAGACAAAATATGTAGCATAATTTAGTTAAATTAGCAGTAAGATGGTAATGCATCTAATACACATGCTTCTTCAGCACCTCATCAGCATATTATAATGATTTCTAAAAAGAAATCATATGATGTTATGACGTAATTGCTGCTAAATTTCAGCTTTGCCATGACAGGAATATATTACATTTTAAAATATTTGTTTAAACAGGGAATTTTGAATTCTAATATTATTTCACAATTTTACTGTTTAATTTTTTTATTTTTTATTAAATTAATGTAGCCTTACTAAGCATAAGAGCACTACTGAGCATTTTTTTCCCCAAAAAATCTTATCCACCCCAAACCATTGGATTGTTGTTTATTTTCCTCAACTCTGATAAATGATAAACAATACCTCTTTCTTCAGACTTGTGCTTGCCAGTTGGCCATGTTTTAATTTTTTTTAATGTTTGTTAATCTCAGTATGTTGTTCCAAATACAGGTTATATCATATTGCAAAAACACAGACTACGGTTAGCAAGTGATGTAGGCCTAAATGATCACAGAAAAAAGTCACAAGAAGTGTAAAAAAAAAAGTGTAATATTATCTTACGTTTTGTCTCGAGATTTTCTTCAAGTGAAACAAAACTTCATCCGCTATTTTTTTAAAATGTATTTTTTATTTTTTAACCATGGCAGTAATTGAAGTAGCTTTTTTAAAACTAGAGCAAAACAAAATTGGCAACGTAGTATATTGACATTATTACGGTCACTTATGACTAATGACATTATTGTTAAAGGGTCATGAAAAGTTTCAGCACTGTTTAGCTCTCACCACAGTTTTAAAAAACGCTTAAAAAGTGGGCGTGGTGTGCTGAGGAGCGGAGGGGGAAGAGGGGAGACAGACAGCTTCAGGTTTCAGACAGTTTCATTTCGCTCCCATCCAGTTAAAAACAAATAAATGCACTGCTATTTGCACTCTGAATCAAAAACACACACACACACACACACACACACACACACACATATATATATGAACTTGTTGCACCTCTGATAACTTTAGGCTTATTCTGCGGCGTTTATAATCCTTTTGACGGGTTGTGTCATGGAGGTGTAAAAACGGTTACACTGATCACCATGTGAATGAATTGCGTTTGTGCCGAACTCTTATTACAAAGCAAAAACAAACACTCTCCTTCGATCCATGAACGTTTTTCTCAGTTAATGTATGCAGTCTCGCAGTCTGAAGCATCTGTTATAGCAAATCAACACATGCTGTTGTTAATAATTAAGCGAAGTGTCTTCTCATAGGATAAGAGCACGCAGTCTCATGAATAATTTAATAGACACAGACGCGTCATCGATGTACTATAGTCCATTGCTATGTCTCGAATTGTGACGTCAACACAATGTCGTTTTTAAACCAGGAAGATGAAAAAAAAAGTGCAAAAAAGCTTAAAATTAATCAGTTTTCTCCATCAGTTAGAACTATCAAATGCTAACTTTGTCTTCTATGATGTGCAACACAAACACTGCTGCTTAAATCTCAGAAAAAGTAGTCTGGGGTTTCATGACCCTTTAAGGTCAGTTAATCAGTTATTCATCTACATCACCTTCAACACTATATTGTTTATTCATGCATTTGAATTAGCAGTTGAGTTTCCATACTGTTTGATATTATATTGCTTGCTTTTTTTGTGAGGCATTAACTGTGTTGATCTGTGATAGATTGCTAATTCCATGATGAGCACCTGGACTGGACCCCCAGCCATGAAGTCTCTTTTTACACGCATGTTCTGCTGCAAAAGCTGCCCGAATATTGTCAAAACCAACAACTTCATCAATTTTCAGAGCTACTTCCTGCAAAAGGTAATACCTTTTTTTATAATTGGATAATTTAAAATTTTAATTATAGCCTAGTTAAATAAGAAGTTAATTTTTATCTTTAACAAAAAGTATCATGAACAACCGTTGGACCGTAAGACAGGACAGTAGAGATGCTAGATATCGGCCCAGCATAATAGACATATGCCACAGTAGAGATGCTAGATATCGGCCCAGCATGTAAAGGTGCCGTAGAGGTCCCACAATGAGCACTACTCTGGTGCCTAAATGTTAAATAACAATTGTTGTTAGTCATTAGCACATAATAAGTAATTAAGAATAAGAATTCTTTACTACATTGAGTTCTTATCATTCATATTGTGTGCTAGAGAATTATTGGAAACTCATTCCCTGCCTTATCAGGCATTTGGCATTAACACTGTTTGAACAAGGCCCATAGCATCACCACCAAAGATCCAACTCACATCTTTCGCAAACTTTTTACTCTTTTCCCTTCTCTGTGGATATACTGCCGCTTATAGGCCAACACATCAGGCTGTCAAAACCCAGACACCTACTTCCATTTCAAGGAAAATGGCTGAACACTATTGCCATTCTTTTGCACCACAACTTTGTTGCTAGAATGACACTAAAGTAGACTTGACTATTCTTTTCATGTAGACTATGCCTGTGGCCATGGCTCTGCTCAGAGATGTTCAGAACCTTTGTCCCAAAGAGGTCCTCAACTTTATACTGGACCTCATCAAATACAATGACAACAGGAAGAACAAGGTAAAGAGCAAAGAAAATTGGTTTGTAGAAAAGAAATGAGCATTTTGATGAAAGGTAGAAGGCTACATGCTACAAGTGTCCCAATGATCTAAACTGAAAGCTCATGTTTTTTCTATACATTGCTGTCTTTATTTACATAAATTACTTGTCAGAGGTAACATCACAGAACTGTTGTAATTTTTTTTCTACTGCAGTTTTCTGATAATTACTATCGTGCTGAGCTGATTGATGCCCTGACAAATTCACTGACCCCTGCCATCAGCATTAATAACGAGGTGCGCACAGTGGACAACTTAAACACAGATGTTCGCCTGATCTTGGAGGAAATCACACGCTTTCTTAACATGGAAAAACTGCTGCCGAGCTACCGTAACACCATAACTGTCAGGTGTGTGATCTCTTTTACATGCATGTGATTTGTGGAAATTTAGATAGTTTTTAATGAAAAGACTGCCAAGAACACCCACATCAGATGTCTGTACCTACAAACTTTTGAAAAAGGAATTTGCCAAGTTTATGAAACTTCCTCCTATTAAATTATATAGGCTAATACTTTTGAAACAAAAATGGTACAAATAAATTCATACAAAAAAGAAATGTGAAATTCCCATCAAATAAACAAAAGTCTCTCAGACTCAACTTTTTTAGTTGAGTCAGTGTAGGTGATTTGGTTCTACAACATTTTTTGTTATGCTGTATGAAAGTCTCTTTTAAAGTCTCGCTATTATTGTATTATTACGTGTTTTGTACTGTAATGTTTTCTCACTTTTGAATGAGACATGAGGTAATCAGAACAAAGAGCTGCAAGAGCGCCTCTCACCTCTCTCCGCTCACAGGTCGCTTTCTTTTCAGAAAGCAACCCTGCCCCTCGTGCCCTCCTGTTTTCTTCCCCCCAGGGACCTGTGAGGAAAAAACAGCGGGGCAGAGGGCTCGAGCAGTCGGCTGCAAGTGAGCTTACACTGGCCTAGTTTTCGCCGCAGAGAGAGTATTCTCCCGTCGAAGGATTCGATGAGCACTTCACTGAGGCACAAAAATCATCCCAGGCTATGCAACATTTCTTGCCCAAGCGCTCCAGCTCTGCTGCTGCCCCTGCTCGCAAGTCTACACCGACTCAGCAGCCCGCAAAGCCAGCACCTACCGCCCCACTAAAGCACAGCAGACACAGGGACGCTCTCGCTCTGCCAATCGCTACCCTCTTTCGAAGCACCAGGACCCGGACCCAAGATTACGTTGGACCCGGCACCTCAGATGTCATCCTGATCTGCGGGACAGGAAGAGTACAGGGTCAGATCTCGCTACGGCCGGAACGCCCTTCAAGCAGCCTCTTTTAGACCTCTTGACACCCCATTCAGTTCTGGGTACAGAGGGAAATGTGTTTTGTGAGAACAACTGGTCTGTTCATGCGCCCAAGCATTCAGCCGCTGTGATAGCAAAAAAAAAAAAACAAACACTTTCAAAAAGAGAGCAAACTTTCTCTTCCATTACTCACAAGTGTTCTGCCCCCGTGCGGCCAGTCACTCGAGTTAATTCAACCCCTCGCTACACGGGCCGGGGCTTGGCAGGACATCCCCGGAGTGTCGGGCTGGGTTATGGGAATAATAAAATGAGGATATTCACTCCAATTCGCTCAAAGACCCCCGCGCTTCAGCGGCGTGGTCTCCAACTCCAACTGCAAATCAAGGACGTCCACGTCCTGCACTCAGAGGTGATGAACCTGCTGGCAAAGGGTGCTATAGAAACAGTTCCTCCAGCACAGAGCGAGTCAGGCTTTTACAGCCGTTACTTCCTTGTCCCCAAAAATGATGGTGTCCTCCGGCCCATCCTCGATCTCAGATGCCTGAATCATGCCCTCATGAAAAGGTCATTCAGGATGATCACACTGAAACAGATCATTGCGCAAATACGCCCAGGAGACTTGTTCTGTTCTCTGGACCTGAAGGATGCATACTTTCACATCCAGATAGCCCCCCATCACAAGCAATTCTTGAGATTCGCCTTCGAGGGAGTGGCATAACAATACACAGTCCTTCCCTTCGGGCTGTCCCTGGCCCTCCGCACTTTTACGAACTGCATGGATGCAGCTCTTTCCCCTCTGAGACGGTATCCGCCTTCTCAACTACCTCGCAGCTGGCTCGTTCTGGCCCAGTCCAAGGCAGAATTAATATCACACAAGATCCTCCTCCTCAGCCACCTGGAGTGCCTTGGACTCAGGGTCAATTTTGCCAAGAGCACGCTGTTCCCCAGCCAGCGAATATCGTTCCTGGGAACAATTTTCGACTCGGCAGGTTTGATTTTTACAGTAGTGCTGTGTCAGGCTGTGGGTGTATATTGTTTGTTGGAATAGTTCTGCATCGATTCCGCTCGCCCTCTCAAATAGTTTCAGAGGATGCTAGGCCTTATGGCAGCAGCATCGCCAGTGCTACAGTTGGGTCTGCTTCGTATGCGCCCCCTTCAGCGCTGGTTGAAATCATGAGTTCCATCACATGTGTGGCATCACTGATGCCTGCACATCAGAGTGAGTCAGGCCTGTGTAACAGCCCTGGCCCCCTGGACGAACTCCCGTTGGATGGAACCGGGCGTGGCCATGGGAATGGTTTACAGGAGAACAGTTGTCATGACAGACGCCTCCAACTCAAAGGCTTCCACATCAACTGCCTGGAAATGCCGTTTCTTCCTGGCAGTCCTAAAAGGATGGAATGTGCTAATCCGATCGGACAACATTTCTGTGGTTTCCTACATAAATCGACGGGGGCCTCTCCTTGAAGCATCTCTTCACTTTCGCATAGCGCCTTCTGGAATGGGCTCAGCTCAACTTGCGCTTGCTGAGAGCAGTGCATGTACCGGGCAAACTGAACCAAGGAGCGGACAGGTTATCAAAGAGTAATGTCCCCTCAGAAGAGTGGACGCTCCATCCGCAAATGGTTCAACAGATCTGGGAGATCTTTGGCAAGGCCGAGGTAGACCTCTTCGCTTCAGAAGACAACTCTTATTGCCCAATTTATTTCTCAAAAATCAAGGATGCATTGGCCCACGATTGGCCCAACCTCCTTTATGCTTTTCCCCTGATCGCCACGATCCCACAGGTAATCAGGCGAGTAAGGGAACAGAAACGCAGGGTTCTCCAGGTGGCCCCTTTTTTTAGATGAACCAGCTGTGGCTTTCAGAGCTATCTCAGCTGTTGATAGTGGCCCCTTGGCCTGTTCTGCTGAGACGGAATCTCTTTTCTCAAGCCAACAGGACAATATGGCACCCTCGGCCTTGAAGGCCACCTATGGGGCCTTCAATGCCCCATCGGAGGATTTGTGAAAAGAAACCATAAATATTAAAGTCGTGGAAATTCGTGACCAATCTGCAAAACAGAAAACAAAAGCTGCGCATGGCTTTAAATGTATCAAACAGCATGAATGCAAAAGCATGGTTATGATGAAACATTTGCTATGTCTCTTATAAACAGCTTTGTACCTCACTTGTGTCATACTCTTATTAAAATGTTTCATGTGAGCAACTGTGTGAATTGCCATAGCACCGCCAGTAGAAGCGGTTCTCTGACCGCGTGGCACAGCCCCACAAGCCACAGTTACATTTGGGATCATTTTATTTTAAATGCCAATAATGTCAATTGCAAACATTGCGATTATGTTTTAAAATACAACAACAAGCACCATGAAACCATTTAAATAGGCATGTTCAGTGGTCTCCGTGACGGGATATGAAACAGCCAACAAAGTTAAACTATCCCAAAAGTAACTATGGCGCACTCTTTTCATTTTATCAAATAATCTTGATCACATCTATTAATTTTACAATCCTGCTACTAGCCTTTATTTAGACTAAAATGCTTCTTAATTCGGGTGAGGAAGCTGATGTTTTGAGTGACATTTGCAAATTCTGTCATGCCACTGCAATAGATGCATTTTGCAGTATTAAGCTTAATGAGTAATCGATTAACTGATCGTAAAAATTTACATCCCTAATATATTGTGTGTGTGTGTGTATATATATATATAACATATAATATATAATATATAGTTTATCTGAGTTCTTATTATAATTTTAATTTTAATGATGTATGTCTATAATGCAATTCTAATCAACATAGCCTTTATCACTGCTTAGAATACTATGAAATATGTTGAGTGCCTTATTCTGTGTAAGCCACATCATCTCACTGAAAGATTTATTTCAAACACTCGACTGACGTTATGAAGTGAGTTTGGAGTAAAAATATGTTATTAAATGTGGTATTTTCACATGCTTTCAGATGGAGCAGCATTCACAGCCATAGTTCACTGAGAAGCTACGCAAACAGCTGTCATTATTGTGAACGATTTCTTCAATTTCATAATCGTATGATTATATAGGTATATAATTATTATTTTATTTTTTTGCGTAGCTTGTCAGAGAACTATGGCTCTGTGTAATAAATGCTGCTCCATCTGAAAGCAGGTAATGGAAATTTACTATTAATCACAGAACCAGCTTTACTTTTACTAATTTATTGCTTAAAAAAAAGACAGAAAAATCCATTCTTTGCTACTCTGTGGCTTTAGAAAATCAAAAAAAAAAAAAAAAAAAAAACAATGCACAGTGGACACATGCATTTAATATAATAGAACTATTGCAAGGACTATTGTTTGTGTCACACTTCCTCCTGCCAGCTGGTGGTGGCATGACCATGATCCACATAGCCACATTCATGTGATCAGGCCCACTGACCAAACATACAACTCCAATTTTATCTAAATTATACAGTGTACTTTATAGATATAAGATATTGCATTCTTTCTATTTCGCTTTTTTGTCCTCAACTTAAACTTTCACCATGGCAACACCGTTTGAGATATCCAAAATCCGTTCACAAATTTATCATCCTCAGGTCTTGGTAATCATGTTGATCAAATTTGGCAAGAATTGAATGAATTCTGAATAAGGGGTTTCAAAATTTCAAACAGCAATTTTCAAATATTGGACATTGAATCCAAAATTACATAAATGCTTAGGCTTTAATAGAGCCCTATGAAATCCATTTTATTTTTTCCCAAAATTATTTTTTTCCATTTTGAATTTTTTTCCAAATTTTTTTTTGTTTATTTTGGATTGTTTTATTCTGGAATGATTTTTAATTATTTTGGATTATTTTAATTGTTAAATTTAATTTATTTTTTTTTAAAGTTTTACAAAAAATACATATTTAGAGCCATATGAATATATGTTTTATTGTTACCAAATTCTGTGTTTTAGCATGTTTGAATGCATAAAAACGAAAGACTTATGAATCCCCCGTTCAGAAATTCTATGTTGTGTGTTTAAATTTTTCTGGTCATCAAATGAAGGCACAAGACATTAGTTTAATTTTTCTTTTAAATTAGTTAAAATTAAACTTTTTTTTTTTTTTTTTTTTTTTTTTTTTTGCGCCAAATAAAGAAGATTTACTATAAAAATTAAAACATGGAAGAAATATTGTGAGATTATTCCTTAAAGTTGTATTAACTTTTCAGCAGTAGTAGTAGTAGTTGTACATTCATCTAAATAAAAGTAATATATTTCTAGCACAATGTCTTGAAGTTAAACCAAGCTTTTATTTTGACGGGTTGCCATGAATGCCTTTAAATTTCTGTGTGTATATGATATGATGCTATTTTTACTCAAATGAAATGGTAAAATGTTCAGGAATTGACTCTTAGAGCAGTTTTGGAGATGTTGTTCATGTATTTCTGTCTTCATTTAGTGAGACGCAGACACTGAAATTGCTGTGAGCATCATGCGCACTTTAGTACGAGTAGTTAACAGAGACTGCGACAGAAATCAGAAATATATTACTTAATGTAATGATAGTATTACTACTACTAATAAAATTATAATCAAAACATTATTTTTAAGTAGTATTTACCAGAAATATTATTTACGAGAACTTATTTATCAAAACATGTAAACTCAGAGTAAGGGTTTGAGCTTTTATTTTGAAATCGCAAATATCGTTAGCATATTGTGAAAGATAATTTTGCGTAGGTTTATAAATAATTTGCTTTACAAATCTGATGAAATGGTGCACGTTGCGCTCCCAGATGAATGATACAAACCCAAACTCGCAAGAATATGCAATAACATTATGCTTAATTATGATTTTTAAATGGGTTAAATAAATCATGCTGCCTTGTAAAACACTCTAATAATGCGTTTCATGGATTCTCGTCCGTGAAATGCACCACTTCCGGTATTTTGTCGGTTAGTCGATGCGGGCAAAATTAAATCAATTATTTTTTTTAAATCGAATACTTGAATAGAATTGACAAAACGTGACAACCCTAACAAGTAATAAACAAAAACGAGACATGCAGAACATGTAGAATTTATATTAAAATAGTCTTTTTGTGGCTTAATATTTACAGATACTTATCCATATCATGTTTTGATTTAGGTGTATTGACCTACTTTTGATTAATTCATCCAAACTTTTCCGTGACATTCCACGTTAAACTGTAAATTCAATAACTGGATTTCATGATTCCATCCACGTTTTTGCATCGAGGAAATAAAAGGGCCCTACCCTAATAATATGTAGGAAAATAATACTTGTGATTTATGTTTATAATGTTTTATTTTATGTTTTATCAGAACTTACATTTCAAGGTACACTGTATTTACCTTGGCATTCTGGAGGTTAATAATAAAAACTGCATGTGTCTTGTGAAAAAACAATGTAGCCTGAGCTGCTTCGTTGTGTTTACTGTATGTATGTGACGAATGAAACAGGAACTGGGCTACTCTGCTGTGGTTGGTCTGAATAATAAACACTTATAGACATGCCGTAGTGATTCAAGATAAGGCAAAACACATTTTAGAAGATGGATATGATATAACAAAAATGTTATATAGTGTACCTTTCGGCTTTTTCAAAAAAAAGTCACCCTTTGCCTAGATTTTTGCTTTGTCTTGGTATTCTTTTGAACCAAAATGTTGATGCATTCATTCTCAATGACTGGCCAATTGTCCATTAAATGAACCAGTAAAATGGTCTTTTAAGTTAAAAAAAAAAAAAAAATGTAAGCATAATTATATAATATATTATATGTATTTTATTATTATTATTTTTTAATTATTATTATTATTATTATTATTTTTTTTAATTGTCAATTCTGTGCTGTAGTTGCTTACGGGCCATCCGCATGCTACAGAAGAACGGCCACATCCCCAGTGACCCCAGCCTGTTCAAGTCCTACGCTCAGTATGGCCACTTTGTGGATGTGAGGATTGCTGCACTGGAAGCTGTAATAGACTATACCAGAGGTACACACTTTGTTTTAACCACTAATTTTCTCTGTCTTTCTTTTTCCATGTTAGGAAAACTTGGCCCATTTAGTTGGTCTGGTATTTTTTTTATTTTTCAACTAGTGTGCCTTTTACAGAGGCTGTATGGCAACTGTTCTTGCCACACAAAAGGTCTCATTGTCAATAAGAGAAACCCACCATCATGTTTATCAATACAGCGGTAAATATCCTAGACAGGGTATTCGTTTAGACCTTAAATCCAGATATGACGAGCTAATATAGGGTATTCATGAAAGATTATACATGGAAAATATTGTTGAAAAGCCAACTCAATCAGTGTTTAACCCTCAAGCATCCGTCGGGACAAATTTAGGCAATTTTTTTTTTTTTTTTTTTTTAGTTTCCTTAATCTGGGTGGTAGAAGATTAAGCTACTTTTCCTGTTTGACACCTGAATACACACACACACACACAAATGGACTCTATTCAACAAAGAATAACAAACTCCTTAAAGGGGACATAACACCATTTCACCCAATCTCATGTTAATCTTCAGTATCTATAGAGAAGTACTGCATCCTTCATATGTCCAAAAATTATTTAGTTTTATCATATTTATAAAAGAAAGATACAGCTTTACGATTCTCACCGGAAAAAGCTGAGCTCCTGGAGTCTCGTTGTGGGTGGAGCTAAAGAATGACGAGCACTTGAGCTCTGACTGCCAACAAAACACAGACATTTGATGCAGTTTAACTTACAATCTGCAGTTTTGAATCATGACCGGTATCTTTTATAGCTGGGACCGCTCCATCCTTCAGTATCAAATTATATGCTAATCCAGCGTCGAACTGGGCCTCGTTTATAAAACGTTTGCTTGTGAAACTGCGTTGCTGCTCTGGAAAAACAAACTGCATCCACTGTTTACATAGCATTGGGTTCCTTAGGAAGCTGAACAAAGTTATCTTTCCCTTACAACCAAAAACACACTTCTTTAGAGACATTCTTTTCGAGCAAGTCCCATGCAGCACTGCTGAAGGAAGCTCGTTGATGGGTTCCACCCTTGTCTAAGTCATGAAGAGTCATGATCGAAAAAAAACTCTCCGAACCTTGTATGAACCCAGAAGTAAGATTTTTAGCACAGAAATACTCCGTCATGCATCCAAATAGTTTTTTTTAATTTTGTCCCCCCCTTAACTCATTTAATCCCAAATTTTTCTCAGACATGAAAATATAAAAATGATGTGTCGTTAGTAATCACTTGAAATAATCAATCATTTTTATTTTAATTTTTTTTTTCTTTATGGAAAAGTGTTTTTTTTTATGGTTGGTCACAATTGTGACCGGTCGGATGTGTATACTGAAATTAAATTATTTCAGCAGGCATTAAAATTCTTATATATCTCGTCCCAGTTATTAACCCATTTTAAACTGTTTTATCACATTCTATGGTTACTATTATACATAAAAAAAATTAAAAAAAAACTTATATAAAACTGAAACATTTAAAAAATATATATATATATATCCCATCGGTCACTATTGCCATCAACATGTTTACTCATTCTATGTCCACACTCAACAAAACTGAATAATTATGAATTTATATAATAAAGGGTTAGTTCACCCAGAAATTAAAATTTTTACTCACCCTCAAAGCATCCTAGGTGTGTGTGACTTTCTTCTTTCAGATGAATCTAGTCAGAGTTATATTAAAAATTGTCCTGGCCCCTTCAAGCCTTTCAATGGGAGTAAGCGGGTGTTGGTTGTCAACAGTTCAGAAGATGTTAAATAAAGTGCGTACATCCCAAATAAAACGTCCCTCCCACGGCTCCGGGGGGGTAAATAAAGGCCTCCTGTAGCGAATCCATGCATTTTTGTAAGATATATATCCATATTTTAAACGTAATAATAAACACTTTTTTTCTCACTCTGCTGACTGTCATATGCAGAAGCCATTCTGACGGATGATGTAAGAGGTCGACGTTGCATGATTAGTGACGAACGTGTAAACAAAACAAAACCCATAGGAAATTAATGGGAAATACTATAATTCAGAGCATTTTTTTTTTATTATTTGTCCAATAAAAATAAAAAAAATTAAACACTCACACAAGCACACCCACAAACAAAACATTGAATGAGCCTATAACAGAGCCTTTTTTTTTTTTACTTTGTTATATAAAAACTCACACATACAAAGTCATTTAAAGTCACTCACACATACAAATACAAAGAATTGAATGAGCCAGTGATTTTTTTTTTTTTTTTTTTTTGTCTGATTTGTCTGCAAACACATTTTGGCATCTTTGTACAGTCTCACCAAACACAAATGTTTTTTAAAGGGGTGGTTGACAATTTTTTTGTTGTTGTTTTTTTGTTGTGTTTTTTTTTTTTGTGTGTGTGTGTGTGTGTGTTAATGGGGTACGGTCTAACATGTTAATACCTTTTTTTCACATAATTTACCCTTATTCTACACCAGTGCTTCTCAAAGTCCGGACTCCAGTCCGGAAGGGAATTCAATCCGGACTAGGGATATGCCGGTTTCAAATTTTCCTGTTGAGATAAATTGATAATGTTTTGTCACGGTATGCGGTATTATCACGGTATTGAAATTAAGTTTTTAAAAAAGTGGTCATAATACAGTATAACAGGTTAAATAACTTTTTTCTAATAACAAAAATAACTGAATGTTTAAATACAATAAAGCAATACAAAAAATATATTTAAAGTTAAAAGTTTTACACCGATTAAAGTGCAAAAGAACTTTAAAAAACCCATAGGTATCACTTTACAATAAGACCTCATTAGTTAACCTTAGTTAATGCATTAACATTCACAATGAGCAATAGCTACATTTGCTACAGAAGTTACTAATCTTTGTTTAAAAAATACAAGTCTTAGCTCATGTTAGCTCATTAAATAACGAAGTTGCAACTTTCGATTTTAACAATGTGTTATTGAAAATTTGGAATACCAAAGATTAATGAATGTTCAGAAGAATTTTTCATTGGCAGTTTGTAACTAATGAAGCCCTAATGTAAAGTGTTAATGAACAATAAAAAATCAAAACCCTTTCAAACAATATCTAGGACATGTTGTAGTCCAGATTAAAATGGAAAAAAAATTATGGAAATATATAAATATTATTTTATATTATTTAAATGTTTAGGAAGTAGCAGCTGTTTTATTTATGGGTTTTCCATGGTAAGGGCTGCATTTTCTGCAGTTTAGCGCCATCTGCTGTCAGAGAGTGAATGTGATTTCAATCAGCAATTCTCTCACGTGTTCCTCCATGTGCTTCTCGTGCGTGCTTGTTTACATCAGAGCTCACACGCGTCTTTAAAGCAGCATACAACGGTGTTGTGCATTTTGACCAGTTTGATGGGAAAAGTATTTCTTAAAATGCATTTCAAATTCTGAATAATTTGATATATATAATTATTCTCGGTATTTGGAAGTGCCCACGATAACAATATCGTGCATATTCATTACCGCGATATATCGCATTACCGAATACCGGCACAAGTCTAATCCGGACCTGCCTCCACTTCATATTTCAAGTGCATTCGTATAACACAGACTTTTGTGGGACACACACATAGGCGCATGAACCAGTGTTGCAGTGTTTACCAACTTTTTTGTAAGACAAAGTGCATAGCAACTAACATTTTGGATAAACCTTTCATTCAGTAGAATAATGTTACCGGTTTCACCTCAAGAATGTGAGGTTTCGCCTTCTCGACGCACCTCGTCTTTCTCGACCGGCAGAGTTCAATGGACCGAACCACAGCAGACTTGTGAATGAATGAGTACAAAACAGCGTTTCCAAAAACATATCACTGTTGACTGTCTGGGCATATGAACATAAGTGTAATTCTGTTACACAGATTGACGTTTATGCTGCATGATATATAAAATAAAGTAATATAATTCACAGCTGTATTACAGCGTATTGCAGTTATAATTCAAGATTTTAGTGACTCAGTTGAAGTGACTGCAGGTTACATTGAAGTAATATTTCAGAAACAGAAAATATGTAAATGAGAACTGCTTTACTGGGCATTAGTTGTATAAAAATGCAGTAGTCTGCTGTTACAGTTCAGAGTATAAATAACCATGGTTTGGTTTTATTATGATAAAAGTGTAGTAACCATGTTTTTTTTTTTTTTTTTTTTTTTTTTTTGGCATATTGATTACAATTTGTATAAGCACAGTTTTACTACAAATACGATGGTTAAACTATGGTTAGTGTAGCAAGACCATGGTTTATTTGTGGTCATCATGGTTTAACTATAGTAACCATGTTTAATTATTAATTATAACAGTGAAGACTACGCTGTTTTTTTTTTTTTCATTTGATTATTCATTTCTGTTGTAGGCTGTTAACTGAATACTTTAGACTTGTATTACCCTTAAAAAAAAACCTTTAAGCACAGTTTGTTTAATATATCGTTTTAGAAAATATGTATTTGATATATCACTATCTTTAAATCAATTTAAAGTTTTGGTCATGTGGCCCACTAATAATATTTTTAAATAATCGAGGGTTACAGTATTGACCAAAAATAATTGTGATTATGGTTTTTTGCCATAATCGAGCAGCCCTACTGTCTTTACACGTAGTGTATAATTGGGAACACTGTTCGTTGATGGACCTGACGAGCTGATGATCTTAATTACAGTAGGTAGACATCCAAAATGGGTAATAGCCGCCGCGCGTACCACCGCCGCCGCAGGGCCGCGGCGTTAACTGCAAATCAGTCGCGTGTTAAAATCATTCGCGAAACTACCGCGCCAGGTGCCGCAAAGGGACGGATTGCGAACTGAATGTAATTGTAAAATGAAAGGAAACGTTAAACAACAAATAACATTATAATATACATTATAACATCCTTAAAAGCCATTAAAAAAAAATAGGATAGTCTTAGGCTACAGTTTACTCATCAAAAATTTAAAGAAAGGCCGTTACACACAAAGGCTCTTATGCATGCTATTGTTTTTTAAACAGTCATTATATATATATATATATATAGATATATATATATATATATATATATATATCTATATATATATATATATATATATACGGATTAAAATTTTTTCATTTCGGTTCATTCTTGGTTAAAAAAAATAATAATAATAATAATCTTCAGGTTCCCATTTGCAGAGCGAAATGAGAACGGGTCCAGCATTTACAAATAATTCTTATTAACCAGGGCTCCAAACTGCAACTAAAACAGTCGCATTTTGCGACCATAAATATATTAAATTTGCGAGTGACGTTTTTGCTGAGGTCGCCACTGGCGACTACCCCGCCGAAAGCTCCTCAGGATTTAACCGCTAAAAAAGTTTTTTTCTCAGGCGGATGATTTGCTTCATTCTAGCAGCGCCCCGTCTGTGATAAAACGAACTTGGGGCCGAAGGGTTAATACACACAACTACACCGAGTGTGGACCTGCCGCGTGTACAACAGCTTTCAGCCGAGATTGGCCCAGAGGGAAAAAGCCGTCTGTCAGCCAGAAGTGTTTTGTAGAGTCGGCATGGCTCTGGCCCATTATCTTCTCACCGATGCCGAGACTGAACCGACAGAGACGCATTTCAGCTGGAACCAGCAGGAGTGTTATTGCTATGGGTATATATTTACATGTTATAACTTAAAAATTTGAATGTAATGGCCTTTTTTCCTCTAATTGTTTTGCGATCAAATCTTTTGTTATGTTCACGTATTAAACTGAGACGATGCGCATCAAAGTTTTTGTTTAGTGGAAAAAGAGAGTTTCCAGACAGTCCTCTTCTCTGCCGCACATCAGTGCTGACGCACACAGTCTGATAAACGCAGCTCCGCTGTGCAGCGAGAGAGAAATGACGGAGACGGAAGAAGGGAGAGTGCAGAAAATACCGCGTATATTTCGTGCACAACTTTAACAAACTATAAACACGTAAAGCTGTCAGCTGTGTGGATATTGGCAATATCGTTAACAATTCTCGTTTATAATAATTACTAATATGACTTCTTCTAAACAAGATCTTGGTCTGTGGTTCTTTTTAATGCGTGAACTTCATTATTTTGAAGTACAACTGCCGTCCAGTAGTAATCGCAAAAAGCTCTGTGCTTTTGTCACTTTTTAATTAAAAATTACCAGCTTTAAAATTATTCCGAATTCATAATGAAATTCAAACAATACAGTTTAGGCACTCCTTAATGGGCCAGGCGCTGTCGCTTTAGCGCCTCAGTTCAAGGGCAAGTGAACCCATTTAATCTTTCTCTTTACTAATATAGTACATAATGAACGTGAATTAACATCAAAAGGTAGGCTATTTTTATAAGAGATCCTACAGTACAACTTACTGAAATACAGAGGTGGGAGTTACATTTACTTAGTTTTACATTTACTCAAGTAAATTTTTTGAGTAACTAATACTTTTGAAGTATATTTAAAGATGGGTACTTTTACTCTTAATCAAGTACATTTTTTGTGGAAAAAATCTGTACTTTTACTTCGTTACTGTGGGCGACGCTCCTCTCGTTTTACTTTTATCTTAATGCAATATAAGTTATAAAACATGCTTCAGTTTATTCAAAACGCGCCGTCTACTTTTCTCTGGGCATGAGCGATGCCCATTAGCGAATGATTCATTCTATTGAGTCAATTCTGTTTCAAAGTCTTGATCAAACACCATTCGGCTAACCAGTGAATTGGTTCGTGAATCAGTTTGAATGATTCATCAAGTTCCCTGCGCAGCGCTCCGCGCGCGCTGAGCTGAGCGTCTGAAGCGGTTTCACTCAGAGTTGTAACAGAAAGTTTAAGAACATCAAGAGCGTTGAAGACGTGGCTTTGGATCTGCACTGAACTGAAAGCAAATCTGCAAAGGCTATTGTTTGCTAGCGATGAGATTCTTTATTAGATGAACACACCGCGTGTGCTGTCTACGGTTCAACAGGTATAACTTAGGCTACACTCAATTACACTACATGATACCCACTATGACATTTAGTTTGTTGTTGTACGTGTAACTTATAACAGAGGGGAGCCAAGTTGAATCCAGCTTCCAAAAGACAAAAAAATAGCCGATTAATATTTTCTATATTTGAAACAATCACACCAGCGTGAGAACGTTCAGCGAGTCATATCATCAGCTGTTAAATTCGGATCTACGTTCACTGGCGCTGAGCCAGAGACAGACGCGTTTTTTACAGCACTCCGCATTATAACCAATCACCACAAGATTTCTGGTGAGCTTATGAATGCAGTGACCAATCAAAGGTGGTTCCGATGAGTCATCGCTAAAATGCCTGTGCTTTCTTCAACTCGCTCACCTGAATGAATACCTCTTTCTGGAGAATTCTCTAGTCAGAAACAACAAAGTGCAGATGTGTGTACAAATCTATAAATAAGATATTGATTTCACAGTGTTAACAGTTTCAGGGATTTTAATGGGAGTTTTTGAGAGTGATTAAACTCTAGGACTGTCAGTGAAAATGTTGTTGCTCTATTCTGTACAATGAAAGATTAGTAGCCTAACTTACAACCGTTTTTTATATCACATTAACTTTCAATGTTATATTCACATTTAATATAAAGATATGAAATATAAAAATATGTTATGGCTTGACACCCATATCTGGTACTTAATTAAAAAGACGGGTTTTTATGAAAATATGTTATGGCATGACACCCATATCTGGTACTTCAGTAAAAAGATACTAACATAATCTATGAAGGTGAGAATCGAGATATAATAATAATAATAATAATAATATCGAGCTTAATAATAATTTGTCAATATGCTGTTGTAGCTCCTGTGTGTCAGCATGATATAATGCATACTTTAAAATATACTTTATTTCAATGATGCAAATCAGAATTTTCATCAGCTGTTACTCCAGTTTTCAGAGTCATGATCCCCTCAAACAATAATTCTATATATTTATTTATTACCAGTGCTGGAACATTTTTGCTGCTTAATATTTTGGGAACCTGTGACATTTGTTTAGGATTATTTGGTGCATAGAAAGCTAAAAAAGAACATCATTGATAGTAGATCAACATACTGGAATGATTTCTGAAGGATTATGTGACACTGAAGACTGGAGTAAAGGCTGAATATATATACACACCACACACACACACACACACACACCACACACACACACACACACACAAATATTAGATACATTTTATCTAAAAAAAAAATATATCTAAATAAAAATAAACTATTAGATATTCAGTATATGACCACGCCAAGTAACTAGTAATAACTACTTGAGTAGTTTTTTTTTTTCCAATACTTTTTTTACTCTTACTCAAGTAAACTATTCAGACTAGTACTTTTACTTTTACTTGAGTACATATATCTATACGTACTTTTACTTTTACTTGAGTACAGTTTTTGGGTATTATACCCACCCCTCTGCTGAAATATCTCGTGTGAAAAAAAGCTCATTTCAGTGTTTCAAACTGCGGAAAACGTGTAAAAGATTGTAAACATTGGCAACGTAATATACATTTACCTCAGAATAGCCATTCAGTGTCAATAAGCTCATCAGTCAGCTAGAAAAATAAAGGTGCTTAAAAGGTTCTTCACAGAACATTTTTGGTTCCACCAAAAGAAGCATTCAGTCAAAGGCTGGTTAAAGAACCATCTCTTTCTTTATAATCTGGAGAGCCTTCTTTCGCCACAAAGAATCTTTTGTGAAACGTAAAGGTTCTTCAGAAGTTAAAGGTTCTTTATGGAACACATTTAGACAAAAAAGGTTCTTCTATGTCATCGTGAAGCACCTTTATTTTTAAGAGTGTATGACAACATTTCCAGGGATTGCACTGAGGAGGAGCCCAAACTTACACTCAGTGGCCAAGTGATGCTTATGCCAAGTGAGGCCATGGCCCATATACTGGTACAGATTCTTGTGTAATGAACAATCTTTGTGACTGTGTAGTTTCAAGCTGGAAAAGACATTTAGTTCCCACTTTAAGTGAACCTTAGTTCCCAGGGTCTCTACAAAATATTACTTACAAATGCTGCTAAAGTCAACGAAAAGATGAGACAAACACATGACAGTGTGATTGGAAATGTTTACAATGTAAAAAATAAATAATAATAATAAATCGTAAAAATAAATAAAAACACCGTTTATTCTGTGGCACCCTAAAAAAAAAATTATTTGGCTCCTACGTTTTTTCTTATAGGAGCCAGGGCTCCTTACTCTATTTTTTTTGTTTGGAGCCCTGTTAACTCTGTTATAATTCTTGAATTTTTCAGGAACTGCTTAACACTTTGCATTTTGAATTATGCTTTACTGTGTGACCAATACTTTTGATATGTTGACTTTGATCGCGCTGGTGGCCTCACGCGCACATCTTCATTGAGAACACCAGCAGTCGGTCCACACCGAGCCATGCGGCGCAAGGGCAGCGGGCCACTTTGGCATAATTTTGAGTAATTATGATTTTTCTTCCCGTCGATGTATGAAACACGTGTGAAAATCAAAGGCCTATTTTACCTAAATAAAATAAAGAGGTTTAGCTTTCAAATGGGCAATCATTGGTGGGGATTTGTTCCCGAATGAGAGCGATAAGTCCCAACCTACATTATGTATCGCTTTAAATTATTTACGATCGATCGATTAATTGTCGATAAGAGATGCAATGATATTAGGCCTGTCGATGGTTCGGTTAACCGATATTTAATGTTGGGCTGGCGTGCGGCTCATGCGCAGAACACGTGCAAGCGGCTTGTGAGTGATGGTGACGGTATATAAAAGCATCATCATTCATTCACAATGTACAAATTAAGCTTTTAATGTGATTTAAAACTTTAAAGTACATTAAGATAGAAACAACATAAAAGCTTCTTCAACATAAAAAAAGCAATAGAAATGTAATAACTAATCATTTCATCAGATAGACTGTTTCATATCGTGCGCTTTGCAGGGCTGCAGGAAACACAGACAGCGTTGTGCCCCGCGCTCCCCCTTGTTAATTCGTTCCTGTGACTTATTAATTTGTGGCAACTGTCCATGTTTCATTAATTTGTGTTCCCTAAATAAACCATGATTTAAGTGAAATAAAGGGAACAAATTAATAAATCAAACGAATTCTTAATTCATAAAATCTTTAATTTCCCTTCCCATGTTTACCACAGCAGCTAAGAGATGCGAAAACAGTTTATTAAAAGTGAAATATAATAAAATAAACCTGCGAAATAAGAGGGTTAGACTGTGAAGATTAGGAAAAGAAACAATGCCTGTGTGTTATTGGTTTGTGGAAATTCATGACACCAACCGGCAAACCAGAACAAAGCCGCGTAATGAAGGCTATGGGCTCGAGCGCATCCAGAGGCAATGGTCGCGATCTAACATTTTTCCTATTATTCCTCTAATAAACAAAGCTTTTATACCACATTTGTCATAACCAGAGCTTTAATTTGTAAATAAATAATTGCTGGATTCAAAAACAGCGATTAACAGGCGCTGTGACTGACACAATACGTTTTCCCGGAGCATTCAGTGATGTCACTAAACGGTGACGCAGAGCATCGTTCACAAGTTTCTGCATGGACCTCTGTTAGGGCACAGGTCTCAAGCCCCTGGGACAAAATGGGATGCTTTAAAGAAAATGTATAGCCTACGTAGCTTAAGTAATAGGCCCAACATAAAAAAATAACAATTTTTTTCAGAATGTTTTTTTTTTTTTTTTTTTAAATATGCTAAATATATCTGACTTAATTAAGATAACGGATTTAAAACAGAAGTGTGGCGGCGCTCCATAAGTTCACGGAAATAAAAGAAAAAGGATGACAACGCATTCTGTTTGTTTGCTTTATTTTAAAAGAGCACAAACCTTCTGTTTTTATTGTGTGCGGCCCAAATGAAAGGAAACACTTTTTTGCGGAAATTTTTTTTTTTTTTATGTCTCAGCTGTTTCGATCGTGCCGGAGCCTGCTGCACACGTATATTTCTAGAGATTCAAACTTACATCGCAGTCTTTTCATTATCAAAATAATATAGTCAACTAAACATTTAAAAGGTTACACTTGGTCAGTTTTAAATAGACCGCCGTATACCGGTTCACTCTGCTGTTATGCCAAGGACGGTTTGCTCATGTGATGATCTTTTCCGTCTATGCTGCGAATGCGTGTAACGTACAAGCCTAGTTTACATTATAAATAATAGTTTAACATTCAAATACATTGCGAATATGGAAACATTTGGATTTGTGCCTAATGAGACATCACCAATAACCTCCAAATAAGTCTAGCCAAAGCCGCGCTCGCTCGTCCTCGTATGCACGCATGCACTGTCACTATCTAATGCACTGTATGCCGGATTTTTAAAAACAAATAGGGCTAACGGAACGCAAAAATTAAAAATCTGACATTTTCTAGGACAGAATTCAGCAGAATCAAATTCATGTGAGCAACAGTGTGTTTTGGTGCAGCAGCGCCGATGGAAGAGGTTCCTTAATGTGCAGTGCAGTCACACAGTTACGTTTTGGATATATTTTTTTTTTTAAATACCATAATGTCAGTTGAAAACATTGCAATTGTGCTTTAAAATACAACAACGAGCACCACAAAACCATTTAAAGAGGCGCGTTCAGCAGTCTCCGTGCAGGGAAACAGTCAACAAACTAAAATGACCTCAAACGTATGGCGCCGCTCTCTTCATTTTATCAAATGATCATAATCACATCTATTCATTTTAGAATCCTGCTACTAGCATTTTATTCAGACAAAACCCCTTTAATTCAAGTGAGAAAGCATTTTGTGTGTGTGTGGCTTTTGCACATCATGTCATGCCGGTGCCTGCGTGCCTGCAATAGACGCATTTTGCAGCATTATGGTTAACGATTAATCGATTAATTGATCGTTAATTTAAACGACGATCGATCATGGAAATAATCGAAATTTGACATCCCTAATATATATATATAGAGAGAGAGAGAGAGAGATTACATTTATTTTCCATTATTTGTTCATTTGTTGCTGTTTAAATTTGCTTTAAGTTTTACTTTGTTTATAAGATGCTGCTGATGGACTGCAAAGTTTTACTTAGTTTTACAGAATGCTGCTGATGGATGCTCCCAGCACTTTTTTATCTTTGTTGTTGTTATTAATATTAATGTTGTTATTATGAACAGTTCTCAGAATTAAAAGATGTGTTTTTTAAATAATTTAAAGAGAGTCTTTGTCAGAGGCCTTTTTATTCTTAATTTTGACATTAATTTTCATTTTTACACTAGACACATATCGGTTCAAAATATAGGTTATTGTTTGTCAGAGTCCTTTTTATTCTTAATTTTGACATTAATTTTCATTTTTACTCGATCCCTAATGCATACTTTTCAGTGAAAGAACACTGAGAGTGGTAGGTTGCGTCTGGTGTTTGGATTTGTACTTCAATATAATGAGCTCCAAGTTTAAGAATAGCGGCTACACTAGGTTTTTTTTTTTTTTTTTTTTTACTCTCTATTTAACGCGCATTAACTTACAATTGAAATACCTCTTCCTTCAGGCAGCGACTGAATGTTTTCTGTCTTGCTAAATGTTGGGTCAGTTTGCGCGAGTCCCGCGCGCTGTGAAGCGGGAGCAGCTGACGGAGGATTCCGCTTGGTCTTAAAGCCTTCCGCGAACGCCTACGTTACAAATAACAATTATTTTGGCAAAAATAATGATAAATTATCAATTGATAATTTTTATTATTTTGGTCTAGGGAAAAATAATAATATGGGCTGCGGGAAAATAATGAATAAAAAGAGTAAGGCTGCTGTGAGTACAGGCATGTTTCAACCCAGTAACAACAACACTGTTCCTCACAGCCAAAAAACAGACCGAGTTCAGCTCAGCTGGAGGGGGCTGGGGTAGTTCTGTATAACTTGTGGGGGTCGAGATAAAGGTGTGAATCTCTTGCTCTTTCATATGGACAGTCTTATGAGGGTTTCAAAAAACTTGCAGAACAGGTTTTAGGACAACTTTAAAGAAAGGTTTGATCCACTTCAAATGTTGACTATATAGCGCAATAAAAGTTTATTAGTTATTATAACTTAATTTCAGAGGAAGTTGCCTTAACTTAAAAAAAAAAAATAAAAAAAAATAAACTGTTGCATTAGGGCGGGGCGATAGGCCTATGGCCTAAAAAAAATCCCCGATTTTTTTCACAAAAAATCCAATTTACAATTTAAATCGATTTTTTTTGCCTCCCTACTTAAAATCAATATTCAAATGACAAAGAAATTGTTCAAAACAAGTGTTAATATAACAATATATTATTTTTTAATACTAGCCCATCATTGATTTGGGCATCCAATGGTCTTTGGGAGGTTCTCAGATTAAAACTGGCAGCTCCGCAGTGAGTCAGTGTCATGGACGGAGGACAGACCTAGTGTAGGCCTAAATCAATTTCTAGTTTTATGTTTTCATCTCGTTATGCCGCTGGTTTAGGTTATGTATTTATTTTTATTTCTAATATCAATTATTTGTAAATATAGCAGACACTGTCTAACCGTGTCTTGTTCATATAGGGCGAAACATCTCTCACTCGGCAGCAGAGTATGTGAGAGTGGAGCGGCAACAATTTCCCTCCGCGCTCCTAGCATTTAATAATCACTAAGCTCCGCGGTTCATTGATACCAGAAACACTGCTCCGCCTTCACTCCGTGGCTAAAGTTGAAATGTTATGTTCATAATAGCTTATAAAAATAAAATAAAAATAAATAAATAAATGAATTTAAATTACAGGAGAGTTTCAAAGGGGATTAGGCTATTGTGTGCAAACTTTTTGTCCTACCAAAACCCAAACTAATAAAATTGTCAGCATTAAAAGTGTATAATTTTCTGCTGTGCAAATTTTGTTTGTAATGAAAATAACAGTTTACATTTTCGTCAGTTATTTTATCTACAGATCGATGCATTTGTTACAGATTTCTGCTCATTCAAAATCAGATACAGATGAAGTAGCCTACTGTAAGATTACATTTGTTTGAATGCATTATTGCAACAGCGATTACGTGTGAATGTGCTGTATCTGTTTTAAATCATGCTTTAACCCGAAAATAATCAGTAAAAGGAAGACAAATTCCTTGAGAACTAGCCTGTAACATCCCACTCGACTATTGTCGTCAGTATAATCTTCTGATCGGAGAGATTATGTGTATCAAGCTATAGCTAAATATGTTTATCATGTGAATTCTAGCGTGTCTCAAACGCGTGGGGAGGCTTGAGCCCAATCATTCTCAAAAACATAAAATGTTTATTTTATTTCAATTTTCCTTTTTGTGTTTCAGAGGGAAAAATCAGTGTTAAGGCATCTCTCCATTACAGACCTTTCTGAAAGAAGAATTTATGCAAACGCGTATAAAATTCTTTAAAAACTTTAACAGAGATGTCTAGAGGGTATTTAATAGGTCTGCTTCCCAGACCTATTTTTCTAGTTACTAGTCTTTCATTTGTCATTATTTAACTAATCGCAAGTTTATATTAAATTTACAACTATAATCCAGCCTTAATATATTCCACGCTCAAGAATATGCATTAAGTTTGTCACAAAGCACAGGCAGAAGTAGCCTAATAATTATGAAAAAGGAGACATTTTAATTATTTATTAATAAACAAATGTTTTCTTGTCGGCTGCAAGATGAAATTCACAGTGCTGACTTTCTCCACATGGACGCACCTTTAAAGAGAAATACAACCTTCACAGATTACATAATGCTTTCGTTCTGAATTGATTCGTTTAAAAGACATTTCAGGCTTTCTGCAGATATATTTCTCATGTATGTGAGACACCCAGATTTTCAGTTATTTCATTATTAGGAAAAAAATCACGTGATCGAGAGGGCGCCTCCCTGTCATGCATGCGCATTGATAATTTTTTGCACAAACACTTGAATATGAATATAATAATTCACATTTTGCATTTGCATTACAAAGTAAATAATTTTTTACATGCAATTATCCAAAATAAAACCAAACAAGATTTGTAATGAAGATAAAATATGTAGAGAAAATAAGAAATAAATGCTGCACGTGCACTCAGCATCATGCAGAGCAAATCTTGCACTGATATTTTACGGAATATTATACATTTTATATTATGCATTTAAATGCGGCTGCAATTTATTTATTAATTTTATTTATTTATTTTTACTTTACTTAAATTATATGAAAGCAAGCAAAGAAGACTCCATTTAAAATCACTGAAGTTTTCAATTAATGAAGCTCTTTTTTTTTTTTACATCGTGTGCACTGTTGATAAGTGAGGACGTTGTATTAATCCATCCATTCTTTAGAGTTGCAATGATTTAGTTAAATCGTGCAGGTTTAATTTATTCGTTTCTTGTTTTAATTAGGCCTAAATAATGGGAGCGAAATTATACAGTGCCTTACGTTTTACTAAAATAAAGAAAATAATTTATAAAACACGCAATTTAAATGTCTAATCTAAAATATGGTGTAGAGAAAATATAAGCACAGGCTCATAGGCTTGACATTTATCCTGCTTGAATTCGTTCTAAGAAACGCACATATCTTCATAAGGACTAAACTTTCATCTGTGAATATTAAATATTTTTTCTTTCATTTTCCCGACTGCAGTCAAATATAACACTTTGGTGAGGCAAAGCTGACGTCTATTTGCGAAAATGTGCTTTGATGCGCTTGTTTGTAAACTTGTGATTAAAGCGCCACTCAGCGGTCAAAAGCTGCAAATGCACTTTGCAGACGCCGCGGCGGCGGTAGAAACAACGTTTTGGATGTCCACCTACTGTATTTTCACCGTAGTCACCTTTTTAGACTCCTGAATCCTTGCAGAGTCCGGCGATACCAAACATGCCAGGTTTTGCCTTATGGTTTGTGCAATGTTGCATTTTAGCGCTTAAAAACATTTGCCAATATCTTAGAAACCGTTGCTTTGATCGACACGAAACCACCGTAGGAAATTCTGAAACATAGCATGCCGGTGTATGGGCACACTCTAAGGACACACAAAAAAAAAAATGGTGCGATTGTGCCTCTTGGTGGCGCTATAATTGAACAAACATGAAATTGACATTGACTACAATAAGAGTATAATGACATAAAATGCTATATTTTATGAATGCATTGGTGTACCATTACGAAACTTTGTGTGTACCATCGAGACCATGACCTGAAAGTACTCAAAAAGTGTTGAGACAGTGCCACCTTGTAGTCAAAAGTTATAATGAAATTTTGTCAGCATGATCTGAAGATATGATTCGATTTTGGTGAAAATCAGAACAACAGTGTAGGAGGAGTTCGAAAAAGTAGTTTTTTAAAGAAAATTATAATGGCGGACAGGAAGTTGGCTGACTATGGCAACATTGGTGTCACTGTTCTCAGCATGACCCAAGGAATCTATTAATACCAGTCTCATTACAACAGGCAAAATTCAAAGAGAGCTATTAGCATTTCAGCCTATCGGGGGCACTACAGCGATCAAAAAACATGAAACAGGTCAAAACAGAAGTGTCGTATATCATTGTAATCCTTGGCTCAAACCAACCCAAATGGCTATCTCTGATTTCATTTCCAGTATGCAATTTTTTCCGCCATTTTGAATTTATTCCAAAACATACTTTTGCGAACTAGTCCTCGGGTTTTCGCCACATCTAAACCAAACCACTGCAGAAGTATTGTCTGGACAGTGAATATCAATAATTATAAAAAAAAAAAAGTTAAAATTTCGATTTGCTGTCGCATAGGGGCGCCAAAACGTTTGTAAGGGGAGGGGCCATTTTTACTAAATGACTATAACTCATGAACGTAGTGATATCCTCACCAAACACGTGTAAGAGCTTAATCTGTGGTTAAATAAAAAATTGTGCAGCTCTGTCACTTGGTGGCTCTAAAAGACATATATATATTTTTTTTTAAAATAAAATAAAATAAAAACAGCAATAATCATGCAAGCATTAGTCCAATAAACCTGAAAATTGGTATGCAGTGTCTTTGTCCAATGTGCCATAAGGGTCTATGAGGACATTGGCGAATCTCAAAAAACATCAACCAATGCATTTTGCGCACCTATTAGAGAAGGTTAATGGAGGGGAGGCCGATCATAACGAAACTCAGTGGGCATGTTTGACTCATGGCCCTAAAGGTCTGAAAGAATTTTGAAAGAAATCGGCCACTAGTTGGCGCTAATGAGTTTTATGGCTCTGTAATCATGGTGTTTCACACATCCACACAATATGCATATCATTTGATAGATATCCTTAATGTGCAACTTTGCCTCTTTAGAACTACCGCTGTCAATCAAATTGTTCATTAAATATTCACAAATATGTTAAAAAACCTACTTTTGCAAACAAGTCCTAGTTTTTTTTTTTTTTTTTTTTTTTTTTTTTTGCTCAATCTCGATCAAACCACTGCAGTAATATTTTCTGGATAATCTAGATCCAGGCACGGCTCATCTATATGGGCAGGCGGGGCAGAGCCCCACCAAAATATTCATCCACAACATAGACCTCTATACAAACTGAAACCATAATAAATTGTAAATGTGTTCAGCATTCTGCAACCAATATTTTTTGGATTTTCTAGACTTAAGTCGTAAAGTAAGCAGTATATATTAAAATCCTGCGCATGCTTTAGCAGGCATGTATACATGATACTAAGCGGGGCAGCGGTGCCTGAAACCTCCCGAGCTCAACAGCGCCCTGCAATTGTACAATGTAAATCTGTGATGAAATGGGGAACTGCAGCGTGCTATAATTGAGAACCATTGGGGCAGTTTTGAGACTTACTTTCACGTTACCTTACATGAACCCCGCTGTTATATTTTAGAATGTTTGTGTGTGTTGAACAATTATGGCAGCCGAATTCATTCGCAGGATATGTATTCTTGATATCAACAATTCAAATTTCACTAGTTAAAATATTAGTTCTTGATATCAGGAATTAGGTATCTACTAATAACAATTGCTATTTTTGATATCAACAATTACATTTCCACTAGTAACAATGTTAATTCTTGATATCAACAATTCAGTTTTCACTAGTAACAATGCTAATTCTTGATATCAGGAATTATATTTCTACTAGTTAAAATGTTAATCCTTGATATCAATAATTTTTAACCTGGGAATGGCAATAGGCAAGCCGTATTGACTTTTATTCATTCACAGGGTATGTATTCTTGATATCAACAATTCAATTTTCACTAGTTAAAATGTTAATTCTTGATATCAGGAATTAGATTTCTACTAGTAACAATTAGAATTTTTGATATCAACAATTACATTTCCACTAGTAACAATGCTAATTCTTGATATTGTGACGTTTGGAAGAATCACTCGACAAGTTTTGGTTTCGTGAACAACAAAGGCCCCGGAGGGTGGATTTTTATTTACAACAAAGTGCAGGGTGGCAAGCCGGTGTAGGTAGGCTGGTGCTCAACGGTGCTCTTCAGTGCTCAATCCGAGGGAAAGTGGGTGTCCAAACGTGCTCCAAACGTGGTGGGCTGTCGGTCACTTGCTGCTTTCTGGAGAGGAAAGGAAATAAGAGAGAGCGTTAGTCCAGCGTTTTATCGGCTCGAGACCAGGGTCTGTCTTGTCTGCTCAGCAGGTGCTGTTTAAGAGCCATGTTCTAACGAGATGCAGCGGTGACCGATCAGCCGGGCGGTGAGGACGTGCAGGTGTGCCTCGTTGGTTGCCAGGGCGACGCTGATTCCTCCTAGGACGCTCGTCACAATATCAAGAATTAGATTTCTACTAGTAACAATTGCTATTTTTGATATCAGCAATTGTTTTTTTTACTAGTTAAATGTCACCATAGGCTGCCATTCAAATTAAATTGTTGATATCAAGAATTGATTTCTTACTAGTAACAACCTTTATTTTTGATATCAGTAATCACGTGGTTACTAGTACAGACGTCGATTCTTGATATCAACAATTTAATTCTTGATATCAACAATGTAATTCTTGATATCAACAATTTAATTGTCACTAGTGACAATGTTCATTTCTGATATCATGAATGTGATTGTTACTAGTAAGAAACTAATTTTAGATATCAGAAATTATATTGATATCAGAAATGCATTTTCAGATATCAGAAATAACAATTGTAACATGTTGAAATACATTTACTGATATCAAGAATTAACATTTCAACTAGTAACAACTAAATTGTTGATATCAAGAATTCACATTTTTACTAGTAACAAAGTAATTGTTGATATCATCAAAGGCAGTTGATATCTGAAATTGTCCTTGCAACTAGTGAAAATAGAATTACTGATATCTTAACATTTTAACTAGAAAAAATACTTTTACAGATATGTAGAAATGCCATTTTAACATGTAAGAATAGCTATGGTAATTAGATCATGAATATTAATGAGATTTTTAGACACTCCTACTTTTAGCGTCAGAATTGCCCAAAGATGGCGGAAGAATATCCATGCGCAGAAACGGCTCTTTTATTTATTTGCTTTGTCATTGAAACGTGAAAATTATGTTATGGCTGGATTCATTTTTCTTTATTTTTTGTTAATTGTTAAAAAAAAAAAAAAAAAAAAAAAAAGTTTATGCTGTTTCTTTTTATTGGCCACCAAGTCCTTCGGCTAATTAAAGGAAAAATTAACAAGGCATTAATTTAGTTTTAAAAATAACTTCATATCGTTTTTTCAGGTGTTTATTTTTGGTTTTATTACACTTTCTTCTAATATATCAAATAAAAAATACAACTAAAAGGAAAAATCTAACAGATAATAATGCATCATACAAACGGTTTACTGGACTTTTTATTTTTTATTTTTTTTGGTAATATCGTTGTCTACATGAATGAGTCGTGTCCTAATAGGAATTATTTTTATATAACATGTTGTCCAGTTCTTGAAGCATCGGTGGACAAGATGAATGATAAAGTAAATTTGCACTGTTATACAAGCTGTACACTCACTACTTTACATTGTAGCAAAGTGTCATTTCTTCAGTGTTGTCACATGAAAAGGTTTAATAAAATATTTACAAAAATGTGAGGGGTGTTCTCACTTCTGTGAGATACTGTATATTTAATCGAGTTTCTTTTATTGCGGTAAATGATCTACAAGCATTTTACATATTTCTATGCACACTAATAATATTATACTACTGTCGCTACACTACGGTTATACACATTTATTGCATTTATTTTCAATAAATAAATTCTTATTGTGTGGCTCCCTCTAGTGGATAAACTTAATATCACAGCCTTCATCTTCCAGTTGAAATGGCTGATTAGTTAAGAATTTGATTTTGGCAGGGGCTGTTTGAATACAATGAATTCTATTTACACTAAGTAAAAATAGCATATTTTATTAGCAATAGATTATATTTACACTATTTAATAATATGAGCATTTTCTTCCAGTAATAGTAATTTGATGCTGTTCGTACTACTTAGTGCAAATAGTGGCCAACATCTGCACCTCATTATTGTAGTAGGCCACATTATAAAACAGTATAGGCTACAATAATAACATATTGAGTGTAAATTATCTTTTTATTTAAAAAATTATTATAAAAGGACGCCGCCGCTACAACTAGCACTAACCCTACACAATATCCACGTTATTTTTCACTTTTCGATAATTTCGTTCAGTTTTATAGAAAATATATGCCTTTCTGATGTGATACGGGATGTGAAAAGGGTGAAGAAAGAGCTCGGCAGAAGGAATTAATTACTATGCACATATCCAAAAAGGAATTCATGATATCTTAAATAACAATTTTTACTAGTGAAAATGTGATTTTAACATGTAAGAATTAAGTTACTGATATCAAGAAGTATATGTATTACTAGTTGTAATTTCATTTTTGATATGATAAACGCATTTCTGCGAGTGATGACGTCATTTTTGATATCAAGAATACGTGTCGTTACTAGTGACAATTAAATTGTTGATATCAAGAATTAAATTGTTGATATCAAGAATTAAATTGTTGATATAAACAATTCATATGTTTAAATGTTAAAACGGCGCCGAAACTATTACAGATATCAAAAATGGATTTCTTACTAGTTACAATTCTAAATGCACATATCAGCTTTGTATTTCTTACTAGTAGAAATATAATTTTTGATATCAACAATGACATTTTTACTAGTAAAAATGTGAATTCTTGATATCAAGAATTAATTGTCACTAGTTGAAATGTTAATTCTTGATATCAACAATTTAATTGTTACTAGTGACAATGTTCATTTCTGATATCTGAAAATGTATTTCTGATATCAACAATTGGGAGGGTAATTTCTGATATCTAAAATGGCTTTCTTACTAGTAACAATCATATTCATGATATCAGAAATGAACATTGTCACTAGTGACAATTAAATTGTTGATATCAAGAATTAAATTGTTGATATCAAGAATTAAATTGTTGATATCAAGAATAGACGTCTGTACTAGTAACCATGTGATTACTGATATCAAAAATAAAGGTTGTTACTAGTAAGAATTGTATTTCTGATATGTGAAATCGGAATTTCAACTAGTAAGAAAGCAATTCTTGATATCAACAATTAAGTTTGAATGGCAGCCTATGGTGACATTTAACTAGTGAAAATACAATTGCTGATATCAAAAATAGCAATTGTTACTAGTAGAAATATAATTCCTGATATCAAGAAATTAGCATTGTTACTAGTGAAAACTGAATTGTTGATATCAAGAATTAACATTGTTACTAGTGGAAATCTAATTGTTGATATCAAAAATAGCAATTGTTACTAGTAGAAATCTAATTCCTGATATCAAGAATTAATATTTATCTAGTGAAAATTGAATTGTTGATATCAAGAATACATATCCTGCGAATGAATAAGTCAATTCGGCTTGCCATATGCAATAGGTCAGTAACTAGTTGGCATGTCTGTTTTTTTTTTTGTTGTTGTTGTTTGTTTGTTTTTCTATGTGAAGTAATGGATCAAATTAACAAAGCATCCTTTAGTTTAAATGTGCTCGCATTAATGGTTTTTATATGATTATACTGTGTTTGTTTTATTATTATTCTGAGAATAGACATATGATCGTCTTTCCTCACCCGAATTGCTACACAACATGTAACATTCTAAATCAATATTTGGAGGTGATAAATACTATATTAAGGCAATTATAATACAACATTTTATGCCGTTCTCCGTGGCTGTCAATCAACATAAGCTCACCACCCACAGGATAACGCAAGGACATCTCTGCCAAAATTTTGTCCGCATGTGTTCCGAGATTAGAATATAAAGTTTACAAAAGGTATTTCATATATTAGTGCTACGACCCAGAATCTGCCCCACCTAAATTTACGGTCAGGAGCCAAAACCCTGTAAATCCTTTAAGAAAGCTCTAAACTTCATGAAAGGTGAGCATATATTTCTCATATGATTGTAGACAAGCATGAAAATAAAATTGCTTTATAAAGTAAGGACTTGCAGTAAGCATTTTGTTACCTATCATTTACTTTAAAGCTTTATATCTTCAACAGAATGTGTTTGCATGTCTAAGTATGCTTTGTATTAAGTATTATACTTAAGCCCTTTCATTTTAGGTTGGGTATCTGTGTGTTGCAATATTCTTCATCATGGATGTGTTGTAATTAGGGCTGTGCAATATGGACAAAAAAAACCTATCATGATTTTTTGATCAATTTTGCGATTTCGATTTTAATCACGATTTTGACACACACAGACATGCTTTACAGTCATAAATGCATTCAGTATAAATTTGAAACATTTTGCGATTTCGATTTTAATCAAAGAGCTTTATCAAAAGGTTGTAACATGTCTCTAGAACAGAAATAAGTCAAAGTAATCACCAAGTAAAGATGTCAAAACAAAATGTCTAACATATGGCAAAAAATAAAATAAAATAAAAACCCATGTCCAGGGCTTTTTTTTTTTTTTGGCCATTCATTGGTCATAGAGCTCATTGTATCGGTGCCTAAGGTGCTGAAATATATTATTGCCCAAGGTTCACACGTACTCCGTCTGCAGTGTGTATACAGTATGTGTGTGCGGTTCAGAAGCAGCAGTGAGAGCGCATTATTGTAACGCAAAAGCACATTAAAGCCCCCCCCGCGCGCGAGAGCGCGAATCTGTTCAATCGCACGCAGATTTTCTTTGCTTTGTCACAAAACCAGACACGCATGCTCAGATACACGCTGCTCTCGTCCGGAGAGAATGCGCGCAATTAAAACATGTCTCCTCTCACTCACTCACAACTCTCTCTATGCTCATGCGCTAGATATTCATTCTTTTCACACCTCTCGATTTCTAACCTTTTCTGTTCACATCTTTTACCGTGTGCATGTGTGAACGCTCTGATCCATTAACATGGGCTCGAAAAAAAAAATACGCATCACAGACAGTGTTGTGAACCTGGAGTTAGGCATATGCCCAGTCTGTTCTGTTCTCGCGCTCCACTTAGGTGCGCTGGCATTCTGATTGGATCGGATAGCATACTGCGGGGAGGTCGGGACACGGAAAATCGTGCTATAAAGCGATTTAGAAATCGTGCACGCTCAAATCGTGATTTTATTACGATTTCGATTAAACGCACAGCCCTAGTTGTAATGTCAGTCTAAAACAACATGTAACATTCTAAATCAATATTTGGAGGTGATAAATACTATATTAAGGCAATTATAATACAACATTTTATGCCGTTCTCCGTGGCTGTCAATCAACATAAGCTCACCACCCACAGGATAACGCAAGGACATCTCTGCCAAAATTTTGTCCGCATGTGTTCCGAGATTAGAATATAAAGTTTACAAAAGGTATTTCATATATTAGTGCTACGACCCAGAATCTGCCCCACCTAAATTTACGGTCAGGAGCCAAAACCCTGTAAATCCTTTAAGAAAGCTCTAAACTTCATGAAAGGTTAGCATATATTTCTCATATGATTGTAGACAAGCATGAAAATAAAATTGCTTTATAAAGTAAGGACTTGCAGTAAGCATTTTGTTACCTATCATTTACTTTAAAGCTTTATATCTTCAACAGAATGTGTTTTGCATGTCTAAGTATACTTTGTATTAAGTATTATACTTAAGCCCTTTCATTTTAGGTTGGGTATCTGTGTGTTGCAATATTCTTCATCATGGATGTGTTGTAATTAGGGCTGTGCAATATGGACAAAAAAAACCTATCATGATTTTTTGATCAATTTTGCGATTTCGATTTTAATCACGATTTTGACACACACAGACATGCTTTACAGTCATAAATGCATTCAGTATAAATTTGAAACATATTTCCAAAAGAAAACCAATAAGAGCTTTATCAAAAGGTTGTAACATGTCTCTAGAACAGAAATAAGTCAAAGTAATCACCAAGTAAAGATGTCAAACAAAATGTCTAGACATATGGCAAAAAATAAAATAAAATAAAACCCATGTCCAGGGCTTTTTTTTTTTTTTGGCCATTCATTGGTCATAGAGCTCATTGTATCGGTGCCTCAGGTGCTGAAATATATTTATTGCCCAAGGTTCACACGTACTCCGTCTGCAGTGTGTATACAGTATGTGTATGCGGTTCAGAAGCAGCAGTGAGAGCGCATTATTGTAACGAAAAAGCACATTAAAGCGCGAGCGCGAATCTGTTCAATCGCACGCAGATTTTCTTTGCTTTGTCACAAAACCAGACACGCGTGTTTAGATACATGCTGCTCTCGTCCGGAGAGAATGCGCGCAATTAAAACGTGTCTCCTCTCACTCACTCACAACTCTCTCTATGCTCATGCGCTAGATACTCATTCTTTTCGCTCCTCTCGATTTCTAACCTTTTCTGTTCACATCTTTTACCGTGTGCAGTGTGAACGCTCTGATCCATTAACATGGGCTCGGAAAAAATACGCATCACAGACAGTGTGTGAACCTGGAGTTAGGCATATGCCCAGTCTGTTCTGTTCTCGCGCTCCACTTAGGTGCGCTGCATTCTGATTGGATCGGATAGCATACTGCGGGAGGTCGGGACCGCGGAAAATTGTGCTATAAAGCGATTTAGAAATCGTGCACGCTCAAATCGTGATTTTATTACGATTTCGATTAAACGCACAGCCCTAGTTGTAATGTCAGTCTAAAATTTCAGGTTGGCCTAAGCCATAACAGCTTAGATGTAATAAAGGCCTTAAAGTGACTGAACCCCTGTAATCGCTGCTTGCAGCTATATTTATTATTAGTCTTCTTCCCTAAAACTGATCGTCCAGCCCAAGCCATAAGGCTTAGAGAGCTGAAACTTGGTCAGATCGTAGTAGTCTTGACTGCTACTCAAATCCAAAGACTTTCCTCAATCAGCCAAAAGGGGGCACTTCAGTGCAAAAAACTATAATTTCAGATATTTTTGGCCCTAGCTCGTACATCATTTGTTGTAGACACAAAAACTTTACATTGTTGGAATCCTTGGGTCAACACGAACACGTATTGAGTCAGAATTTCTTTGCGAAATAGTCCTAGGTTTTTTGCCCAATCAGAACCAAACCACTGCAGAAATATTCTCTGGACAGTGAATATCAATAATTATCAAAAAAAAAAAAAAAAAAGTTGAAATTTAGATTTTCGCACGCAACGGCTTTCTATTCTAACTTTAGCCAATTGCTACGTTTAACTACAACTCTTGAACGGAATCGTCTCCAAACCCCGGTACACATGTTCGAGCTCGATCTTTGGTCAAATAAAAAAAATAAATAAAATGTGCAGCAAAAGAAGTTTAAGCACCTATTAGGCAAGGTTAACAGAGGTCAATCAGAACGAAACTCGGTGGGCATATGATAGACCTCCTCATTCTGAACCACTTTGCCTCTGGGATCAATGCTGTCAATCAAACTGTTCATTAAAGGGGTCATATGATGCGATTTAAATTTTTCCTTTCTCTTTGGAGAAGTGTTGTACTTCGGTACCAAATCGGTACTTGAAAAATGAAAATGTCACGGTACCAGTTTTCTTTAAGTACCGGTGGTACCGAGTACCCGGTCAACCCGGTTGTTGACGCATACAGCGCTATGATTTCCGCGAAGCAGAAAACACGGACGGAATCTCAAAATCTAGTCATGAAAATTAAACTTGCATTTTAATATGGACAGTCACAGAATCTGTCAAAGTTAGCATAAATTAATCAAATCAAATATCCATGTGGACCAGTATCTGTAAATGTTAAGCCGCAAAAGTTGGTTGAAATATGAATCCTGCATGTTCTGCGAGTCTCTATAGCCCCTTTCACACTGCGATTCCGGCAAATACACGGGTAATGTGTCCTGGCATTTGTACACGGGTCGCTAGATTTTGCACTTTCACACTGCCAGTGATTACACGGAATATGTGCGTGCGTTCACACACAACCCGTAAAGGTCCCGTAAAGACACGTGATATCAGGGCGTGACGTGTAATGTATGAGTCGAAAACATTAGGCACGTTAACTTTCACTTAAACTGGTGAACGATCTCAGCTTCAGCGCCGAAAGTGAGGAACTAACTGATCTCTGATTCGTTACAGTTTGCACATATTTGTTTCGTCGCGAACGTTGATCTGCCTTCAAAACACGCTAAAAGAGTTGCGCGATAACGCGCGTCATCACTACATCACGGCATTAGTTCTGGCTTTTGTTCACACAGCGCTCGTTCTGGGACTGAACCCGGCAATGTTACTAGGTCCCCGACCTGGGTTCAGTCCCGGAATCAATCCCGGGACGTATTTGCTTTCACACAGAAGTCGACCCGGCAATGTTCCGGCAATTTGCCGGGTCCGACGTGCAGTGTGAAAGGGGCTTATGTGAATGAATGAATGGCAGAGACGTGCGGGTTTGTTTACTGAAGCGCGTGAGGCTTGCAGTAATTTCAGCATCTGCCGTCTCAATGAGGACATAAATACATAAACAACATCACCAGAACTGTTCTGAGTCACTTCACAAGCATTTTACCGTTTCATTTGAGTAAAACCAGTGTCAATTTAAAGGTATTCACGGCAACCCAGGGTTTCCCACACATTGATTTATTACAATATCAAAACTGACCGCCACAAATAGATTTTCCAAAAGGCTTTGACTTCACTGAATAAACATGAGCACGGCACCTTTCAAAATCAAAAACCGATGCGGGTGTTTTTATATCACTGTATTTCAGAAGGAAACCGACTGTATTTAGAAAATTTTCGATTTCGTTTTCATTTCATTTTGCATGTAATGCTTGATAATGCTTGAGAATCCTGTATCTCTCCCGCTCTTAAAGCGCCTCCTGCTGGCAGAAAATGAATTTCCATATACATATATATATATATATATATATATATATATATATATATATATATATATATATTTATATATAGACTTTATATGGGGGCCGTGGAGTGTAAGGCTGAGGGAAACACTGCAACCCGTCAAAATAAAAGTTCATTTTTACATAAAGGCATTGTGCTAAAAATATTACTATTATTTAGTAGAATGTATGTTATACTGCTACTACTGTTGAAAAAATTAATAAAACTTTTTTTAAAGAAATAAATCACACAATATTTCTTCCATGTTTTAATTTTAATAGCAAAGCCCCTTTATTTAACAAAAAATAAAATGTGTTTGAATTTCATTAATTAAAAGACAAATTAAATTTGGGTGAAACTTGTTTACTGTTTTTCATAATTATATTACTTGTAGGAGAACTTAAAACACAATTGTAAATAAGTATAAAGAATGGCATTGGTTTTATTTTTAGTGATAAAAAGGTTTTTTTTTTTTTTTTTAATTAGCATATTTTTGTGTTTTGCTTTGGTACCAAGAACCGTGGATTTTCACTGATATCGGTACCGAATACTGAAATTTTGGTACTGTGACAACACTACTTTGGAGTGTTACAAGCTCTTGGTGCATAAAGATCTGTAAAGTTGCAAAGACTAAAGTCTCGAATACAAAGAGATGTTCTTTATAAAAGTTAAGAGTCAATCACACCCTCCTAAAACTAGGGATGCACCGATCATGATTTTTCATGGCCGATTCCGATACCGATTTTTTTATAAGCAAACTGGCCGATTCTGATAGCGATTTCCGATTTTTTTTTTTCTTTAAGCAACAAACAAGAAAGAAGGAAAATATACATAAACAAGATGTTTATTTGTTATTTAATAGGCCAAACTGGCTTTTGTCTATTGAAAACAATAACCGTAACCATCTGAAATTAACGGCAGTGACTGCACAGTAAGTAGCCTACATTCAATACAATCATAGATGGTACAGACATCAGCATTTAGCTTTTGTTTTTGAATTGGGTTGAAACTACATAGAACTGGCCTTAAATGAAAAGATTAACTGTAACCATGTGAGATTAAAGGCAACAACACAATCAACACACATTCAAGAAGATGTTTCTTAATCAGCATTCATTATTTGTTTTAGTTTTTAAATTTGGTTTTAAATAAAAAAGGTCTTTACCAGTGAGACTAAATAAAAGTATGCTATATAAATTAATTATTCCAAAATGTTAAAATCATGTTGGTGTGAATAAAACTAAGATGCAAAGTGTTTCATTCGTCCAATTAAAAAAAATAATAATAAAAAAAATAGGGCAATGATTCACGTCTGTTTTTTTTACTGGAGCCAATGAAAAATAAATAACTATTGGCTTAAGTTAAAAAAATATAGATGTGAATCATTACCCTAAAATTTTTTAATTGGATGAATGAAACACTTTTTTTCAGTGTGCTACAGCAGGAGAATTTTAAATCAAATTAAGTCAATGTAATTTTAAGGTAAAAAAAAAAAATAATCTTATACAGAACTGACGTTTACCTCTGGCTTTTCAAACGTGTATGCAAGTTCTACTTTACCAAAAAAAAAAAAAACGCATTTCAGTTTTGTCACAGTTTAGTCCGTTTCGTTTCTCATCAACATGCGAAACTACCGCCAGGTGGCGCAAAGGGACGGATTGCGAACTGAATGTAATTGTAAAATGAGATAAAAGGAGGAAGTAAAACAACAACAACATTCATATAACATTGTAACATCTTTAAAAACCATTAAAAATGTACAGTGAGTTAATTTCAAAATGTAGGATAGTCTTAGGCTACAGTATACTCATCAAAAATTAAAAGAAAGACCTTTACACGAAGGAGCTTATGCATGCTATTGTTATTAAACAGTCATTAAATATAAGGCCTATATATACGGATAAAAAGCTAAATGTTTTCATTTTGGTTCATTCTTGGTTTAAAAAAAATCCTTCAGGTTCCATTTGCAGATAGAAATGAGAACGGTCCAGCATTTAGCAATAATTATTATTAATTCTGTAATTATTCTTGATTTTTCAAACTGCTAACACTTTGCATTTTTGAATTATGCCTTTACTGTGTGACCAAAAATTGAGTATTTTCTGTTTCAGCTGTTTGATTGCGCTGGTGCCTCACGCACATTCATTGGAAACAGTAGCCGTTCATCGTGCCATCCGGCGCGAGCAGCGGTCCACTTTGGCATATTTTTGCTAATTATGATTATTTATTTTTTTTTCATCGATACTGAAACACGCGTGAACTAGAAAGCCTATTTTACCTAATGAATAATAGTTAAGCTTGAAATAGGCAACATCACAAATATGGAAACGTTTGGATTTCTCCTGAATGAGAGCCCAACCTTACCTTATGCTTCGCTTTATATTATTGTTCATTTATTTTTTTTGTTTGTTTATAGCTAAGCCTATATTATAATATACTGAAATTTTATTTATCCATTAGAAATATATATTTTTAATTCTTGTTCTGTTCTGAAAAATTTGTTATTTAAAGGATTTGTTGTAAAGTGAAGAAAACTAAAAATATCCTGTTGGCACATTATAACATTATTAGACCAGCCGTTATTATTTTTGAATGTAATAAAATGCAACTTATACATGACTTATATATTTTTTTTCTCTCACAAACTTAATTTATTTTTTAGCCTGTTTTAAATAATAAATAAATAAATAATAAAAAAATAGAAAACATGCAGCAAACGAAAATTTGTTACTGTGGGTTAACTGTAATTATAATTATTATATACTTAGGAACAGAGTCTGGGCCTAATCTAGGCTATCCAAGTTTTTTTATTTATTTTTTTATTTTCATTGCATCTGAAAATGACTTTGTGCAGCACATTCACTTCGCACGCTCAACCTGCCTGCGCGTTGCTCAGCTGTGGACGATTTCAAAATGTTTGATATAAAGGTTGATGTCCCATTTTTATACAGGAATTGTTCATTTAAAAAAAAAAATCAAATTATATTGTTATTTCTAATTATATTGTTTACACAAGTTCATTTAGGCTATTTAACATGCACTGTGACATTTTACCCTTTTTAACTTATAAACTCCTTGAGATAATAAGTCAGTTTAATAGTATTGAAGTTCAAGTTTAAAAAAAGGGTTTTTTTTGTTTATTTTATTTCTATGAGTTAATAGTATGTTTTATGGTTTTTTTTTTTTTTATTTTTTTTATGTGTTTTTATGTTTTATGGTTTTTTATGTTTTTATTATTTCTATGAATTAATAATATGTTATCATGTTTATTCTTGTAGAAAATATGTGTTTATTCTTTAAGAAAATAAGGGAAAAAATAAGGGACGATCCAAATATTATTCATATTTGTTTTGCTTCACCTATTTATGTAGGCTACAATTATTCTAAAAAAAAATAAAAAATAAAAATAATGTCATTAAAAGTGCCATCGGCCTGAGTAAATTTGACCATTATAGAATTGTGACTTTAAAGGTTAGTGATTTAGGAGGTGAAAATACTGTGAAATTACAAATGGCATGGGATTTTAGAGCATAAAAACTGAAGGTCTATGAAACGTTGGCCAATAAAGCATTTTTTTTTTTTAAACAATGGCACTTAAAGTTTTGAACTAAAATATTATTTCAACCATATTGCCTGTAAATAAATAAAAAACATACTTTTCAATGAAAGAACACTGAGAGAGTGTAGGTTGCTTCTGGTGTTTGGACTTGTACTTCATTATAATGAGCTCCAAGTTTAGGAATAGCCAACACGTTTTTATTTTTTATTTCTCTCTCTCTCTCTCTCTCTCTCTCTCTAAATATCTCTCTCTCGCTAAATGTTGGGCTCATGATCAGTAAGCTGTATTCGCTCAAATTGATTGTTAAATCAAAACTTGCGGACTTTGAAGCTGGGTCAGTTAGCGCGAGTCCCGCACGCTGTGAAGCGGGAGCAGCTGATGGAGGATTCCGCTTGGTCTTAAAGCCTTCCGCAAACGCTACGTTCACAAATAACAATGATTTTCATAAAATAATGATTAATTATCAATTGATAATTTGTTATTATTATGGTCTTGTGAAAACAATAATATGGGCTGCGAGAAAATAATGAATAAAAAGAGTAGGGCTGCTGTGAGTGCAGGCATGTTTCAGCCCAGTAACATGACAACACCCCGTTCCTCACAGCCAAAAAACAGACCGAGTTCAGTTCAGCTGGAGGGGGTTGGGGTAGTTCTGTATAGCTTGTGGGGGTTGATATAAATGTGTGAATCTCTTGGTCTTTCATATGGACAGTGTCTTATGAACAGGGTGCGATTTGTGAAAAAAACAGAGGGGGGGCGGTGCTTTTGAAAATTATGAAATGTTTTTAATACGACGGAAATTGTATTTAATGTGATCTCAGTTTAATAAAAACATTGTAAGCCTACGTTAGGCCTATTAATTGTAATGATTTAATGTCCACGGTTATTCAAACAACAAATTACATAGAGAAAGCGAGCAAAGAACACAACGGAGCTTTTGAAACTCAGAATCAGTTAAACCATTGCGTCGCAAAATGATTCACTGTTTCGAAGCATTCCAATCGGATCGCGTATCGCGAATCATTTGATTCAGATTGGGACATCAGAGCGGATTTGCATGATGTTTTTATCCCCACCGGGGATAAAAGTTATTCAGCAGAGGCAGGGATGCATAGACCAGAGGGGGGGAAATCCCCCCCACCCCCCCCCCCGGCAAATCGCACCCTGCTTATGTGGGTATCAAACTTGCAGAACAGGTTTAGATAGGACGATTGCCTCGTCATTTTGATTTTTGGGCACCTTTGAAGAAAGGTTTTGATCCACTTTAAATGTTGACTACTAGCGCAATATAGTTTATTGGTTATTATAACTTAATTTCAGAGGTAGTTGCTTTAACTCAAAAAATAATTAAATAAATTAGTTAGCTGATTGTTTTGTTTTTTTTTTTTTTTTTCTTATAAATATTTTTTTTTATATTATGTATAAATTTGTACAGAATGTAGCCTTTTCATAATCAATATATTGAACCATCTCTTTGTTTTTCTAAATCCCAAACAGAGTGCAGACATCAGTATGATCAGTCTATGATGTTTTATAGGCTTTTTTAGATTTGGGAATACACATGCGTATACAGACATGACAAAAAACATTTTGGAGTTTTTGGAGACATTATTATTATTATTATTATTATTATTATTATTGTAGCCTATTTACAATGCACAAACCAGAAGCAACAATATCTGTAGAGAAGGGCTGGCCATTCTCAAAACATAAAATATAATTTTTTTTAATTTTCGTTTTTGTGTTTCAGAGGAAAAATCAGTGTTAAAGCTTCTCTCCATTATAGACCATTCTGAAAGAAGAATTTATGCAAACGTGTATAAAATGCTTTAAAAACTTTAACAGATGTCTAGAGGGTATTTAATAGGTCTGCCTCCCACATAAAATTTTTTTAGTTTTCTAGTTACATTTGTCATTATTCAACTAATCAGAGGTTTATATGAAATTAACATCTATAATCCATAATGAGCCTTAATATATTCCACGCTCAAGCACATGCATTAAGTTTGCCACAAAGCAAGGCAGAAGTAAAAATTGTAAAAATAATTGTAAAAAAGGAGACATTTTAATTATTAATAAACAAATGTTTTCTTGTCGGCTGCAAGATGAAATTCGCACTACTGGCTCTCTCCACATGAACGCGCCCTTAAAGAGAACCTTCAACCCTACAACCTTCACAGATTACATAATGCTTTCGTTTTGAATTGATTCGCACAAACACTTGAATATGAATAATAATTCACATTTTGCGTATGCATTACTACGTAAATTATTTTTTACATGCAATTATCCAAAATAAAACCAAACAAGATTTGTAAAGAAGATAAAACAAACAAGAATAAATGCTGCACGTGCACTCAGCATCACTCGCGCCGCGCAAATCTTGCACACAGACATTTTACACACCTGCATTTAAGTGGGGCTGCAATTTTATTTTTTTACTTAAATTATATGAAAGCAAGTAAAGAAGGCTCCCTTTAAAATCACTGAAGTTATCTATTAATGAAGCTCTTTTTTTTTTTTGAATAATATGACACATAATTCATATTATATAAATAATACTGCACACTTATTAAATGTGTCAAATCTAAAATATGGTGTTATACTGTGTAGCTTAGAGAAAATATAAGCACAGGCTCAGACACAGGCTTGACATTTATCCTGCTTGAATTCGTTCTAAGAAATGCACATAACTTCATAAGTGCCAAACTTTCATCTGTGAATATAAAATATTTTAACTACAGTGTTTTTCTTTCATTTTCCCTGACTGCAGCCATCAAATATAACACTTCGGTGAGGCAAAACTGACATCTATTTGCGAAAATGTTTGATAACTTGTGATTAAAGCGCCACTCAGCGGTCAAAAGCTGCAAATGCACTTTACAGACGCCGCGGCGGCGGTACGAGCGGCGGTAGAAGCAACGTTTTGGATGGCCACCTACTGTAGCTCTGCACTTCCAGTGCTGAACGGCTGCCCGTGTCCTGCGCACAGATTTCGAAATACTTCCACACAAATGACATGATAGCGAATGATTACAATGTAGTCTGTGCACACAGGCGCACTTCCGGAAAAATCGGCCGAAAAAATACTAAAATCCGGCCGATTGCTGTTCGCGCATTTTAAGCAAAAACCGGCCGGTTCCGATTTATGGCAGGTCAACCGGTGCATCCCTACCTAAAACAACTTTGTTTGGCCTTCCAAAAGAGGACACAACTAGAAATCAGTGGTTAAGTTGTATTTACAACTAGTGTTGTCACGGTACCAAAATTTCAGTATGCGGTACTGATACCAGTGAAAATCCACAGTTCTCGGTACCAATTTCGGTACCAAAGCAAAACACAAAAATATGCTAATTAAAAAAAAAATAAATCACTAAAAATAAAACCAATGCCATTCTTTATACTTATTTAGAATTGTGTTTAAAGTTTTTCTACAAGTAATATAAACAGTAAACAAGTTTCACCCAAATTTAATTTCCTTTAATTAATGAAATTTAAACACATTTTATATTAAAATTAAAACATGGAAGAAATATTGTGTGATTTATTTAAAAAAAAATAGTTTTAATTTTTTCAACAGTAGTAGCAGTATCACATACATTCTACTAAATAATAGTAATATTTCTAGCACAATGTCTTTATGTAAAAATTAACTTTTATTTTGACGGGTTGCAGTGTTTCCCGCAGCCTTACACTCTATTTGTGGCGGCACTCCCCCGCCCTCATATAGACATATATATGCAAATTAATTTTCTGCCAGCAGGAGGCGCTTTAAGAGCGGTTTTGTTACAGCAGGTGTGATGTAGGGTTTTCAGGTAAGCGCTGAGCTCACAAACGCTGTCTTATCAAGCATCACATGCAAAATGAAATCGAAAATTTTCTAAATACAGTCGTTTCCTTCTGAAATACAGTGATATAAAAACACCCGCATCGGTTTTTGATTTTGAAACGTGCAGTGCTCATGTTTATTCAATGAAGTCAAAGCCTTTTGAAAAATCTATTTGTGGCGGTCAGTTTTGATATTTTGGTGGCTGCAACAAATAAATCAATGCGTGGGAAATGGTAAAATGCTTGTGAAGTGACTCAGAACAGTTCTGGTGATGTTGTTTATGTATTTATGTACTCATTGAGACGACGGATGCTGAAATTACTGCAAGTGTCACGCGCTTCAGTCTATGTAGTAAACAAACCCGCACGTCTCTGCCATTCGTCTTTGACTACCCGTCTCACTCGAAAAGCCCTCTGCATTGCAGGTGATCCCACTCACCCGTCACACAGCTTCTTCAGTCTGCTGCCATCAGGGAGGAGACTGCAAAGTCTCCAGGCCAGGACCAGCAGACTGAAGGACAGCTTCATCCATCAGGCTGTCAGGAAGCTGAACTCGCTCCCGAACTTGCCCCCCCCCGTCCCTCTTCTGCCTCAGGCACCACTGAACTATGAACCTAAACCCCCCCCCCCCCAGGTCCCACATCCCCAGGTCCTTCCACCCCACCTCGCCTCTAACATACGATGTCATGCAAAATTTGATTTGTGCAGCAGTGGTGTGCTAACTACCTCATTCACTCATTCACCATGGAACTGACATCATTCTACCACCTCATCAGTCAGTTTAATAAAATAACTGCTCTTGAGCCCTTTGTCACTTTTAATCAGACTGAATAAGCTATTTTTTATGCACTAAAAATCTTTTTATCTGCACTGTTAGTTCACTGGTTTGCACTATCTGCCATGTGCCTTGCGCTGCTTTTATTTAACCTTATTTTTATTTTATTTTTTCTATTATGTCTTTTTTACATTCCCTTATTGTATAGTTTTATCTTATATTTTATATTTGATCTAGATTTTTAGGCTCTACTGTTAGTGTTATCTGTATGCACCGGGGGTCTGAGAGTAACGCAATTTCGATTCTCTGTATGTATGTACTGTACATGTGGAAGAATTGACAATAAAGCAGACTTGACTTGACTTCATTCATTCACACAGAGATGCGCAGAACATTGACAGATACTGGTCCATATGGAGATTTGATTTGATTAATTTATGCTAACTTTGACAAATTCCGTGACTGTCCATATTAAAATGTAAGTTTCATTTTCATGACTGGATTTTGAGATTCCATCCTGTTTTCTGCTTCGCGGAAATCATAGCGCTGTATGCGTCAAGAACTGGGTTGACTGGGTACTCGGTACCACCGGTACTTAGAGAAACCTGGTACCGTGACATTTTCATTTTTTTAGTACCGACTTGGTACCGAAGTACCGGGTCTTTTGACAACACTATTTACAACACTGTTCCAGAACAGTTCAAACCAAATATAAATGCATAAAAAGACAGTACAAGTCATTATAATCAGTAATTATGTGCCCACTGGATGCTACAAATGCCTAGTTTGTAATGGTTTTTGCTGGTTTTGTATGTTAAGTGGCATAACATTTCCGTCACGTGCTTGAGGAATTATAGGGTGGTCATTTCTTAATGCTGTCTTTATCTAGTGTACGCAAAAGTCTATAACACTTAAAAGAAAACTCAAAACATCACAAAACTGTGTAAACTCATATTATATGATTCTAAACAATCATGCAAAATTTTATGGAGATTGGACCGAAACTGAAACTGTAATAGTTATGAAGGTTAAAAATAATACATGTCTATACTGCATTCCCTGAAAGTGCAAATACAACCACTAGATGCAAATTAAAGGATAACTCTTTGGCTCATTCTATCACTTATGTAGTTATTTTTAGTTCTTTTCTCAGGTTTTATTAGGTACTGATATTTAGATAGTTTAAAATCATCATTACATTTAGTCAAAGCTAAACACTTCATTTATACAGACATATAAGTTTTGACAATTATTGAATTATTGACAATACACGATAAAATTTAAACCTGAAAATTATTATAAACATGACACTTCTAGTAAGCGTTTTATAACATGTAAATTATTTCAAATATTTATATACAACATAATGTGTGTCTGTGTGTGAGCATGCTTAGTCTGTATTAAGTAATAGAGTGTGTGTTAAGTAATATAGTTCAACCTTTTCAATACTCTGAGTGTGTCATCATATTCTCCATCATGGATGTGTTCTGGTGTCAGCCATATATTTCACATTGGCTGAGACCCCTGACAGCACAGAAGCCATCAAGGCCTTTAAAGGGATACTCCACCCCAAAATGAAAATGTTGTCATTAATCACTTACCCCCATGTTGTTCCAAACCCGTAAAAGCTTTGTTCTTCGGAACAAAATTTAAGACATTTTGGATGAAAACCTGGAGGCTTGAGACTGTCCAATAGACTGCCAAATAAATTACAGTGTCAAGGTCCATAAAAGGTATGAAACGCGTCGTCAGAATACTCCATCTGCCATCAGACGAGCAATCTGGGTTATATGAAGCGACGGGAACACTTGCGCTATTTTCTTTCAAATCAAAGCTAAATACATGTAGAAACAGGGCATTCTTGTGGCGTGGATGATACAGAAGAGCATACGCAGCATACGGTGATATGGAGAGACACAGAGGAGACTGTTGACAAAGGAATTGTTGAATAAAGTTATTTTTGTTTTCTTCGCTTACAAAAAGTGTTCCCGTCGCTTCATATAACCCAGATTGCACGTCTGATGACATATGGAGTATTCTGACGACGACTTGCATACCTTTTATGGACCTTGACACTGTTATTTACTTGGCAGTCTATGGGACAGTCACAGGCCTCCTGGTTTTCATCCAGAATATCTTAAATTGTGTTCCAAAGACGAACAAAGCTTTTACGGGTTTGGAACGACATTTGGGTAAGTGAGTAATGACAAAATTTTCATTTTGGGGTGGAGTATCCCTATAAGTGCTTGAACCCCAGTAATCGCTGCTTGCAGCTGTATTAATTATTTTTTTATTATTATTATTTTACTGAAATAAAAAAAGTTATTATAAAAATAAGCGTATTTCACATAAAAATTTTACTTTTAGAGGTAAATAAATAAAAACACAAAATTGCATAAAATGATCGTTTTTATTTTATCAAAGATAGTGATATGACATTTATTAAAAAATGGGATCACATCTGAGACTTTTGTGTCCAAATTTGTCCACGAAGGACCAATTAAGGTTCCCTATACAAAGAATGCTTGAGGGTTAAACAGAACTGGACACACCTGTTCAACGTGTCTGTTCGCCTTTCCAATAAAGGGAGAAGGGCTTTACATTTAAAAAGAAAATAATAATAAGCAGTGTTGAATATATTTGTATATTCTTTGAAACTTCTGTGGAACATGAAGTGAACATAAACTTTGTTATTTGAGCTCGGCCGGCATGCTTTCATGGCCTGAATGGGTGGTCAGTGAAGGGAGAGCTTTGTAGGTTGCCGACGTCTTGTAAAATGTGCATTTTATGTTCTGTTAATTTGCAGTTGATAGGAGTTCCAGTGAACTGCAGTGGCTTTTGGATCTGGTACAGAATGATCCAGTCCATTACATAAGGTCAGTAATGATATCAAACATTGTGTCTTCAGCTGTGTGTTATTTGTTTGTTTGTATGTATGCATAACTGTAAACTATTTTTTTTTATTATTATTTAAAATTATTGAATACTTTCATGACACACATCACTTTATTCGATAACACCTGTTTAGCAATGTGTTTTCAGTACATGGAAATAAATGTTATTTTATGTTTTGATCTATCAAACCTCCAAAACGTCAGGTGGTGCAGCCGTCCACACGTCACCTTTATATATACAGTGCTTTTAACAATACAGATTGTGTCAAAGCAACTGTTTAACACATATGAACAAACTAAGAAAACTATTGACAATTGTGTTTTTTTTTCTGATAAATTCTAAATAAATACTGTGGCGTGATTTTATGTTTGAAACCTTTCCTATAAACAAATTTCACAAATACCAGTAGTTTTAAAGCTGTTGAGATTAGGGATGCTCATATTGACCGTTTAACTGTTAACCAAAAGTAAGAATTTTAACCGATTAATAATACTATCAGTTAAACGGTTTAAAAGATTTTTTTTGGGGGGGGGGGGGGGGGGGGGGGGGGGGTTGGGGGGGGGGGGTACTTTTTTTTTTTTTTTTTTTTTTTTTTTTTGGGTTTTTTTTTTTTTTTTTCACAAATATTTTTAAGTTTGCTGCTTAGTAAAAGAAAAATGGTATACATACAGTATTTGTTTACTCACAGGTGCATGTCGACGCGTGCAGCATGCGTATTTCGCTGAGCAAGCACCTGCTTCACCTTTACTTAGTTAACTGATGTAGCATACGTAACACAATGGCAGGTGGCAATATTGAATAAATGGTTATTAGAGTAAATACATGAGTGAATGTATGAAAATTCTGCATGGATTATAGCCTAGTGCGTAATGGGCGCACCCTAATATCACTGGAAAGCTGTCACTTATCTTACTGTAGATCATCGCGATCTCACAAAGTTAATTAAAAATAATCAAAGTAGCTTTACACTGTACAGTTAATCTTTTATTTACATCATGTCTACACTTTCTTTGTTTTAATGGGAGAATTTGCGAACGTGTAGAACTCAGCAGAACAGAACAATGGCATTTAGGGTGGTGAGTAGATTGTGTTCATGAAATCAACAGATATATTTATTATTATTATTTACATTTTATGGATTCCACCAATCTCCTGTATGGCCAAACTCTGTATTCGAAACCATATTATTTATTTATTTATTTATTTTAAATGGGTTAATTATTATTTAAACATGTTTTAATTAATACAAAGGAACGATAAAAAGTGATACATTTCTTTATTCGTGGACATAATTTTCGGCATGTCATGCTCTGTATATGGGAATAAAATGTGTTACAAAAAAGGCAATATAGCAAATAAATATGTGTGACCTGCTGAAATAAGCAAACTATTAAATGCAAGTTTCAAGCCTTTCATAATTTGTGATATTAATGTGACTATAATGCCAAAAAATGTTAGAACTATGCATAGCCTATAACAGGCAACAATAAGCAACCTTTTCAATCGTTTTATTTTTAATATCCTACTTTTTGTAGGATTTATTTTGTTCAAGGCTTTTTTTATTATTATTATTTATTTATTTTTATGGTGTGAGTCAGAGTAAATTTCAACGCGAATCAAGTCTTATGAACGTGCAGCCTTGTACACATAGATATGTATGCTTGTACAGTGGACCAACGGCCAAGGTCAGGATTTTTCATTCAAAAACTTTCATTAGCCTGTAGATCGAAATGAAAGCCCCTTAATACAACATAAGTAAATTGTGTAGTTTTAATGGTTTCATATTGACTGTAAAATAACCCTAACATGCAGTAAAAGCCTTTGTTGAAAATTACTTTTTTTTGGATGCATTTGGCTGCAGCCTATATGACTATCTCACATTTTGAAATTAACTTCCTAAAAATAAATTTTTAATTGATTTTCTAATGATTTTTAAGGATGTTATAATGTTATATTATAATGTTATTGTTGTTTTATTTAGTTATTTGATCTCAGTTTACAAAACAACATATAATTGCACTCAGTTGGCAAACTGTCCCTTTGCGACACTTGGCAGGAGTAGTGGCGTGAACGACTTTAACACACGACTGACTTGCAGTTAACGCCGTGGCCCTGCGACAGCGGTACACGCGGCGGTAGTAGGCGTTTTGGTTGGCCACCTACTGTAATTTGAGGATGTGTGAATCCAGGTTTTGCTTGCTCTGTTTGCACGTTAAAATGAAATATTTATTTGCATTTTTAATGTATCATAACAGATGCTTGTCCATTCTATTTTTAATTAATACTAATTTATTATCCAAATTTTATCAGTTAATGGTTAATGTTCGGATAACAAGGAGCAGTTGTCGGTCAGGAAAATTAACTGAAATGAGCATCCCTAGTTAAGATAATTGAAAAACTTTTAGCATTTTATTTTGTTATTACTTGTACATCAAACCTTTTAAATGTTTAAATAGTAATATGGCAGTATATTCTCATGTTTTAAATTTATCAGAGGAGGAAAAGGAAGGGAAAATATTTTGTCAACCATTATATTGTTGTCACCATTAGGGGTGTGTAATATGACGATTTTTGATCATGGTCGATAATGTCTCCACAATCTGCTTTTAAAAAAAAGTATTGTGCTACAGTGCACATTCTATCAGTTTCACATCGGGTGCTTCCATCTCAATATAATGTACAACGCGACATATGTTTACATCAAATGGGGGCAGCCCTATCGTCTACACTACCGTTTTTTTTATACTGCGTTTCAGAAACTATCTCCATCTATACTACACAACCGAAAATGCATGTCACATGACCATTCATGCAGGTACAACCATAGATATTTATAGGTAGATTCCATATTTAGATGGTGGACGCATCTGCATGCTTGGAGCGGTCGAATGGGGAATACCTATACATGCAGCAGATCAGCATGTAGCAGTCAGCACGTGAGCAGGTGTTGCTGTTTTAATGGCACAAACTGACACCTTGCTGCGTTGTCATGGGATCATGCCAGCTGAAGATGAGGAAATTACATCACTTCCTTTACAAAGTGCATTCCAAACGGCTACATAATGGTATACACATGCCCTACTTTATTTAGTTCCTGGTTCCTGCGGTGGAAACACACCGAGTACCAGCCCAAAGTCCCTAGTTCCTGGGTAAAGTTCCAGCGGTGGAAATGCAGCTTAAGTCTCTGAGAACCTGACACCTTGTACTTCTGGAGACTCCAGGTAGCTTTTAGTTCTGGAAAATGGTGGCGCTGGAGACTAAATGTTCCTGGTGATTTCACACCTAATTCTTCACCATAATTCCTAATTCTTTTGCAGTAAACATGCATCTTTTCTTCTCCACTATTTTGACTGACCTTGCTGACCCACTGAGCATTTTGCTGTCCAATGATTATTCATTAACTATGCAATTTCTAGTATTGTATAAGTTTTGAATATTGAATTATGGCATATTGTAATGCTGGGTTGTGTTGAGCAAGTGAGCTGTCTGCATTTAGTGAGCACTGAGGGCGGGTATCAAGGGAGCAAGCTAGTGAAACGTTGCATGCGCAAAGGAGAAGGTCTGCACAAATCCAAAAACTTATTTTAAATGCAAAATTGATTTTCGTCAACTCAAAATACTTCCTCCTTTGCAAGACAAACATTTTCTCCACAACTCAGTTCGCGTGTGTGCAAAACACGCTTTTGCACGCTCAAAATATGATCTTTTGCGCACAGAATTGTGGCAGAGATGTAATCCCATAGAAATGAAGTGTTTCTCTGGTTTTACTCCTTGTGATGGATGATTAAGGGAATTTGGCCTTTGTGTTCCTCATAATTATAATCCTGTGGAACAGGAAGTCGTGGCTGGAAAATTTCATGCTCCTAGTCACCCTGGTGTGCAAAAAAAAAAAAAAAAAATTCCAATTATGATTGGGAATATACTTCAGAGATATTTTACTCATAAGAATTTCTAGGGGTTTGTGGCCAAAATGCATTGAAGAAAAACATTTATTTCATCATGAGATTTTCTCAACTGAATATTGAGACAACTGATATTCGTCAGATATTCTTACTAAAATAGTTACTGTATTAAATGCATTTATTTGTATAGTAATGTGATTATTCTTCTGTCTTTAAAAGTAAAATAAAATGCTGAAGATACTAACTTATAATGCAGAATAATAATGTGTTAGGCACTGTAGAGACTATACAGTTTACTTTGCTAAGATTTCACTTCTAAATAAATTAGGAATATAAATATATATTTACAAATATTTGGTTGTACCACTTAACATTTTTGGGTGAAACTGGTTTAAACACATTGGTACCAACTCAAGAATTTGCATTATATTTATTTTGAAATGATTTTCAAAATGACTACTTGTGTGCTCAATTTGTATCCTCAGCTACATGCTGATACAAACTGTATATGTCTGCTTAAAACTTGAATTTGGCTTGTTTTGAAAGCAATATATATATATATATATATACATATATACATATATATATATATATATATATACATATATGTATATATACATATATATACATATATGTATATATATACATATATATATATATATATATATATATATATATATATATATATATTTAATTGTTTTTTTTTTTTTTTTGGTAAAACAAGCCAAATTCAAGTTTTAAGCAGACATATACAGTTTGTATCAGCATGTAGCTGATACAATATATATGTACTGTATGTATGTTTGTATGTGGAACTGTTGTGTAATTGTTACACTAAACACTGTTATATTGGAGGATCCTGAGATGAATCTTCAGATATATCCATTACTATTTAATTAATGTATGTTTTGTTAGATTTATTTTAGATTTTGATAATTCTGCCCTCTTTAGGCATGAGATTCTCAGCATGCTTGCCAAGAATCCACCTTTCACCAAAGCAGCGGATTCCTTGTTGTGTAATGAAGCTTTAGTGGACCAACTATGGAAGCTGATGAACTCAGGTAGACTGCACACATTTAATTTTTCTCCTCATAAATTCTTTTATGGTGCTTATATGGACTTAATCCATCAATTTACCAAAGTTAACTAGGTCAAAATCCCAAACAATCTCCATGTTTAGAGACAGCATTTTGTAAATATGTACTCACATTTAGTGTATCCCAGTCAATATACATTATACCAATACTAATGTTATGCAACTCCCCAGGTGGTTTGTTTTAAAAATGTCTCCCGGAATTATTATTCATCCTCAGAACACTAGGACACCTTTACGTGCAGATAATCCAATTAAATTCTGATTCACTACTGCTAAGAAACTATTGGCCTGAAACACAAAAGAAAGTAAATCAATACCTTTGAACCCACATTGCCTTATAACCTGATGTTGTAGTGAGCATTTTCTTGTTTTTTTTTTTCTGATGAGGAGGTCTTGATCTGCTCCCACTGTTAAAAGATTAATTGTGATAAAACACTTCTGTTCATTCTGGGTGTGCAACCACTCTTGGCAGTACAAATGCTGAGCCATTGCCAGCTGTGATAAAAGTCAGTTTTCATATATTTGATTTAAGTGGTTGTAGGTGGTGGTCAAAAACTTTAATATTTTACCCCATGATCTTTTTTTCTCAGTTCTTACGCTGTGGTTTCTCCAGTGCTTTTTGGAGTTGCACAGTCTATTTTATTTAATACACACACAAACAATCCAAGAACAAAGTATTTTCTCCAAAATGCATGGCTGCATGTTTTACTTGTTTGTTTGTTTTTTTCTGCTTTAAAAAAGGCCCATGAAAATGGTGCTGTTGCAGTAGGTTTTGTGCATAATTTGCTTTAAATCCATTTTCTGTCTGTAATGTTTGTGGCTGATGGTATTTTCTGGAGTAGCGCATTGCCACAGAGAGAGGGATTTCTTAAGATAATCATAATAGTATGTAGTAGTTCCAAGTTTGTTGACCACATTTTAGGGAATCCAATATATACAGAGACATTTATCAACCACTGAATTATTTAAAATCGTATGCATGCTTTAGATGTGCATACAGTTTTCATTAAAATACCAGTCTATTTTACTTAGAAATTTGGTATGTTTCAATTTACGTATGTCTCTGTATGTGCCTTAGGTACATGTCATGACTGGCGTTTGCGATGTGATGCAGTGAATCTGTATTACACTCTGTTTGGGCTGACCCGACCCTCCTGTCTGCCACTGCCTGAGTTGGGTCTTGTGCTTAACCTGAAGGAGAAGAAAGCAGTTCTCAACCCCACCATCAAATCTGAGCAGGGCCCTGGAGGCCCAGAGGTGACCACAACCATGGCCTTTACCAGCACTGTAAACTTCCAACTTAAATTCTTCCCACTTAAGTTCTTTTATAATTTAATTTTTTTCTTTTTTATTGTTGCTTAAAATTAAAAGTAAAATGCAGTTAAAGTTTATTAGTGCATAAAGTTGAGTGCAAATACATTCACTGATTGAGTTATATTTTGATTTATGCAAACATACATTTACTGAAGGTAATAAAAGTGCTTGCAATGTATCAAAATGATAATGTTAAACTTTTAGGTAAGTTTAGATTTTAGTTGCACAGACTGGTTTTGTGTAAAATGCTTCACCATGACACTCAGCACACGCCTTGTTTTCAGTTGGCTACAATTGAAAGATGAATAAATAAGCTTTCCATTGATGTATGGTTTGTTAGGATAGGACAATATTTAGCCGAGATACAACTATTTGAAAATCTGAAATTTGAGGGTGCAATATATATATATATATATAATATATATATATATATATATATATATATATATATATATAATATATATATAAGTGGTGGGCATAGATAAATTTTTTAATCTAGATTAATCTCACTGTAATCTTGGAATTAATCTAGATTAAAGTGGCTCATTTGAATTCTGCCGAAGGCATTCAAATTATGTTCAATAAGATGTACTTGTTAGTACTGATAGAGCTGTGCTGCACTCAAACATAGTAGTTTGACGATGACTCTTCCCCTGCGCTACATTGCTTGGCCCGGAATCTTCCACATTAGCTAAGGGATGCTTTGCGTTTAGGTGGTACTTGAGACTGGAAGAACTCCTACAGTAAACTAATTCCACATAGCAAACAAATTAAATTGCAAACAACCTTACGCCTGTTTCACACATACTCCGTCAGCAGTGTGTATGCGTTGGAATTTTTTATTTTTTTTTTACGCACCCATGTTAATGGATTCCAGCGTTCACGTGGTTGTGGTCCATCAGTGCGTTCCAGGAGCGGTGCGTCTGCAGCAGTGCAGCGATCATTTACGTACCGAGTCTATTTTTGCTGTGCTGCATGAGCTGAATTAAAATGACAGCGCATTGTTCGCGATAAAAATTTACATGGATTGACACGGAAATGCCGTAATTTCACAATAAATGAATACTAATTAAAGGCTTCTGTGTCATACACGCAACACATGGGTTTTTGGCTAGGTTTAAAACAAGAAAAACAGCACCTTTAGATAAACTAGGTAACATGATATAGGCCTATGCACTTTTATGGAAGCAGAAAAACAAAGTTCATAAAGCACCGTGCGATTGCTTGTAATAAAGATTTAAATGCAAAAGGCACGTGAGTCGACTGTTTCTGTCAGTGGTGCTTTAATTTTAAATATTTGCGATATCCCAACAAGAAAAGTAGGCTAATTGTTGTGTTTAAATGATTTGCCGCTTGCTTGAGCAGCTTATTATACAAACCTAGAAGTCAAATGCATGAATAATATGTTGTTTATATTTATTAAGTTTAAATTAATGTCTATGATTATGAAAGATTGTTACTGTTCTGTGATAAGAGTGACAAATTTTTTTTTTTATAAATGGTTTGTAATATAGAATAATGAACAAATGTTGTGTCTGTGGACTTAACAGCCGCGGATCAGTAGCGGACTGCAAACACGTCCTGTGTGAAAGCACAAAGAGTCCGTGCTGCTTCTGCACCACACACACACGGACTGCATACACACTGCAGACGGAGTATGTGTGAAACAGGCCTGAGTCTTGTCGAGGTTTTTTTTTTTGGGAAGCTTGGTAATTTCACAGTAGGCATACACACCGGTTCGAAGACTCGTTCTCGCCCCCTACAGTGCAATTCATCTAGGTATACATCCGCACTAAACTATCACAGTGAAAGTCATCATAGCTTGCGTAGTATAGACCCAGCTCCCAACCCAACTTTGAGAATAGATTAACGGCGATATTTTTTTTATCGCCCGATAAGAGTCTCACGTTAACGCCGATAACGGCCCACCACTAATATATATATCATCAAAATATTGAGAAAATCATGATTTTATTTATGTAAATGCATATTACTAATAAAAAAAGTTTTGATATGTTTACAGTAGGAAATTTACAAAATATCTTCAAGGAACATGATCTTTACTTAATATCCAAGTTATTTTTGGCATAAAAGAAAAATCAATAATTTTTACCCAGTGTGTGGTCACAAATTATGGTGTCTTGAAAGTCTTCCTGATATGAAGTAAAAATGAATTGAAGTGGTTTCAATTCTATGCATTTGATGTCTAGACGGGTGAAAAGTGATGTTAATAAATAGTCAAACTAAGCAAATTTGCCATTCTCTGAACTACTACAAGGATGAATCCAGTTAGCTATTTGCCATTTAATACATAACCACTTTCTTCAAAATTTTGAGACAAATGCTGTCTCACAGACAGTCACTGACTGACTGGGCAGAATAGCAGCAAGGCTAATGGTTTTGGACAGCCATAGACACAATGCTGCATATGTGTGGGGCATTGTTGGTTAAATGCAAATATATGTTAAATTCAAATATACTGAATTTAATTCATGGTGTTAGCTGGTTTAAAAGAAACTCATACCGATATGCTAAAGAGGAATACAGTACTGTCCCTGCCAGCACTGTGATAAAAAAAATTCTGAAGTGCCATCTGCTTGTTAAACAATTTTAATTCTTTATTTCTCATTAATCATTCTCAGCTGGAGGAGGAGCATGTTGTCATGGAGCCAGCATTGAGTGGTGTGGCCATGGCCCCACAGGGTTTAAAGAGGAAGGCAGAGACTCCATTAGGCTCATCCCCTGAACCCGGACAAGTTATGCAAGAGGAGCCCAGTGCTAAAGCATCTGTTAAAAGCAAAGTGAGCAACTGGCTTTGAAATTTATTTTACCTTTTATTAGATAATCCCATTGAGATCAGTAATCTCTTTTACAAGAGAGAGACCTGGTCTTACAGTAGTATTAGCTGCCTTACAAATCTCATAATTAAGATACAACATATAGAATGCATATTAAATACCGAGGTCTTTTACAAAAAAAAACAATTGCATACTCTTCCACATTCTTTGCGATGTTTTAAATTCATCAATAGATATAAATGTTCTATTAGATACAAATATGTTCAATAGCGTGGTTATAATTAGATCCATGCTACGGTACCATAAAAAAGAAAGCCTTAAAAATTTGAAATGTATTTAGTGCCAAATGTTCTAAAGACTACAATTCACTGTGTAGTTATATAATCTCCACCGATTGGAGAAAATATGACTTCATCCTATAATGTTGTAGTGTACTGTAATATTTTTCGATTTCTGTCAGTTTCCCACCCAGGAGGAGGAAGATATTGATATGGACACAGTTCATGACAGCCAGGCATTCATCTACCACCACCTGAACATGTTGGAGAGACCCTCAACTCCAGGCATGAGACAAATACTGCACTTTTTCTACACACACTATCAACCACATAGAAGAAATAGAAGAAAAATTCAGAAACATATAGCTGGATGAATCTGTCTTATCTCTTTCGATAGACATCACATTGTTTCAACTTTTCGCTCTCATTTTTACAGGTAAAGAACCATCTTCAGTGGAGCAAGCAATGTTGTCCATGCCAGGAACACCAATGCCCACACTGAGCAAAGAGAGCACATCCTCTAAACACGGAGATCACCACCACCACCATCATCATCATGAGCACAAGAAGAAGAAGAAGAAGCACAAACATAAACACAAACACAAACACAAGCATGAGAGTAAAGATAAAGACAGAGACTCTCACGCCTTTAGTAACAGCCCTGCCAGTGGCCGCTCCATTCGTTCTCCATCTCTGTCTGACTGATAATGTTAGCAGCCAACGAAAGTAATCTGAACTAACATTAAGATACACATTGTTTTAAGCATTTCTGATGTTTTTGTTCTGTTTATTGTTTTACAAATTATTCAGAGCTGTAAAGACATTGTGATAGCATCCAATGTGTAATATGTCAGTGTTTAAATGAAAAGTTCATTCGAAAATCATTTTTAAATTTAAATAATTGATTAAAGAATTTGTACAGTACACAAGAAGAAAAAAATTGTTCTGCAATATCATCTGACCACACATAAAGCTGCTTGGTTTGTGGCCTCTTAACAGCAAACACACACATTCACATCCTCTCATCATCCTGGACCACTGGGGTTGCTTCCTGCCACTGAATCTCAAGATAAATTTAAACATTCTGTAAGTACTTTAATGAGGGAACATTTCACACTGTGGGCTCCATGGGCAACTTGGCTTGAGAAATCTTTTAAATAGGTGCTTCGTTTGCTACTTTTAATTGTGAAGGGTCAGTTGAATATATAGTAGAGAATCTAGTACTTTTTTTTTTTTTTTTTTTTAATGGAACATTACTGTTCTTTTGAAAATATACTAATTTGAGCCATAAATCATTTTTTACCTACTTTTGTGTTTGTTGTCTTCATTGTAGAAATTTTACTAGGGATTTATTTTTTAATGTTTTGTTTGCATAAATCCATAAAGAAATTGTTTTTTTTTTTATCATTTTGTTTTTGTTACCACAAAAAAAACTTTGTTCCTAGTGTATGTTCGAGTTTGAGCTTCAGTTTCCAAACTAGAACTAAAGTTAGATGAATAGGTTAAAAAATGTTATTGTTCATTATTTCTCAGATTAACATGCTTGCACATATGTTTGCTTGTGGTGTGGGGCAATCTGTCTAGTGAATACCAGAAAACTAATATAGATGATCAAATGGACGTAGTGTTGTTTGCTGTGAGCTTATAGAAATTGGCGTTTGCCAAGCACATTATGAATACCCTGTTATTAAAGTGATAGTTCATTGAAAAATGTATATTCTGTTGTCATTTACTTGCATTTAAATCTGCCAAACCTGTATCAGTTTCTTATGTTGAACACAAAAGATATTTGAGAAAATATGCATAACCAAACAGTTGTGGGTCCCCACTGATTTCCATAGTATTGAGAAAAAAGAAAAAAAAAATACCAATACAGAAGTCAATGGGAGGTCCGGTTTGGTTACCCACGTCCTTCAAAATCTTCTCTTTTGTGTTCAACAGAAGATAGAAACTTCTGCAGACTTGAGGGTGAGTTACAATTCCCTTTTTAGGTGTACTATTCCTTTAAGAACAAAAGCCAAAATAAAATACTGACCTATTTTCCTAGATAGCCAAAATGTTATTTCTTCCCTTTCATTGTGATTAAGTTTTGTGTATTAGTGGTCTCTGTACAAAAATCAGTTACCACTTTTTGGTTCTTTGTGGAGTTTCATAAGTAGTATGGATAACCCAGATGTACACTTTATACCTTGCATTTGCATTTGTATTTGTATTTGTATTGACTTCCATCTGTTCTGTTGTGATCTACTTTGATTGTTTGGAGTCCTAGACGCCACTATGACATAGTTTTACTACTATTATTAACTATTATTTTCCATTTCAAATGTTTAAAATCTTTTCTGACCTAACTGCAACACAGCAGGCATACAGTTGAAGGTTTTACCAATTTTGGCCCCAACAAAAACATGTTACTAAATACAAATGCAAACAGACAACTGGTACTGCTACTGTCTGAAATCCAATAAAGAAATCTTACTATTAAACATTCATTATATATTTTTTGTTTGTTTGTTTGTTTGCAAGTAAAATGTTGCCTGATATTTTAAGTGTTTAGGGAACTGTTAATAAAGGGTATGGTCTCTCAGTGAATTTCATTTGCCAATGTGACGTAGTTCATGTTACCTTGTGTGGGGGTGTTGAGAGTAAAGTAAAAGGGAATGTAGTGCCATAGTTTGAATACTCACTTTGTGTGTCAGTGAGTCGGGGACCAGACACACATCAACAATGCTGCAACTGAAATGGGTACTGCAAGATCGTACTTGGTGTTCATGTAATGCTTACATATTCTATTTGTAAGAAGGTTTATTCAGTCGACTTTTTATTGACTTTTTATAATTATTTTATAGATGTAATTAATATGCCTTGACCCTTAAACATTATTTTTCTTATTTGTTCAGTTAGTAATGTTAGTAGAATATGGTTCATGAAAACTTTTACAAGGTAGTTTTTTTGGCAGCTGAAATATTTTCACTGCTGTGGAGTTTGAAAATATTTCCTCTTGGTCGCAGTCATAAAAGTTAAGTCTAATAAGCACGCTGCTTTTTCTCTGTCGTCCTATGTTGAAATCTATGAACTGATGCGCATTTTACATTTATTTATTTATTTTCAGTCAAAAGTTGAATGAGGCACATTTGCTTTATCTTTACCAATCAAGTCAAGTCATCTTTATTTATATAGCGCTTTAAACAAAAAAGATTGCGTCAAAGCAACTGAACAACATTAATTAGGAAAACAGTGTGTCATAATACAAAATGACAATTAAAGGCAGTTCATGATTGAATACAGTGATGTCATCATGCAGCTCAGTTCAGTTTAAATGGTATCTGTGCAATAATTTGCAATCAAGTCAACGATATCGCTGTAAATGAAGTGTCCCCAACTAAGCAAGCCAGAGGCGACAGCGGCAAGGAACCAAAACTCCATCAGTGAGAGAATGGAGAGAAAAAAAACCTTGGGAGAAACCAGGCTCAGTTGGGGGGCCAGTTCTCCTCTGACCAGACGAAACCAGCAGTTCAATTCCAGGCTGCAGCAAAGTCAGGTTGTACAGAAGAATCATCTGTTTCCTGTGGTCTTGTCACGGTGGTTGTCTGAGGCAAGGTCTTTACAGGGGATCTGTCTCTGGGGCTCTAGTCCTGGTCTCCGCTGTCTTTCGGGGCTGTAGAGGTCCTTTCTAGGTGCTAATCCACCATCTGGGCTGGATACATACTGGATCCGGGTGACTGCAGTGACCATCTGACTTGGATACAGACTGGATCTGGTGGCCACGGTGACCTCGGAATAAGAGAGAAACAGACTAATATGAGCGTAGATGCCATTCTTCTAACGATGTAGCAAGTACATCGGGTGTTATGGGAAGTGTTCCCGGTTCCGGTTTACCTAATTAATGCAGCCTAAAAATCCTTTAACAGATTTGTATATTAGAAGTGTATTAGTATGTTATGTGTAAGTCAGGTTAAAGAGATGGGTCTTTAATCTAGATTTAAACTGCAAGAGTGTGACTGCCTCCCGAACAATGTTAGGTAGGTTATTCCAGAGTTTGGGCGCTAAATAGGAGAAGGATCTGCCGCCCGCAGTTGACTTTGATATTCTAGGTATTATCAAATTGCAAGAGTTTTGAGAACGGAGCGGATGTGGAGGACTATAATGTAACAAGAGCTTGTTCAAATACTGAGGTGCTAAACCATTCAGGGCTTTATAAGTAATAAGCAAGATTTTAAAATCTATACGATGTTTGATAGGGAGCCAGTGCAGTGTTGACAGGACCGGGCTAATATGATCATACTTCCTGGATCTAGTAAGAACTCTAGCTGCTGCATTTTGGACTAACTGGAGTTTGTTTACTAAGCGTGCAGAACAACCACCCAATAGAGCATTACAATAGTCTAACCTTGAGGTCATAAACGCATGGATTAACATTTCTGCATTTGACATTGAGAGCATCGGCCGTAATTTAGATATATTTTTGAGATGGAAAAATGCAGTTTTACAAATGCTAGAAACATGGCTTTCTAAGGAAAGGTTGCTATCAAATAGCACCTAGGTTCCTAACTGATGACGAAGAATTGACAGAGCAGCCATCAAGGCTTAGACAGCGTTCTAGTTCATTACATGCAGAGCTTTTAGGCCCTATAATTAACACCTCTGTTTTTTCAGAATTTAGCAGTAAGAAATTACTCGTCATCCAGTTTTTTTATATCGACTATGCATTCCGTTAGTTTTTCAAATTGGTATGTTTCGCCAGGCCGCGATGAAATATAGAGCTGAGTATCATCAGCATAACAGTGAAAGCTAACACCGTGTTTCCTGATGATATCTCCCAAGGGTAACATGTAAAGCGTGAAGAGTAATGGCCCTAGTACTGAGCCTTGCGGTACTCCATACTGCACTTGTGAACGATATGATACCTCTTCATTCACTGCTACGAATTGATGGCGGTCATATAAGTATGATTTAAACCATGCTAATGCACTTCCATTAATGCCAACAAAGTGTTCTAGTCTATGCAAAAGAATAGTGTGGTCAATAGTGTCGAACGCAGCACTAAGATCCAATAGCACTAATAGAGAGATACAAACACGATCAGATGATAAGAGCAGGTCATTTGTAACTCTAAGAAGAGCAGTCTCAGTACTATGATACGGCCTAAATCCTGACTGGAAATCCTCACAGATGCCATTTTTCTCTAAGAAGGAATATAATTGTGAGGATACTACCTTTTCTAGTATCTTTGAAAGAAAAGGGAGATTCGAGATCGGTCTATAATTAACTAGTTCTTTGGGGTCAAGTTGTGGTTTTTTGATGAGAGGCTTAATAACAGCCAGTTTGAAGGATTTTGGGACATACCCTAATAACAATGAGGAATTAATAATAGTCAGAAGAGGATCTATGACTTCTGAAAGCACCTCTTTTAGGAGCTTAGATGGAATAGGGTCTAGCATACATGTTGTTGGTTTAGATGATTTAACAAGTTTATACAATTCTTCCTCTCCTATAGTAGAGAATGAGTGGAACTGTTCCTCAGGGGAGTATATAGTGCACTGTCTGATGTGATACTGTAGCTGATGGCTGCATGGTTACAATTTTAGCTCTAATAGTATCGACTTTAGAAGTAAAGTAGTTCATAAAGTCATTACTGCTGTGATGTTGAGAAATGTCAACACTTGTTGATGCTTTATTTTTCGTTAATTTAGCCACTGTATTGAATAAATACCTGGGGTTATGTTTGTTTTCTTCTAAAAGAAACGAAAAGTAATCAGATTTAGCAGTTTTTAATGCTTTTCTGTAAGATAGGTTATTTTCCCTCCAAGCAATACGAAATACTTCTAGTTTTGTTTTCCTCCAGCTGCGCTCCATTTTCCGGGCTGCTCTCTTTAGGGTGCGAGTGTGCTCATTACACCACGGTGTCAGACTGTTTTCCTTAACCTTCCTTAAGCGTAAAGGAGGAACTGTATTTAAAATGCTAGAAAAGAGAGAGTCCATAGTTTCTGTTACATCATTAAGTTGTTCTGAGGTTTTGGATATGCTAAGGAATTGGGATACATCAGGAAGATTACTTACAAAGCAGTCTTTTGTGGTAGAAGTGATGGTTCTACCATGCTTGTAACAAGAAGTGGAATTTACAGTTTTAGCTATATGAAGTTTGCACAAAACTAAATAATGATCTGAGATATCATCGCTTGGCTGCATAATTTCAACACCATCAACATTAATTCCATGTGACAGTATTAAATCTAGAGTATGATTTCGACAATGGGTAGGTCCTGAGACGTGTTGTCTAACCCCAATAGAGTTCAGAATGTCTATAAATGCTGATCCCAATGCATCTTTTTCATTATCAACATGGATATTAAAATCACCAACAATTAAAACTTTATCTGCAGCCAGCACTAACTTGGATGTAAAATCAGCAAACTCTTTAATAAAGTCTGTATGGTGCCCTGGTGGCCTGTATACAGTAGCCAGTACAAACATCACAGGGGATTTATCATTAACATTTGTTTCTCTGGATAATGTTATATTAAGCACCAATACTTCAAACGAGTTATACTTGAAGCCTGCCCTCTGAGAAATCCTGAAAACATTGTTATAAATTGAAGCAACACCTCCCCCTTTACCTTTTGGACGTGGCTCATGTTTATAGCTGTAATCTTGGGGTGTAGACTCATTTAAAATAATGTAATCATCAGGTTTTAGCCAGGTTTCTGTCAAACAGAGTGCATCTAGATTATGATCAGTGATCATATTATTTACAAAAAGTGCTTTCGTAGAAAGGGACCTGATATTCAATAAGCCAAGCTTTATCATTTGTTTATCCGTATTGCATCTGTTTTTTATTTGTTGAACCTCAATTAAATTGTTGCTCTTAAATTGGTTTGGACGTTTTTTTACCAATGTATTCTGTGATATGTGTACGTACAGTATGCAGGTTTTCTGCGTATTACAGGTGCATCTCAATAAATTAGAAGTTCATTTATTTCAGTAATTCAACTCAAATTGTGAAACTTGTGTATTAAATAAATTCAGTGCACACAGACTGGAGTGGTTTAAGTCTTTGGTTCTTTTAATTGTGATGATTTTGGCTCACATTTAACAAAAACCCACAAATTCACAACTCAATCTCAACAAATTAGAATATGGTGACATGCCAATCAACTAATCAACTCAAAACACCTGCAAAAGTTTCCTAAGCTTTCAAAATGGTCTCTCAGTTTGGTTCACTAGGCTACACAATAATGGGGAAGACTGCTGATCTGACAGTTGTCCAAAAGACAATCATTGGCACCCTTCACAAGGAGGGTATGCAACAAACATTCATTGCCAGAGAAGCTGGCTGTTCACAGAGTGCTGTACTCAAGCATGTTAACAGAAAGTTGAGCGGAAGGAAAAAGTGTGGAAGAAAAAGATGCACAACCAACCGAGAGAACCGCAGCCTTAGGAGGATTGTCAAGCAAAATCGATTCAAGAATTTGAGTGAACTTCATAAAGAATGGACTGAGGGTCAAGGCATCAAGAGCCACCACACACAGACGTGTCAAGGAATTTGGCTACAGTTGTCATATTCCTCTTGTTATGCCACTCCTGAACCACAGACAACGTCAGAGGCATCTTACCTGGGCTAAGGAGAAGAAGAACTGGACTGTTGCCCAGTGGTCTTTCAGATGAGAGCAAGTTTTGTATTACATTTGGAAACCAAGGTCCTAGATTCTGGAGGAAGGGTGGAGAAGCTCATAGCCCAAGTTGCTTTAAGTCCAGTGTTAAGTTTCCATAGTCTGTGATGATTTGGGGTGCAATGTCATCTGCTGGTGTCGGTCCATTGTGTTTTTTGAAAACCAAAGTCACAGCACCCGTTTACCAAGAAATTTTGGAGCACTTCATGCTTCCTTCTGCTAACCAGCTTTTGGAAGATGCTGATTTCATTTTCCAGCAGGATTTTATCCCTACCCACATGGCCAAAAGCACCAAAAGTTGGTTAAATGACCATGGTTTTGGTGTGCTTGACTGGTCAGCAAACTCACCAGACCTGAACCCCATAGAGAATCTATGGGGTATTGTGAAGAGGAAAATGAGAAACGAGACCAAAAATGCAGATGAGCCTAAGGCCACTGTCAAAGAAACCTAGGCTTCCATACAACTTCAGCAGTGCCAGAAACTGATCACCTCCGTGCCACGCCGAATTGAGGCAGTAATTAAAGCAAAAGGAGCCCCTACCAAGTATTGAGTACATGTACAGTAAATGAACATACTTTCCAGAAGGCCAACATTTCACTAATAATGATTTTTTTAAATAATCTTTATTATTGGTCTTATGAAGTATTCTAATTTGTTGAGATTGGTGGGTTTTTGTTAAATGTGAGCCAAAATCATCACAATTAAAAGAACCAAAGACTTAAACTACTTCAGACTTAAACTACTTCAGTGTGTGCATTGAATTTATTTAATACACAAGTTTCACAATTTGAGTTGAATTACTGAAATAAATGAACTTTTCCATGACATTCTAAATTATTGACATACACCTGTATATCTTCTCTTGCAATGCTCTGTGTATGAGGCTTATGTGGTCAGACTGTCCAGCAAGGCAGGATCATCAGATGAGTCTTTCTCAGGATGTGGGTTTATACTTCTTTATACCAGAATGTGTTTATACTAGAATATGTGTGCACAATGTATAAATTACTACACAATTAAAAATGTAAGCCGTATAACAAATATGACTACTGTGGTTGCGGGGCAGAATTTACAACTTGTATGGGTTTAATACTAAATGTGCATTCAGTAAGCTAATTAAAAACGTACATATAAGAAAATACATTTTAAAGGGGTCATACGATGCAATTTCAAGTTTTGCTTTCTCTTAGGAGTGTTACAAGCTCTTGGTGCATAAAGAAGATCTGTGAAGTTGCAAAGACTAAAGTCTCATACCCAAAGAGATATTCTTTATAAAAGTTAAGACTCGTCCACGCCCTCCTAAAAAGCCTCGTTTAAACACGCCCCCAAAATGTCTACATCACGATGTGGAAAGATTTGCATAACGCCAAATGTTCATGCAACAAAAGAAGGTGTAACCTTTGATTCTCGCTGTTGCCGCCGGCGCCATGTCGTGGAGACGCTGTTTCATTGTGAAAGCAAAAATACTTTGTTTGGCCTTCCAAAAGAGGACATAACTAGAAATCAGAGGTTAAGTTGTATTTACAAGACACAGAACAGTTCGACCCAAATATCCAGTTTTGTGCAGCATATTTTATGGGGGACTGTTTCCTGATCCTGGAAGAGTAGACTACAATGGCGGCTGTTCTGACTCACAGTCTGTAAGTACGTTTACACTGATTCAAACGTGAGTGTAGACAGTGTAGAGTATCACTTGTTGTTTGTTGTTTCTCCGATCACAAATGCAGAAATGGTTTTATGTAAACGTGCCGTGATGCAGCACAATGCGTAAAAACACAGTATAAGTGATTATAATCCATAATTATGTCCCCACTGGATGCAACAAGTGGCTCATTTGTAATGGTTTTTGTCTTGTCACGCCGGTATTCTGACCGGGACATGCATCACAGTATGGTAAGGGGCGTAACATTTTCATCACACGCTTGAGGCATTCGGCCACTTCTCGCTTTTCAGACCGATGAGCTTTGTAAAAAACATGTTTCAGAAAGGCAGGACATAGAGGAGAAACAATGTACAGTATGTGGGAAATAATGTGTTTTTTGAACCTTAAACAGCATAAACACATTTCATTACACCAAATACACAAAATAATGTTCTTTTAAGCAACGTCATATGACCCCTTTAAAAAATGGTGTTCAGTGACATAAGGATTCTATCGCAGTATATTTTAATCTAGAAAAAAAATCTGTTTTATTGTACATGGAGTGAATCACGCCTCTAGGGGTTATATAACATGGCCAAGAATGTTGTACCGAGTTACTACAACTAGTTACTACTTTAAGGCGTGGGGTTTAGCTGCTCGTGGGTTGATGTGAATAAAGACGATGGACTTGAAAATATCGACGGCTAATAACTTTATTGAGCGAAGTCCTTGAACTGGGGAGGAGAGCAACACTCGTCTACGAGCCCGCCACACTCTACTCTCTTTTTCTTTTTTTTTTCACTCCCCTACATTACAAGATCCTCCTTCTCAGAGGACGCCAGACCAAAATAAAAGTCCTTGGCAAAAACATGCAGAAACAGAATACAATGATTATTAAACAAACAACTTCACATTAGTTACCCTGTGGAAAAAGAAACGTCCACGTTTTCAACATACAGAAAGTAACAATGTCCTTAAACCAGACAAAACAATGTGCAGATTATTGGTGCTAAATTTTCAATAAACATAATACAGGGTGTTTATTTGGACTGCAGCAAAGGTTCTAAAACAAAGAACTGATAAGTTATTATTGTTTTTATTTTATTTTTTCTTCTCTCTTATTTCACAACATAATCTTTAAACCTTGTGGGCAATTTGACAGGCCTGCGACCTAACGGTATAGGGTCAAGCACACCATGCGGAGCCATTGTAGGATGGTTCACTTTTGAGGATACAGTGTCCATGTCATCAGGCTGTGTGACAGTAAACTGTCCAGTGTTTTGAGTAAAATTCACGGGGGACTGTCCCGAAAGCAAAGACCTAGCTGGGCTCTGACTGGGGACCTCACCAGTAAAGACAACAGAAGGCAAGTTCTCCTGGATAGCAGGTGTAGAGGAATTAGAAGTACTAGTGGGTACTTCTCTTTCAACAGGCTGTGCAATGGGAAATGATAAATCCGAGACTGTTTGTCCAAGCTGATAGGTGGAAGACAGGTAAGGTTTAAGACGGTTATAATGTACCACTTGCGGAGTCTTTCCAGGAAAACCTTTTGGCTGAATGGCATACAGTACAGAATAACCATCATTAGGCTGAACAGTTTGTGTTACAATGTAGGGTCCTTTCCAACGTGGGGCCAGTTTACACCGGGAATGAGCAGGATCATTCAACCAAACCAAGTCTCCCACATTGTATGAGATGTATTTGACCTTTTTGTCATATTGAGCTTTTTGCTGCTCATGAGCGTGTTCCTGATTCTCCTGACGGAACTTGAAAGAAAACTGCAATTTCCTGTAGACAGACGCAGCATACTCTGCTGGGGTGCCGACAGAGGCACTGGAAGGTTCAGTAGGACAAGGGAAGAGTACATGAACTGGCAATCTGGCTTCACGTCCATGCACAAGGAAGAAAGGGGTGTATCCAGTGCTGCTGTGTTCACTAGTATTATAAGACAGCTGTATTGCCCTTAACATGGTATCCCATGGCTCTGTTTGCTGATACAGACATTTACTCAACTGATCTTTCAGGGTGCGATTGAATCTTTCGATTAAACCATCTCCCTCAGGATGATAAGGAGAAGTCCTGGTTTTTGTGACACCCAACTTGGAACACAATTCCTTGATTAAATCTGCCTCAAACTGACGGCCTTGATCTGTATGAAGGCATTCAGGAACACCATGCTCTGTGACATACTGTTCAAAAATACAATGTGCAACTGTTACAGCTCTTTGGTCTTTCATAGGGTACAAATTCACATACTTGGTGAAATAGTCTTGGAGAACGAGGACATATTTATGGCCTGATGGTGACACAGGAAGCTCAGTAATGTCAGCTGCCACCTTTTCAAAAGGATGACTGGCATGAACAGTCTGCAGGGGAGCTACACGATGTGGGACTGGCATAGATCTTGACTGACATGGGACACACTGTTGGCAGTAGTTCTCTATGTCTCTAGTCATGTATGGCCAGTAGAAATGCTCTCTAGCTCTTGCAAGCATCTTTTTATGACCAAGGTGACCAACAGTGGAATGTCCATGTAAAAACTGTAACACCTGGGGGACAGCTTTGCTGGGAATGACTACATGAAGAGTAGGTGACTCTTTTGGTTTGTTACAGGCAAAACGGTAGATTTTCCCATCCTGCAAATGCAGTCTATGAAACTGTCGCCAGTATACTTTAAGCTCTGCCGAACCTTTCTTTAGAGCCCAAGCTGGAGGTCTCCTTCCGTCTTTCAACCACTCACTCACTGTCCTCAGTGTGACATCATCTTTTTGAGACTGTGCAATATCGACTGCCAAAGTCTGAGAAAGGTCTATGACAGCATGAGCGGTAAGAGGGGCTGTGACTAAAGGAGATTCTGACTTGCCTGATATTGAGGGATCAGAAGTAGGCTGAAGAGTGGTATCACTTTGATTTGGGCGTCTAGATAGTGAGTCTGCATTTGTGTGCTTTGCACCATTCCTGTGTTTTATGACCCAATTGTACACATCAAGCTCCAATGCCCAGCGTGCCCTACGTCCTGTTGGATCTCGATCGATAGGCATTTTCTTTAAACCTAACAAGGGGCGATGATTGGTAACAATCACAAAGGGGCACCCTTGCAAGTAGTGTGAGAAATGTCTAATGGACCAAACAATAGCCCACCATTCCCTGTCAAAGGTGGACCAGTTGCGCTCTGTTGCACTTAGCACATGACTGGCATAGGCTACGACCTTTTCAACACCCTGTTGTTGTTGTGCAAGAACGGAGCCAATGGCATGGTGAGATGCATCTGTATACAGAATAAAAGACTTGCTTAAATCAGGGTAGGTGAGAATAGGAGGAGAAGCTAAAGCAAGCCGAAAATACTGAAAAGTGTCCTCACAGTGTTCACTCCATGCAAATTTGGCATGTTTCTTTGTAAGGCTGTGTAAAGGGGCTGCCTTTTCTGCAAAGTCTTTGATAAAACGCTGATAGTAGGAACAGAGGCCTATGAAAGCTCTAACCTCTGTAGGTGTAGTTGGACGAGGCCAGTTCAACACTTTCTCAGTCACTTTAGGGTCTTGTTTAATGCCATCCTTCGAAACAACATGTCCTAGAAAGAGTACAGACTGCTTGAAAAACTGACACTTTTGAGGATGGAGTTTGAGGCCAGCTTGCCGTAATCTACCAAACACTTCAGAGAGATCATGAATGTGGTCTTTAAAGGTCTTACTGAAGACTATTATGTCATCAAGATATACTAAAGTCTTGGACCAGTGGAGGCCACGAAGAACAAGCTCCATCAATCGCTGAAATGTTGGGGGGGCATTAGTAAGACCCATTGGCATAACCTTAACCCTCTGGAGTCTAAGGGTATTTTTGGGGCCTGGAGAAGTTTTGTCATGCCCTGACATTTGTGCTTTTTTCAGTTTCTTATAAATATCTAAGTGGCTGAAGTCTAATCTCACTGTAATCAGCACAAACTAGGCTATAATAACATGTGAGTAGCATGTATGTACATGATTGTGTTTTTGAGAAAAAAAATGTTATGCGTGGTTAGTGAAAAACTAAAAATGTTAAATCACTTGAATAAGGCAATAAAACAAAGACAAAGACCTGCATAATGAGCTGCATAATGAGCCATTCAGTCAGCTGTGTCACTGAGAGGCATGAGTTACAAGAAAGAATGTGAGGACAAAATAAATGTATATAATTTTATGTTTGTAGTTTATTTAGAATATATTTAATTATCCCACAACATAATTTAATATTCACTTGTGAGTGCAGTTAAACAGTTTATTAGGATCAATCAAAGCTGACTTTCAAACTGAATTTTTTGCATCATTACTCCAGTCAAACAATCCTTCAGAAATCCTTTTAACAATCTTATTAAAAAAAAAACATTTATTGTTATTAGCATCATCATCATCATTATTATTATTATTATTATTAATGTTGAAAAGAGCTGAGAATATTTTTTTTCAGGTTTTTTAAGGGGGATAAATTGAAAGAACAGCAATGATTGTTACATTTGTTACAGTTACATTTATTGTTACATTTATATTATTTACATCAAGCTTTTGAATGGTATAGTAGTGTATATTGTTATTGAAACTTCATAATATTTCACTTGATTATACATTTAGTCAGGAATTATAGTTTGGAAAAAGTCTTTGGAAAAAGTCTAACTAGTAAAATGTTTACACGTTATGTGAAAAGTAGTACAAGTATATAAATAAATAAAAAGAGACTTACTCATGTTTATGATCTGCTGAATAAAGTGCTTCATTCTTTTTTTCTGAGGAAATCCAAATCTCAAATCCTCAACACACATCACATCTTTTTTGGGGTGAATTATGTCTTATTCCTCTCATCCGCGAAGCAAACAGTAAAATAAAAAAAAACTTGAAGAACAATCTCGCTGCGTTGTCTTCTGTTGTTTGGGCGTATTCAAAAGCCGCGCGCTTCAGTGAAACATTTGAATCTCAATAGCGCGCTCTGCGCGGGGGTGTGGTCGCATTAGAAGATAATGAAGGGAGACGTGAAAAACGGACATCGCGTTGTTTTCATATGGATTACTTTATCACAGAATATTTGTTTTCGGCAGCACTTGTTTAGTTTAAAAGTAGACATGTCAGGCTTTCAATAGATATCTCTCTCATGTTACTTTGTGTTGAGTATTCACTGAGTTACAGTTCATTTTAATGACGCATTTGTAAATGAAGATCAGCGCAGACAAAGGCTGCAGATAGCACTCCTTGTTTGTTATCTTTATTTTATAAGTGCACAAAGTTTTGTTGTTATTATGTCTGTATACAACAAAAAAAAGTAGACCCTTTACAGATTCGATTGATGTATTGCTCTTATCTGTACGATCAAAACTGAAAGTGTAATTTAAGTTCTTTTCGGGGTTATCAGGAGAAAATACCCCAAAACGCGTATACGCGTTAATCGACTTCAGAGGGTTAAATTGATAGAGGGAATCACCTGTAGTAAAGGCAGTTTTCTCTTTACTAGCATCATCCATTTGAATTTGCCAGTAGCCACTGGACAAATCTAGAGTGCTAAACAAGGTGGCTCCAGAAAGGGCATCTAAACTGTCATCCACACGTGGAAGTGGGTGTGCATCTTTGATGGTAATTGAGTTCAATCGTCTATAATCTATACAAAATCTGTAAGAGCCATCCTTCTTACGGACAAGTATCACTGGGGAAGCCCATGGGCTATGACTAGGCTCAATTAAGTCAGCATCAAGAAGTTTCTGTACTTGGTTGTCGATTTCCTTTCGTAGGACAGGAGATGTACGGTATGCTCTCTGACGCACAGGGGACGTTGAGGATGTCTGTATGCTATGCTTAATCAAATCAGTTCTACCTAGATCTGTAGAGGTAGTGCTAAAGACATCACAGTTCTCTTGTAGGAGGGAGTTAACTACTTCTACCTCACTGGGAGTAAGAGTGTCAGTACCAATTTGAACAGGTATTTGGCATGAAAGGCTCGGCAGGCTCACCTGAGCCAAAAGACTATCCATAGGCCAATAGAAATCAGAAGGCACATTACGCACAGTGTAGAATTGACCTAAATGGGTCTGTTTGGGCAGCTCAATATCCTGGTGTGTAGGATTAAGTAGATGAACTACAGTGAGCCCATTTTCAACATTAGAGAAGCTACGAGCATCAGCCAAGTCTTTGTCAAATGTCACATTCGGTTCTAGAATACCCTGAAAACCATGAAGCTGACTTTTTGTTTCTGAGTTACATGCTACTGAAGCAGGAACAACAATCTCTGTCAAGGGGGGACTGAGACCCGTGAGAGCAAGAACACATTACAGCAAAAAGGCAATGCATGTGAGAAACTGAGAAGGGAAATTTTCTCATTATTGAACATAAAAGTACCAGAGGCTGTGTCAATTGAGGCACCATGTGTTTTGAAAAAGTCCCACCCAAGAAGGGCATCCTGTCTAGAGTCTCTCACAACATACATGTTCATACTGAATGTGTGTGACCCAAGACGTAATGTGACAGGTAATGAGCCTAAAATGTCTAATTGTTGTCCTGTCAATGTGTGTGCCACCTGGAAACTTTTCAGTAAGGGGCGATGTTTCAGTGCAGGGATGCGTTGACGTAAGGCCTCACTAATGAGCGACAAACCAGCACCAGTGTCAAGGAAAACACTGACTTCTTGGTCCTCAACGAGTCCTTTTATGTATGGTGTCCAGATTGCAGAGTCCGAAGATGTCACGTTGTTGTCGCTATGGGCCGCTGACAGTTGAACTGAAGATTGGCCCTCATCTCCAGCTACCATTCGTTTCCCGACCGCTGCTGTTTGGTGAAGCGTACATGGCGTGAATGTGGTCGTTGTGGACTTGGAGAGCGATGTCTGTAATACTGCTCACCCCTCCGTCAATCTCGGTTCCTGCCTGGACTGCTGTCGTCGTTTGATTGACGCCTATAGTTGGGTTGAGCAGTCACTGAGTCATCGTATGCAGCAAAGCCCCGCTGAGGGCTAAAGCCGTAGACTAAGGGTTTTTCATAGCCTTGCTGCTGATGATAACTTGGCCTGGGGCTTCCTTGTGGACTGCGATGGCTGTTACTGGAATGTACAGGAGATCTACCTCTGAAGTAGGGCTCATCAGATGGAGTGAAATGTTGATAGCGAGAAGATGACAAATAATGATTGTCTTTAGCTCTGTCTAGTGAGGGTGATCGACGACGATAGGCGAAGTGATGTTCTGGAGATGAAATGGAACTGGTATAATGAGACTTTGGCTGCGTCAGCATAGTAACCACAGACTGAAGTTTGTCTACTTTCAGATGGAGGTCATGGAGCTGCACTGCAAGCATATTAGTGGACTCTGTCGTGAGGCGTGGATGCAGTAGATGCCCCGTCCTCACACGTAAAATCCCCCAGTGTCAGAATTTCACAGAATGTTCCGTCATTTAACTGGACAACTGAATTGTTTCTCTTTTTAAGAGTTGTGCTCTTGCAGGAAATGATAAAGAACTCCGCTACAAGTGAAGCGGTCATAAAATAAAGCCGGAATTAACGGTGTCACCAGTAAATTCTTCAATAGCCATCCTCTGCAGCACAGATGTGGTACCTTTCTTCGGGCAACCAAAACCTCTGACATTATCTTGAAAATTATTTGACTTCTGTCTGAGGCAGATCTATTTTGGAGTTTGTCAAAAAAAAAATTGGTATGTTTTTCATTAGCATTTGCCATTGTAGTCCCTGCTTTTTGCTGAGAGAGCCCTTCCACCTAAGGAATCTCTTAACTACTTGATCTAGCACATGCGTTGTTCCGTTGAAAACTTCAGCAATGTTCCATTAAAGATTCGAATGGAAATGTGGATGTTGCCCACAGCAGGCCCCCAGTTTACGCGACACTTGTTGCTAAGTGCATTAATAAATGCACATTGAAGAAACATTTTTAGCACCATAAAGTTTCTCAAAGTTACGACACAAAACTTCGAAGAGCTCGTTCTGCCATATCCACATGGTGTTTTCGCGTTGCGGGCTCAATGAGACAATGTGGTGCATTTGAATAAAACAATAAAAAAAGAGGTGATAGATTCCAGCATTGTCTTTTTCAAGGATAAATACCACTCAAACAAGGCAAAGGCATAAAACAACAAAAAAGACCTCCATTCAGATGCTTGCCCCAGAATTTTCGGGGTCTTTTCACCACACAACTGATCGTGGGGCCCTTGTGACATTCCAAAGGTTGGGTTAAATGGCCTAGCCCTGGTCTTGGTCATTGGTCTTTGACCCAGGTACCAATCCTTCCTTAGGGTGTTTTAACGTCCAGCCACAGAGAATATCTGGTTTAGTTTACACCAAGGCAGAACACTGTTCTGGTACTCTGGAACGAACCTGTGATCAATGTTAAGCTTTCAAGTTCCATCAAGGTGATGGGGCCTTCTACCCCCCATTACTACTGGTTGAGCAGGTGTTGCCAGCATAGCAATGCCGAAAATAATGATCTGTCTCTGGTCCTCAAAGGTGGTTTCAGGTGTATTCACCAAATATATGATGGGACCACCACCGTAGTGGAGGCAATAAAGTCACCACACCATATTCCCATTGAAACTGCTTCGTGGTTTTCAGGAGGCGAGGCCGGGGCAATTGAAGTCAGAAGCAGGCAGAGGAGTGAATGAAGGAGAAGGAAAACCTTGTCTTGTATTGGCTCTAGGGCGGTCTTTGTCAGAGTCCGCGTCCATTGTGATTCCAATCTGGTTGTAGTTCCTTGAGCTGTGACACAAGAAGCAGTTAAAAATGTGATCGATAAGAAGTAGTGGCTTGCTGTGAACCAACCCCATAAGCATGGTACGCATATGTTCCTTTACGATCACTGTGGTGACAGATCAAAGTGGATTTGACACTGCGATGGGGGGCCATGATTTAACATTATATACTTTAGTAAAAACAGGCCGTTCCATCACAATTCCACAAGATTGATATGTCCAGCCAGCCCCATTTGTCCACCTGCGATCTGGCTTGATTCTTTTGTATATTCTTCCCCACTACATGAAAATATGCGGACAAAACAATGGCCTGGAATTGATTCCTTTTTATTCAAAAGCCAAATTCTCTGGTTTTTTCCAAAATGTCGTGTTATTTTGGGCTGATAGACTAAGTAGATCTAGAACGTAAGATCCAGCCGCTTAGGTTTTTCTCTGCGTTCAAATTTAGCTTTAAGCAAGAAGAACCGTGTTTGTGGTGCTGTGCTCCAGTAGCTCCGCAAGTAGCTTTCACAGTTGATACAATAAAAATGTGGCACATACTGGCGCAAATTGTTCGCATATGCGTTATGGAAAAGATGGAAGGTTGCTGGCACCAAAGGGTCTTGCAGGGAAAATGTTCATTGAAGCATAGTAATGGAGATCCTGAAGGCTACTTCCTGTCAAATTGTGGCGCAGTAACATACGACATGAGTAATAGGGCAGACTCTGTCACCTTTGTGGAGAGGAGCGACCAGGGTAACAGATCATCTTCATGTTGTTTCTGTGTAAAAAGACAAGTCTGATCAAATTAACTAGCTAGACAAGAAAATATAAAACACAAGCACAAATATCACTAACATTGTTGACGCATTTAAGTACAGGTGGCTTATCACAGTCAACATAAATTAACACCATTTGTGAGCATATATCAACCACGTCTTCCTTTTGTTTGAATTATCATTTCGCTTGGCTCCTCTCTTTTCCTGATCGTCTGTCCTTGTCTACTTCGCATCCTTTTCGCTCTGCTGCCTCTTGTTTCACTTCGCATCTCTTGCATCTTTCGCGCAGCTATTACTCTGCTGTCCTCTTGCTCAATTTCCCTCTTCTTCTTGCGCTCATTTCCACTTGCCATGCACCTTCTGTGTTTTACCTCTTGTCCATCTCGCATGCATCTTCCTCACCTTCCTCATTTCCACTTGTCCATCATCGGTTCCTCTCCTGTGCTCATGTACATTTCGGCATCATGACTTCGCTCTCTGTCCTCTTGTCCATATCCATCATCTTCACTCACCTTCCGTCATTTCGCATTTCCATTATCTTCATCCATCTCGGTGGATGCCTCATTGTACGGCATTTTCAAAAATCTTTCTCTCTTGCCTCATATTGTATTTACAGATATCTATCTGTCCTATCCTCTGGTTCTCTTTCTTTTGTAGCTTTGCAAGTTTTCCGTTTCTTTGCTCTTTAGTAGGATTTGAGAGAGGAATCTGAAACAATGTAGCACAAAAGGTAAGTGGCAACTTCACAAAACAAATGCAAAACAAAACAGCAGTATTTCATATACTAGACTGAGATGTAATTAAATTAAAGATATCAATAAATAAACAGCCCACTTGACAGTAGGGCGGCACTGAAGTTATGTGAGGACCAATCCAAACACAAACTCTGGTTGAACATTTTCATTTTATCCCGCAATGTTTTTTAAATTATCACATATCATTGTTTTTCACAATTACGTACCTTTTTGTAAACTTTTCTTCTGTCAATTCAGTTGTTTGGGAATATTGGAGTATGTATGAAGAAATCTCTCTGTAATGAACAATTGTCTTCTGTTTTCTGTTTGGGATATCAGTTACTAAACAAATTAAGATAACTTAAAGTAACTGCTATCTAATAGTCATGGTTTACCAAACAGTTTTGGCGAGGACCCAATAATTGTGACTAGGGAAAGTAATTATTAAATCAATTTTCATATGAAATATTACATATTATTATAAAAAACGTTGTAAATTATTACTCCCCATTTATTAAACTTTCATTTTTCATTACTGTGTTGCCCCAAGAACACATTAATAATGCAAATTAGATACAGTTATAGAGATACATTGTATTGAATGGGTCTGCCCATTTATAGCCATTTTTGCGCACATATTGCATAAATTATAATAGTATAATTCGTTTCATTCCATCTATATCTTTCACAACATGGATATAATTATTGTTATAAAAGATTTTCTTAGAAAAAAAATCTTATATAAATAAAAAAATAATTAAGAGTGATAATACTGCAAAAGAAAAAGAGTTTTTTTTGTATTAACCTTTTTTCTGTTGAAGTTTTCTGTATTTTGAGGATCTTGGTGTATCTGGTTGAGTCGGCCATCGGAATTCAGATTGTCTTATGCTGTCGTTTTGATGCCATGATGATGTCAGCGTATTCTCTACTGGATTCAAAAACTTTGATTTTGAGAAAATCGGCGCCACGGTATTGTGACCAATCAAGTGTCTTAGTGTGCTTTCAGCCAATCAGAGCAGCAGATAGTAATCACTTCGATTGATGCTCCCGCGCGAACGCGACGTTTTGCAGCAGGAGGAGACGTTACTTATAAGACACGATGGCCGTTCCAGTTTGCAATTTATTACTTATATGATAAGTCATTAAAAGTGGAGAGTACATCGATCCTGTAGCTAATATAGACCAGCATAGTCAAGTTACGTCGAAACCAGACCTTGATGGAGACGACAATTGGCTAGAAATAAAGTGGCCTTCACGTAAAGTAACCAGAGAAGGACGGTGCCTGCAAAAGTCCTGCTGTTTGGAGGTCTGTTTTTTTTATTTTATTTTTTTTTAAGTTACACTTTCCAAGTGCTTTATTGCGCTATGTGCAGCTTTTTTGATGGCAGGTGTACGTTAGGCGTAAAGTGTTTTTGCGCTTGTTATATCAGATTCGTCAAAGACCTCGTCATGAAGAAGAAAAACTTACTACTTTTGGGAAAGGACATATGGAAAAAGGATGAAAGCAGGGGTGTTCGTGTCAAAAAGAAAATATTGGACACCAGCAACGAGGTGGAGGCTAAAAAAGCCAGGCTGGTGAGTGGATATGGATAAGTCTTTATGTACAGTAATATCGACAGTTTTATGTCATAGTGATAGTAATTTATTAATTTTCCAGTAAGATATGCTAAATGTAAAAATTGATTCCATGCATGTAATAGTAACTATGCGTCCCTTAATTACACTCTGTACCTCAGGTAGTTCATACAACTGTGCTCATTTTGAAAATATAAAAAACAAAACACAGATGCAGTTATCATGCTCATTTTTTAAAATCCTGTGTTTGAGGATTACTTCGTTTTTTTCTATTTGTACTCAAATTTGGGTATTGTACGCATTATGGAACAATAAACACCTATATATGTTTCATTCATAGTCGAAAGCTATAGAGACCTCTGCTCATGCAGGAAAGTCCACAAGTAAGACTTATACAAGTAAAAAAAAAATTTTTTTAAAAAGTATTTTTTCCTTGGAAGACCATTTCATAAAAAGCAAAGAATATGAAGTTAGGAGGTTCATAAAAGACATGCAGCATTTTTAATTCACCACTGTTCTAATCACATAAAGATTATAAATAAAGCTGTTATTCTGCCTCCTCTCAGCAAAGCAGTAATCTCAGATATTACAAGTAATGATCAAATACATCTTTTGCCAGACAAAGGTTCATTGTGACCTGCTGCCAAAAGTATTTCTAATCAGAAAAAAACACTCTGCATCAAATTTTAGTATATCAGCATGAATGTGACATTGTGAAGATTTTACACATTTTTTTTTATTTATTACCCCCTAATTTCTTTCAGCCAAAGCAAACCAAAATCAAAGAGGCAGCGAGAGACAAGATGTTACAAAACTGAAACGAATTCCCTTTCTCAGAGCAGGGCCGTAGACACAACAAGATAAAAACACCAGCTCTGAGGATGAAGTTCCACAATGTCTTCATAATGTATGCATACTGTCTTATTGAGTTTTTGGCGACCTTTTTATAGTTTGAATGTTTTATAAACAGGACCGCACTAAAAAAAAATTCAATCAGAATAAATAAAGCATTTATATAGCCATGGCAGTTTAATATGAACTAATTTACACCCACAGTGCTTTACAATCATATCAAGAGTCTCTCCCCGAACCACCACTTGTGAACCTAGCATCCGTTTTTTTTTTTTTTTTTTATTTATTTACATTGTCCAGGTAAAGCTAGTAAACACTAAGAAGGCTGCCAGACCCCTGGCATTCACTTTCGATCATCATATCAGTTCTGAAGATGCTACAAAACATAGCGAGCCCCACTCCGTCCAGATCATCACACCAGTTCTGATGATGCTACAACCATAGGGAGTCCTGAAATGGTGAGTCATATTTTTTGTTTTATTTTTTTTGATCTATGTACTGTGCTGTACACAAATTGTTTCTCTCTTGATTTTCACACAACTCTATTATAATATATATATATTTTTTTCAGGCCAATGACTCAGATGAAGACTTTGGTCTAACCTCAACCAGAGAAAGGCAAGCTGATTTTCTCCAAAGGTTTTTTATACATCTTCTGTCACACCTGATGGTGTTTATGCTCCCTTGGTTTAGGTAGTCAGGGACCAATTTACATTTAGCATTATTGTTGATTTGACTGCTCTAACACTATTGGATGAGAAATACAGTGAAAATAATTGTGCTGAATAATGGCACTACTGTTTTATTATAACTGAAGTGAAAATTTTCTGTAATGAATTAATTTTACACAGTTACTGCTTTTTTGTGGTTTTTAAGCCTTGCCAATTTAAACAGTCAAGTGCAAGAAAATGTAAAAAGGAGAACTCAATTACGTAGTTGCATTGTGTGAGGATGTTTTATTTGCGCACAATCTGAGGCATGTACATAAAGCCAGGTGTCGGCAAGCCCACAACTCCCAAATTGAGGTTCGCTTTCAGCATTTACTTGTTCTTGAATGGACAATACACACACATTTATGCTAAAATGCTTGTCTTGGTGACTAGTACACACAATCAATATGTCTTAAGTAAACCAATGAGGGCTATGTATTGGCAACAAAGTCACGATACACGATGACACAGGGGTGACACATATTTGCTGAAAACATATCTATCATATGAAAATTTTAAATGGCAGTAAATCTCTCAGTTTGACAATTCGTTTCCTAAGAACACCCTCTGCACCCCAAATACTGTATGTTGTCTTTTTTCTTTTATTTATTTTTTTAAGATTCTATTTATGGACATTTGATGCCTTTTTAATTGGACACGACGGTTTAAAATAGCCAGGCAAGCTTTGGGTGAAGATGGAGCGAGAGCGGGACTCGGCAAAGAACGATGATCTGGGATGAGTGCAGTGGCTCTGTATGTCGGCGCAGTAACCGTGAGGCTATTGGTTCCGACAACTATGTTTTAATATTATTATTCTATGTCCCATACACATACGTTTGTAAATGTAAAAATAATAATAGCCTAATTGAAAACTATAAACATGCAGACTGCAGCAAATGATTGTCTGTCACTTTAAGACTGAAGCATGGATTCTGTTCAACAGCTAATGTGCTTCTTTTTTTTTTTGTACCATACTTGAATGATTGTTGACTGTATCATGACTTTTTAGTAGATCAGGCGAAGAACAGACCATTTTTAAGCAAAGAAACAGAATGCAGCACTGTAATTCTTTAAATTTCATTTGAATTTTTCATGATTGCTGAAGGAAAATTCAAAAGTAATTCAATACTTGCACAACCCTATCTTTTATGTCATGTATTTAATTTTAGAAACCTTGAGACTTCTTAAAGTTCACCAAAAATTAAAAACTTCTGTCGCTAGTTCCTTCCCCTCATGGTAACCATGCTGCGTAACTAATGTGTGTTTTGCTGCATGTTTGACTTTCCGGAATATGCTTTTTATGTTCACAAAAAAAAAAAAATCAAAGATCTTTATTTCTGTTCCAAACATGAACAAAGGTCTTAGGGGTTTGGGTACGATATGATGGTTGAGTAATTAATGACACACGTTTCTAAGTCATTTTTTATTGAGGTATCATTACATTGATTTTGGGTGGGACCAGTGAATTTTTGGCAAGCAAGTAAGAAGCCTTGAAACATTGGCCCAAGCAGGGCAGTAGCAAAAGTCTTAGCATTAAGGCCTACAGCTGTGTTTACAGTGGAATTTTAACATTTGAGCATCATTAATGTATTTTTCTGGTTCTTTCCTGCCTTTTTTGTATTGTAACAAACATGTCAACGTGATATGTGACTTTAATGAAAAGCTTTTATGTGCTTTTATTTTTATTTTATTGGCTGTTTGCAGATAAAAGCCTCCCCCTCCAACCACGCCCAGGCCCCCAAAAATGCTGTCTCCAAATGGATGAAGAAATCTGACATCCTTTCGTGGTAGGTATTCAGGTTGGCATTGGAGGGATTGACCTACAGTGCACAAAGTCCCACAATACGCATGACTGCCTGCACTGAAACATTAGTACCAATATTTCTGTAATGCTGGCCAGCTTTACATTTATCCATCTGTCCAAGTGCCACAGATGCACAAAACAACCACCCCCCCCCCCCCCCCCCCCCCCCCCCCCCCCCCCCCCCCCCCCACCCCCAAGGTTGCTTATGTTCAAAAACAACACTAACTTACCCTTTTCCCCTTGATGTCACATAGAGCTCCCAGAAATGATTACAATTAATGAAGGAAGTGGTGTGCAGTGTGTTCCGGTCATTGATTCACCCACCCGGTGGGACCCCCTCATCAGGAATGTGACTGCCTTAGTACTGTTCCAGTGAAATTGAAATGGTATGTTACAATAAGGGCTGAGACCCATAGTTAATTCATAGATGTTTAGAATTGCAGCCAATCTCTACCTTGTAACTTTATTGGTAAAATGGATCAATATTAAAGTGATCCATCTGTCAGGAGAACAGCAAGCAAGTAATGGAATTGACGTCCCTTTCACATTTAATTGCCTTTTAAATGGCTTAAATTGGATTGAAAGCTTAACTGGCAACAGGTTTAAAAATGCAGGACAAAATGAAATGACCATTCAGCACTGAAAGGCTACAAGGAGTAACCACAAATTTTAACTGACTGTCCTACAACTCCATAGTGAAACTTACAGACTACATTGTTTCCTCCTCAAAAAAGCTTGTTTTATGCCACATTTACTGTCATTATTGGGATAAAATGTATTCCTCATAGATTACATCTCCCTAATATGTATTAATTGTCAGTTGAGTCTTTCTTTCTCTCTCCCTCCTGCTCTTTATACAGCACTCCTTGGCTGGAAGTGCAGTGAGTGTTCCGAAGAGGGCTTTCCAGCGGTCCCCCCTGAATTGAACAGATCTCGCATGACCATTTTTTGCCCAAGAGCGGGCTGTTCTGGTGTTCACAAAGGAACTGCTGGCAGAGTCCACCCTAACAGGAAAATCTGTGCGAGGGCCCCCCCCCAAAAAACAGCTGGATGTTGAAAAAGTTCAGGCCATAACAGGTCTGCAATTTTGAGTTATTTTTGTGTCTGGAAAATTGTTACTAGAAAATGTTAATTGTACAGTAAGCAGGACTGCATGGATTGGGGGGGGGGGGGAGCTGAGTATTGTCATCAATTTCATGTTTTGATTTTGATTCAAGCTTGGGGATTTAGTTCAAATTATGATTTCAGTTGTATATAGATTAATTGGGATATTTATTTTGGACAGCAATGAAAAAGTTTTGTAAAGAATTTGAGAGAGACTTCTTCTTAAAAACGTTAAAAGCACCAAGCTAATTGCTATTTACTGAATAAAAGGGATGGTTTAATGATTCATTGTTTTGATATGTTACATTATTTTAGGCCTATATTATAAACCTAATAAATAATTTACCTTAAAAAAAAAAACTTACCTTGTTTTTTTTAGTGGAGTCACTTATGCTCAACAAGGCTGTATTTTATTTGATCAACATACAGAAAGAAAAAAAACTGCAATATTGTGAACTCTTAGGCTAATGCAATTTCTAATATTGGTTTTCTAATTAATATATATTTTAAAAAGATAGTGTATTCTGTGATGCAAAGCTGTATTCAGCATCATTACTGCAGTCTTTCAGTGTCACATGATCTTCAGAAATCATTGCTAATATGATGATTTATTATCAGTGCTGCGAAACTGTTGTGCTGCTTATATTTTTTGGAACTTTTTTCTTGATCATTGATTATGCTCAATAAAAGGTAAAAAAGAAAACAGCATTAATTCAAAACATAAATATTTTCTAAACACTTTACTATAAACTACTTTTTTATCCATTTAAACACATCCTTGCTGAATAAAAGTATTAATTAAAAAAAGTGATAAATAAGAAAAAGAAATGTACTGACCCCAAACATAGTTTGAATAGTAGTGTTATTGTAACACAAAAATTTCTATTTTGAATAAACACTGTTCTTTTTTAACTTTTTCTTTCTCAAATAATCCTGAAATAATGTTTTTCCAACATTATAAATTAGCATATTAGAATGATTTCTGAAGGATCATGTGACAATGAAAATTCAGCTTTGCTTCACAGGAATAAATTATATTTTAAAGTATATTAAAATAGAAAACTTATTTTAAATTGCAAAAATATTTCACAATATTATTTGTGAAATAATATTCAGTATTATAGATACAGCCTTGATAAGCCTAAGAAACTTCTTTAAAAACTTTACTGATCCCCAAACTTTTGAACGGCAGTGTATTATACTGTAAAAATGTTTTTCAAGGTAAGTTAAAATGTACATAATTTAGTTATATGGAAGGGTCAAATCAAATATAAAGAGCACATTAAAGTTAAAAGTTACACACGTTTTTGTGTATGCACTGTACAGGTCTGGTATAAAGAATGTTTTTGCTCAGGTGGTTGAAATGTCCACCTAATATAGAAATGCTTCAGACTGGTAGTTATCATGTCAGACAGTATTTTGGTGCATCCAAAGACATCCATCTATAAATGTCATCCCCATGCAGAGACCTGTTGTACTTCTTGCAGATGTATTTTATTTTATTTCTTTGACTTTGGGGACTGTGTTTCCAATAGAATTTCTAACCTCTCTTTTTTTTGACTATTCATAAAATAAAATTATCAAATTATTTTGTAAAGTGTTTTTCACAATACATGCCATTTCAAAGCAGACTTACAGAAAATGTACATGTCTCTATTACAATTTAAGTCCTGGATCTATAATATAAATATACTTTTCAACTTGAATGACGTTTCATTTGATTTATATTGTGATGTTGTCTTCCTCTTGTATACTCTGTTTGATTAACACACTGGAAGCAATATGACATGGACATACTGATACATTTCGCTCACTGTTATTCACAATTGGTACTTTTAGTTAAATATTATTTGTGTAATAAATTATGTTTACTGTCTGATGTAGTGGAAAGTAAAAAGTTGTATGAACATGCCCTCTGACCTTCCCTATTTTACTTTGTTAACAGGGGACACTGTTCTTGTGGAGTTTCCACACACAACTTCCGTCGGAAGTGCGAGCGGCCATCAGCGCAAGTGCAACAATGAGCAATTTAGCAAGAAAAATTGAAGTTTGCTTGCGGTCTCCACAATGTTAAAATTTTGTTTTCTTTCAGCATTCTTTTTTTTTTTAAACTTTTTAACATGGTGATTTTGTTCTGTTTGTCCAATGCTACAAACCATGGGAGGATTTTAATAAAACACTGTTTGAGTTCCTATGTGTTATCTGTGTGGTATTGAAATTACATGTTATTTATTGTAATGACCATGACAAGTGCATTCAGCTTTGGGGAAGAAGAAAGTATATTTTTACTCAAAAATAATATATTTATGGTATATTTCTTGTGTTGTTTGGAATTACCACTCTTAATTTAATTTGTAAATGCTACTTGTAATACAAAAAAAGTACGCTTTAATATCACTCATTAAGCATGAAAAATATGCATGTACTTAAAGTGTACAAGTATACTTGAAATTGACTCAATTTAGCGCATCAAAAAGTACACTAAATACACTTTAAATTTATAACTTTTAGTATAGATAAGTAATTATAACTACAATACACTTAGTACAAAAAAAATGTATCCAAAATAGCACACTTCAAGTTAACTAATCATTAACACACTTGAAGTATACTGACAATTAGTCTGGCTGCAAGTATACTTAGCATGCTTTTTTTTCACTAGGGTAACCATAGCAATAGATTGGACAAAATATGTGAAAATGCGCATTAAGACTAGAGCACCTCACTCATTTCAGAAACACAAGTATACTTAGCATGCTTCCTGGTTGATACGAATTTTATTGCACCACAAATATACAAAAACAAAAAAAATACAAATGCACTAAATAAAAATAATTGAATGAATGCATATTTACTAATTTGGGCCTCTTTAACTAAAATAAGTATAGGCCATTAACAAAAATAAATAAACAAGAGAAGGCTGACTATAACCAGCTTGCTTCCCACGAGTGAGATCAGCCCACTCTTTCCACCTAAATTCAGAAAAAGCCTAGTCTCCCCAGTGGGATGTGGGAAGATAACAAGTTTGAGCGTGTACATGCACACATCTGGAGTTGAGAACACAGACAAATCCATTAAAGAAGAAATAAATACTTCTAAAAATAGACAAATGGGGCTAAAGCTAGGAGCTAGAAATTTACTTAAAAAAATGGGGCTTCGATCGCAAAGACATCCAGCAGGAGAGGAGGGGCACCCTGGGGGGTGGCCAGGACAAATTTCTCTGGGGGGACCAGTGCCACCTACTGCAGAGCATTTCTGGGGGGACCAGTTCCACCACGTAGACATGCCCCTGATTACAGAGCAAAGTTTTTGCTAGCTATTTGTCCACCTGAAAGGCGAGGGACAAGAAAAAATAAGAAGAGTGTGAAGGATGCTTGGATGGAGTCATGTAACAGGCAGGTCATCCCGCCAGAAAATTAAAGTCTGGAAGAGCCTATAAGTGAAAGGGACAGAGAATACAAGAAAACTGACCTTCCAGAGCAGGCTGTACAGCAGTGGGGTTGCTCAGGCTGCCCGGGCAACCGCCCATATGCCCTTCCCGACTCTACGCTGCCCCTTCCGAGGTGGAAAAAAATAAAAAAAAAAATCGTACAATGGATGCTGAATTTCACGCAGGCCTAGATAAAAAAAAATAAACAAATAAACAAAGCAATCGCAAAAGCCTCTATCTACTTCCATATTCTGGCACCCGTCCGAAAGTGAAAGTCGGGGAGGGGAAGGGCAAACTCTCTTATCACGCGGGTTGCAGGCTACTGCACGCCGACCGCACCTGAGTTTCCGAGCTGCCCTTAGCTGGAGATTGCCATGCTTGTCGCGTGAGACGCACTCAACGCTGTCGGAAAAGTAATAGTAAGGTTATAATCGCAATCTAAAAACGAACGTAGTAAAACGCAAAACCAGTTGGGGAAAAAATTACTGTTAACTGAAATAAAAAATAAAAACGAGGCATCACAAAAAACGACATAAATTCAACCATAACTGTAAATGCGTATTTGGCAAAACTAACTAAAATTAAAATTATAGATTAAAATGTCCTTAGTTTTCACTTTGTCAATGTCTCTCATAGAGCAAACGCTCAGCCGCATCTCATTCTCCCCCAAGGCTCTCACTCACGCCAGCCTCCTCCTCTCATAACGCTACTGCTACAAGGCAGCCCCATAGCCCTCCGTGCACACCGCGCCTCCATGAGAACGTAACGAAAGTACAGCAAGTTCGCGAAGGCTGGTATCTCTCGTGAAACCATTACACAACCGCACATTAAAAAAGCGGTATAAAAATATTTTTAATTTGAATATAATTTTATTGCGTAAGTTAATGTTCGACCCAGGCTTTACTTCGCCACTTTATGAAAGTTAACTAGGACGCAAGCCTGATGTGTAAATGCACTTGGGTTGGGTTTGTCAAAACACTCATTTAAGCTGTGCATCCAAGTATGAATTAACTGATCACGGGCCGCTTTGAACTATTAGAAAATAATGCACACCTTGAGGTGGTGATTCGGTCACCTAATTGCCGGAGTCAATTATTCCTCGCTTTATTACACGGTTACCACACCTCAAGACATCGATCAAATGATATATTTAAAGGGATTCGCTCGGGTTTTTGTACTTAATCGCTATTGTGGGTAGGACTATTTCTTCCAGATCTCATCCAACGCTTTTGCTGGTTTCACAATGTCATTTTAAAGCTGGTAATGGAGGCTTGAGCTGTTGATAGTATTATAATGCAGTTATTAATGAAGCATAAGAAAGAGAGCGAGAGAGACAGAGACACACACACACACACACACACACAGAGAGAGAGAGAGAGAGAGAGAGAGAGAGAGCTTGTGTGAATTAGACTGCAGCAGCTGCCTCTAAAACAGCGCTACATTACCCTCAGCTAGTGAGAAATGTCATGTGTAACGCTATTTCTTGGAAAATCGTCTGTCATGTTGTTGTTTTTGTTTTCATGTAAGCTCCGCCCAGCGTCACCGAAAATCTCAGACACCGAATAGGTCAGAATACCGGAGGTGTCACCTCATACTTGAGAACCAGGAGCCCATTGAGAAAAGCTTTCGTTGCCATCTCCAGTGAAGTCTGGAGGTAAAACAGCTCTGAAGTGCACTTGCGGGTTTGTTACATTGTCCTCTGCCATGTTTGAAAAGAGTGAAGTCAATGCAGTGTTGTATAGTGATGTTCAGCAAGTTCAACCTGCAAAAGATGCCGGTTTGCAGGTTAGACTTACTGTAGTGAAGGCCGACGAACACAAGGAAGGTTTTTTGTTTTTTTTCTCAAGTCTTATTTTCAATAATTGTCTGCTTTGAGTTCTGGAGGCTATGTGCAGTGACCAAAGTGCGCCACAGGAGGGAAAAAAAGCACGGCACATGTGTCAGAAAAGTGAGCGCTGTTCAATCCTCAATGGTCCCAGCCAGACAATGCCTTGTTTTACTTTTTCTCCTAAATAAAAAAATTAAGGAAATACAATCGAACATGAAATGAAAACTCACTGATGGTAAAACAAAACTGCTCTAAATAGTCCATTTAGTCCATGTAATTGAAATGTTATATAAAGCAAAACGTTTACCTAAACCCACTAGTATAACTGATCCAGCATAGTGATGAAAGGGCAGTACATCAAGTATTTTAGTCTTGTCACCATACCAGCAACTTTCAAAGACGCTTAGAGATAAACCACCGCCGCCAAATTAATAAATATGTGGAGGCGCGGGGGGTTTGCCTGTGGGGTTGACGATGTACTTGAAAAGTGAGCGCTATTCAATCCTGGCGTAAAGCCAACTGTGAGTCCCGTGCATACGTCTTGTTTTTACTTTTCTTTTTCTCCGAGAAATAAAATTTTTTCTTTCTCCGAAATAAAAAAAAAATTAAGGAAATACATAACTGAACATGAAATAAAGAAACTGCTTTCAAGGCTACTCTAAAGTTATAAGTAGTCCGTCGGAATACAGTCCATGTAATTGAAATGTTACATAAAAACAAAACGCGTTTCAATCCTAAAATGAATCCACTAGTACAACTTTCGATCCAGCATATGATGAAAGCGGCAAAGATTATCATATTTAGTCTTTGTCACCATACCAGTCCAACAGCAACTTTCAAAGACGCCAGAGACAACTGTCACCATACCAGTCCATGGGCATGCAGTTTAGCTGCTCGTGGCTGATCGATGGACTTGAAAAAATATTGATGGCTTACTAACTTTATTGAGCCGCGAAGTCCTTGAACTGGGAGGAGAGCAAACACTGCTCACGAGCCCGCCACACTCTACTCTCTTTTTTTTTTCACTCCCCTTTACATTACAAGATCCTCCTTCTCAGAGGACGCCAGACCAAAATAAAAGTCCTTGGCAAAAACATGCAGAAACAGAATACAATGATTATTAAACAAACAACTTCACACTACCATATGTGCATTAGCGACTGTTTATGTATTTATATGTGAAACCCAGAAATATTGTTTGATGTATGACTGTGTAATTTTTGTTGTAGAAAAAAAATTTATGTATTTATATGTGAAACTATGTATTTTTGTTTGTTTTTTTATTTTTTTATTTTTGTTGTATTTATATATATAAATATATATATATATATATATATATATATATATATATATATATAGAATCTCAATTGGTGTTATGACCTAATTTTAATCACAATTATAAAACCACTATTTTGTAAGCTCGAGAAATTCCTGAGGAACTCCAAATTAGCCTTGGTCAGAGCAGACCTATAGATTGACATAATGTCACAGCTGCTCTATTGATAACTTATAAATTTCATCTTGCACAATCAATGGAGATAGATGTCATGAAAAAATGTTAAACATAACTTCTTAAAACCTCCCTTTTTTTCCTAAGATTAAGCACTTTTTTATTTGGTATATGCACAATTTATTTACAAAGTTTTATAATTAAACATTTGCTAGTTAATATGCATTCAGACAATAAAATTTAGAAATTATTTTGAAAGGTCTTAAAATTCATGAAATCATTAATGATGATGTGTTAAATGCGTACATGTAATAACTTTACTTAACTCAGTCGATGTGAAATTATAGAGTCCAACACTGCTCAGGTCTGATGATAAAGGATAAAGGACTGGATTTTTCAAGTGTTGTAATGGAAATGGCAGATGAGGGACGAAACAGGGACGTTCGCAAACTGGCTCGGACGAATGTCCTCCGAACGTCCGCCAGTGAACGTCAAAAAGAGGACCAAATACGGACGTCCTCAGAAAGTCCGTCAGCGAACGTTACAAAGCGGACCAAAACGGGACGTCCTCAAAACGTCCGCCAGCGAACGTCAAAAAGAGGACCAAATGCGGACGTCCTCAGAAAGTCCGCCAGCGAACGTTACACACCCCATAGTTGGACCAAATCCGGACGTCCTCCGAACGTCCGTCCGCGAACGTTATAAAGCGGATGTACTGCGGACCTAAACGGACGTTCGGAACGTCCGGGGGACGTCCCCTGTTTGCTGGGGACCTATAGATTGACATAATGTCACAGCTGCTCTATTGATAACATAAATTTCATCTTGCACAATCTGTGGAATGAATGTCATGAAAAATGTTAAGCATAACTTCTTAAAACCTTCCTTTTTCCTAGATTAAACACTTTTTTTTATTTGGTATATGCACAATTTGTTACAAAGTTTTATAATTAAACATTTGCTAGTTAATATGCATTCAGACAATAAAAAAATTTAGAAATTTATTTTGAAAGGTCTTAAAATTCATGAAATCTACATTAATGATGATGTGTTAAATGCATGCATGTAATAACTTTACTTAACTCCAGTCGATGTGAAATTATAGAGGTTTCACATTAGTTTGATTTGAGTTGGTTTTTCCATGTACATGTATCTTGGACGACAGCACTGTGTACTTGGTCCATTTATGTACATTCCAATTCAACTGATGCCATTCTAAACATGTCAAGACTGTCTCTGCTACCTAGTTTATATAATTTAGTCAAGCTTGGACAACAGAAGAGCATTTGACCTAGCTTGATCCATCATTCAATGATTCATTGTTCATGCTGCAATTCAACTTCATAACATCATTTGTTCTTTCCAGTATAAATGCATTGACACGTTTTTTTTTTGTTTTGTTTTTTTTTAAATCAAGTGGTCAGTTCACATAAGTTGGTAGTAGTAATGTGCAAGGAACATTTAATGAAACAGCCACTTTCTAGTGCTCTCTCAACTGGTGATCAAAATTAAAGAAATATTTGCTTTGCTCTAACCTCAATTAGAGGTTTGCATAGAAAAGAACATTTAAGCTCCTTTACCCATCTTTGAGATTTTACAGGTTAGAATGATTGAACTGCATACATGTGTCTTGAGCTTTAGGGCAGAGCACTTACGAATGTTTGCACAAGCATAACAAATTTTGTCTTTTGGTGATGTGTGTTTTTAGATTTAAAATATCTCTTTAATCTTTATGTTCTATGTCTCTTCTCTCTTAATTAAACTTTATCCGGTCCTCAAAGTTCTTTCTGACCACCCTTTTAACAACCTGTCAGGTTCCTGAAAAAAAAGGTGCTTTGAACTAGTGTAAAGTGAACCCCCAAACTGTCGCTGTGACAACCTGTGTAAAACATACAATACTTGTTGCTCAGAATTTGATGAGCTCTGCCTGAAAACAGGTAAGACCTATCTACATTTGTTTTTCCTTTTATTTGGGATACACACAAAGTCTGAGGCTTCATGATGTAAAATTAATTTTAATTGAAGTATTTAAGATTTTTCACTGTTAGGTCACTAATTGAATAAGAAAATTTGTGGCACTGACATCTCATTTGAACATATGGTCATGACTCATGTTTGAGCATTCTCAACTCATGCTGATGACATATATTAATTTTTCCACAAACTTGGGTCCTACCATATACAAAGAAATTTTCAAATTCATGATTTCTCAAATTAATAAAGCATTTTTTTCTTTTACACCCCACTGTCCTTTTTGTCTGTCAAAAGACAGACGTCCTTCAAATCGTTTGTGCCAGGCTGCTGTAACAGGTTTTATCCACAAGAAATGTTGTTTGACTTTTTTGTGCTCTTAGTCGGGGACTTTGAGTACAGTAAAGACCGCTGTGGTGAAACTCGCAATGAACAGCATGCCTGCCACTGCTCAGAGGACTGCATATCATGCATATTTTAACCTTCATCCTTCATGTTTTGTAACAAATCTTTTCCTCGTGGGTCAAAATGACCCAAAGGCCTAAAATTATACTTATTTTTCTTTTCTTTTTTTGGCCCAGAAAGCTCCTATTAATCCATTTTTATTTTTAAATTTTTTTTTCTTACTATTTATGTAAGTTTTTTCATGATTTTTGGGAGATTTTTATTGTATTTATTTTTTTTATTTATCTTGTTTACCTTAATTATGCGTGCTATAATGTGTTGTGTCTACCATGTATGTGTTTGTGTGCATGTGTGTGCATGTAGGGGGGAGGAGGTATGTGAATGTTTTTTTGCCTTGGGAATATTCTGTAGTCTCAGCTCTTTGTTTAGATATAAATTTTGTCTGGATTGTGTCAGATTTTGTATTAAAAAAAAATAATAATCAAAAATGTTTTTCAACATTCCATTCATTCCTATGGGGGTCAGTTTGACCCGCAAGGGAATGATTTTTTGCTTTTTTTACACCCACATAAAGTCCTTGAATCCACTCATTTTGTGTGTGTGTGTCACAAAAAGTGTGACAAAAAAAAAGAAAATTCCACATTCCATTCATTCCTATGGTCAGGTCAAAAGGACCCCCGAGAGAAGAATTTTTTTTTTTAATTACAGCCACATAAATCCTTGAATCCACTCAATTCTTTTTGTGTGTTTTCCAAATTCAAGTTAAACAAAAGTCACAAAGTCTTGTACCACTCAAATGAACACACAAAAAAAAAGAACCCGAATGAAGGTTAATTATTTCCCATTAAGTTGATAAGACCTTTTTGTCAGACTACTACAGTTATAAAAAGGTGGGGTTTGGCATGTTTGTGTGTATATGTAGAGCTAGAGCTCTGTATTTCCTGGAAATGAGACGTGTTTGATTGTCACCTCATGCTTTACTGACTGACTTCCTCCCTGTATTAGGTGATGTTCCCTGTTTGAAGGAAGAGTGTAAAGAGAGACTACGAGTGTCCAGCTGGGTGAGAGACAATTGTGATTTCAGTGACAAACATCACTGAATGTACTCCCCATCCATCCCACTTTTTATATTCAACACTAAGTCCACAACACTTATATCTTAGGTCACAGCTGTACTTTACATACTAGAAGACAGGGAATTGCTTATCTATTTAATGCTGTGAAGTGCTGAATGAGGGCAAACACTATTAAAAGAAGAGTTTGAAGATGGATATTGGGTTTTTGTGTGACAAAACACCTATCTGGGAGGTCTGGGTGATTTGCATAACAATTAAAGTGAATGCATGCACATTAAGTGTGACTTTTTGAACCTAATCATATGAATTGTGCCTATGGAAGAATCAAAGGTTGTTATAAAAGAGCATTTAAATGAAAGACTTACCTGTCTACTATTAAATAGAACAAATTTTAGCAACAAATGTTAATTTAATTTTGTTTGTAATCGGTGTATGAATGTTTCTTTCTGTGTATCTAGGTTTGTTCGGCCACCGATCATCATGTTGTCTGTTGATAGCTTTCCTGCATCTTACATGAAAAGAGGAAGCATGGTGATCCCCAATATTGAGAAACTCAGTAAGACTTATGTCTTGTCATGAAAATCAACAAAATGAATATAACTGAATATTGACTAAGCTGCCAGTCAGTTCAAACATACAATTTATTACACAATGTACAGATTAACTAATCAAAAATAAATCCCAATTAATTGCATATATTAGCATTTGCTGAGACGGTATGTATGTGGATAAAGTTTTTTTTAATCATGACAACTCTCTGAAAATTTTAGTATTGTGATGGATATGACAATGTTAATGTATTTGGTCTTGGCAGAATAGATCTGCTATGCTGCTGCTGCTGCAAGCAAGTACAGGAACTTGCTACTGCCAATGCATACGGCGATACGGTGCCTTGAGTATTTAAGACATACTGCTGCTCACAAATAGAATAAGCATAGAATAAAATAACCTGCAGCAGATCTAAACAGGTGGAGCTGGGGAAGGTGGAGTGTTTCAGAGAAACTCTGAAAAGCGCGCTGCAGGAATCTCTAGTGAATGCTAGCCAGCCATATAAATGCAAGGCAGTAAGCTCATTGGCTGCATATGCAGCATGAACCAATCAGCTTGTGCCAAGTCATTTAACTCTCTGAATATCATCGGTTACATTAACAATCCATCAGCCTGCGCGATCTAGATGTAGTGATGTTGTTAAAACGTCACCATCATTAATTATGTGACCAATGAGCTGCCTCCCAGTTAGGGTATATAAGTCGGTTGGTTCTGTCTCTTGGAGTGTGTCATGGTTGAAAGCCCGCCCCTTTCTTTCTGTTATGGACTACTAAGGTAGGTGTTTGTAGCTGCTTAGCTTAGCTGTTTGGTTGGAGTGTTTAGTGATTTGTACGATCTTTACTTTAGTGTGGTGTTAGGCTGCTGAGCTATACTGTGTGCGGTGTGCTGTTTGCTCTCAGGTAAGTTAATGAAGTATGGGAAGCTGAGGGGAAATTTGGATTTAGTTTAATGTGAGTTTTGTGTTTCAGTGTGGTGTGCCTTCATGGCTCCCATTGATTGTGGCACCGCAGTATAACATAGCCCAGGTCGCAGCACCAGCTGTTGTCGCTTTAGCCTTTAAAGAGGTTGTCATATATAGGGCGTCAAATTTCTGACCTATGACATTGGTGTGTGCAGGCATTTTAAATTTTAAATTTAATGTAGGCCAATTCTTTTTCGTTTTTTTGGGGTGTAGTCACTACAACTGGGCCGCTTGCTACATAGTTTCATGACTAAACTATATATATATATATATATTATATATATATATATACTATATATATATATATATATATATATATATATATATATATATATACACTATCCAACTTTATCTAGAGAGCTGTGTGATCTTATAGTTCATTTATCAACAGTGTAAACAGTCAAGCAGTTGTGGACATTTTGATGCTTCCCTCATTTTTGTGTGTTTGGAATTGGTAGCAATAATCTTCATGCAGCAGAGGTTTAAAATTAAACTCAGAATGCATTCTGAATTTGTGTGGTTCGATTCATAATCTTGAACCCCCAACATACAACATTCCATCTGTGCTAAATTACCTCATTTATTGTACTAAACTGATGCCTTTGATTCTAATAATGACGTAATTGCTCTTTTCTCTTGTAGGATCATGTGGAACAGGCAAGATACATGAGACCTGTGTACCCCACCAAAACCTACCCAAATTTGTATACAATTACAACAGTATGTATTAAGTTTGTTACATTTTGCCTTTCAGAATATGCAAGATGTTTATGGCGTTATTTTAATGACAAATGTCGAGTGCATTATTGTAGTGCGAAAACATTAATATAATGCGCGAGTGCAAATCTCTCCACGTGGATTTCATTTGCTCTCGCACAAAACTGCATCAGAGAATGTCTAATATGGTGAGAAGTTTCACACTCACTACACTTCCGGCTTCTGAACTGGTTGCAGTTCCACTCTGATTCCATATGAGGGCGCTCACAGGACGAGTGCAGAATGAATGGAGGTCAATGGCGGTATACCCCTCAAAATCCACTTTTCTCAGGATATAATTTGTCTAGTAATTTGAATGTTGTATTCGAAAGGAGATGCAAAGAAATTACACATTGCTGCGTGTTAGGTTTTATTTTAAAAGAGTCACTTATTTGCTTTAAAAAGTCTTTTAAAATGTCAATGACGTCATACGTTATACGTTCATTAGCAGAATGCTAGCGTGTTATGGGCAGCAACAACTCAACCTGTAAGAAATCGAAAGGACATAAGCACTCGTTCATTCAACTTTCGACCTATAACCCATGTTGAACTTGCAAAACCTACAATCAGATCTGAGATTTCTCAACGGCAATCGGATGAAAGGGACAAATTTAGCTGTCTAGCCCCATAGACTCCCATTCATTTTGCACTCATGGCGATCGCCCCCAGTGGAACTCTGGTGGAACTGCAACCAAAATTCGGTACAATATGACTTTATTTTTGGTGTGATGGCTATCGGTAGAAGTGCTCTGACTGTGTGAATTCAGATACACGCTGCTCTCGCACGGAGAGAGTGCGCACTTAAAATGTGACTCTCCTCTCACTCAAACTGTGTCCAATGCACTCTCAAATCTCTCTGTGCTTATGTGCTATAGATATTATTTTCGCACCTGAATTAAACATTGTCAGAGGTTATCATTGTGCACTTAAAGTAGCCTCAAAGCAGTTTTTTTTTTTCCTGCATCTCCCTGTAAAATAGGCTACTTTGTAAACACTGTTTTAAAAGGTACTATATAAATAAAGTTTTAACCAATCAGACCTCCACAACTGGCCAATGAAAATACTATGTGAAATATTATTGGCTAAGTGAACTGAACCTGGAATTCTTTTGCAAATCAAAGCCGGATCTTTAATATCTTTCCAGTTCAATAAGCAGGACTCAAAGTTCTCCGGCACCATGCCTATCCTCCGGCGTGCAGCGTTTGGCTGCGGGAAAAAAATAGTCCTACATTTAAAATAAATAAATAAATAATCTTCTTTATCACTTTTGAGTCCATGAGTTTGCCTACCAATGGTATGTGAGAAGCACATGCAGCTTTCACTCTCAACCAAACTAACATTACTAGTCAATCAGAATGTTTTGCTCTTATAAACACGAGACGGGCATAATGGTATCCAATTGTGGAGTCGCAGCCCTGATGAATGGAGAAGCATGACAAAAAACTGTGTGGTGCAATGGTCAAAGATGTCCATCTAGTGCATGTTTACATAGAATAACTAATTAAAAAGCAGCAAAGCTTTATAAACAGCTCAGAGAAATGATGAGAATGTCATTTCCAAAAAACGATATGATTACCAGAACAAATTTAACCTGGATTTTTGAAAAGGTCCTGTTAAAACGCATCTCTTCCATCTTTATTTGATCCTCTAACTTTAGCACTGACTGTTCTAATTCTATTCTTAAAAAAAAAATCTACCTTCCTAATCTTTTTGTATTCTATCCATTTTCTTTTCATTTATTATACAATTATAAAAAAAAGACCTCTAACACTAGCTTGCTCTATTCTATCTGTTTTCTTTTTATTTATATTATTATTATTTAAAAGCCCTTGCTACATGTACTGCGTTTAAGCTAACTGAGACTTGTTATCGCACTTGTATATCATTGCTCATTTTTTGTTTTTGATTGCTTCCATTGTCCTCATTTGTAAGTCACTTTGGATAAAAGCGTCTGGAAAATGTACATTTAGTCATTTTGCAGACGCTTTTATCCAAAGATACTTACAGTTGCGGGATACATAAAGTGATTCTTCTTAAAGAGGCAAACAGACACAGGAAGTGCTTATAATACCAAGTTTTAGACATTGTTCAAATAAGTACAAGCTAGAAAAAGAAGGAATAAATAAAGAGAGGGTTTTTATTTTTTATTTTTTTTTTTTTTACGATGAAGTCAAGTAGTTTTGAAAGGAGTTTTCAGCTGTGGCTTGAAAATTGTCAGGAATTCAGCATTTCTGATAGGGGTGGGAAGATCCTTTTATTTTTTATTTTTTTATTTTTTTTGAATAAAATTAATGGGAAAGTCACTTCAAAAAACAAAGTGCATTCTACCAGTTGCACCATTATATTTTCTTTAACTTTGCTCGTTCTTTCAGTTGATTACTGTTCACAGTGATCCTGACTATTACTGTGGTAACTTTCAAATATTTTTACTGTAAAGTTTAGGAGAAAATTAATGGCAAATTCACCCTAAGTATCTTTGTGCACCTTTGCACTATTACATCACGTCCCATTTTCAAACACTCATAAAATTCTTTCCTTTTATAGGTTTGCTCATTCTTTCATTGATTCCTGTTCACAGTGACCCTGACTGTTACTGTATTCATTTTCATGTCATTTTACTTTACAGTTTTGAGAACGCAAACTCACTTCAGAAATGTTTTTATAGAGTGTACTGTTGCACTCATATCCCATTTTCCAACATAAAGTTTCAGTTTTTGAAGGAATTATTGTGCAAATGTACCATGCTTATTACCATATGAAACTGACTCTTATTTCATAAATAGTATTGATCAAAATTGCTAGGAAATACCCTCCTGACATCATACAATCAACCTCTTCTTACATTTTAATTATTAGTGTCACATTTAATTAAGTTAAAATCTTCATTTTAACCTTAGGAACTGATTATGTTAATCACCTCTTTGAGCAGTTCTTATTTGTGTCCATGGTTAATAATTTAGTTAAATTTCTTATGTCTTTGCTTTTATAGCCCTGAGGTTGTTGTATTTGTTAATGGTGATTATGCCTGCAAAGCTATTGTTTGTTTTGCTGTGTTTGTTTACCATAATCATAAGTCTATTGAATAGGTCTGCTTAGCTGCAATTTCTTGTTTCTCCTTACCTGTAACTGATCAATTACAATTTTATTGAAATGAATTTTAGAATGATCAGTCTCAATTAAAATCCAGATACAACAAGATTAAGAAGACAGTAAGATAGTTGACAACACAAAGTAAAAAATAATTAAAATAGTATCAGTGCTGTTGTTTGAAAATGATCACATTTTGTATTTTAATTTTACTTAACTTTATTTTATCGTATTCTATGTACTTTTATAAATATTATGCATATAATATAAATACATGCTATATATATATATATATATATATATATATATATATATATAATTATACATTTTATTATTTAGTTTTTTTTTTATTTGCCTCTCTTGTTTCAGAAAACAACTTTGTGCATCTTAAGGAATAATAGCACTTTGGGCATACTGTTGTATATCCCATCAGACTGCACAACAGTGCCTACTGTGGCTTCAACACCTGTGAACATTTATTGACTGTCTTCTGCACACTGATGCATACACCTAAAATCATCTTCTCATATTAGGCTTTTGTTTAATTGCATAAAAAAATTACATATTTGCATTTGTATCTGTGAAATGTCATAACACTGGTTACATAATCCCTATCACATCTTATTTCTGTATTTCAGTCTTAATTAAATTCTTGTTTAAATTCCATTAGGTTGTATTGCAGTCAATATCCTACTGTTATTTGAAGGTGTCATTGAGTATTGAAAGGTGCCTAATAAATTGTATTATTATTATTATCATTAAATTATTATAGGAGTAAGCGGCAGCAGAGGCTGTGGAAGAATGACACCAAGGAGTTCTGCAGAGGCATGAGGACTAGAATTGGTTACAAGCTTTCTGTACAATAAAAACAACAAATGAAAATAAAGGAAAGGAAACCTCAACTATTTTCCCCATCAAAACATGAACATGACTGTTTTCTACAATTCACACTGAAACAATAATAGACTAATATTAATAATAGCAAATAATGTTTATTATATAATACTTACTATATGTTTTTAATCTCAAAAGATAAGGTATATTGTTATATCCTATTCGAATGGTTCCTATACTGTTTTCAAATAGGGCATTAAAGGGCCTGAATAGCTGGATGACTTCTTTTATATGGAGTAAACGCAAACCTAGATTAAAATTATCAGTACTTTATCTGCCAAGTTCTATGGGGGGGCTGGATTTTCCAAATATTAAGATGTATCAGTTAAGTTCCCACCTGAGATACATTGCAGAGTGGGTTAGGAATGATTTTTCCTCTACCCAGAAATAAATTGAAAGAACGAGCAAACCTATAAACCAAAGATTTTTATGAGTGTTTGAAAATAGGACATAGTGTAAAAATGCTTATGCATTCAGATGCTTGGGGTATTTTTATGAAGGACTGAAAATGGGACATGATGTAAAAGTCTTTATTCACTTAGACACTTGGGAATTGGGAATTAGCCTTTAATTTTCTCCAAAATTATACAGTAAAAATATTTGACATTGTTTTAAGTGATAATCTGGGTTATTCTGAATACATATGAATTGAAAGAATGAGCTAACCTATAAAGGAACACTTTTTACGAATGTTGGAATATAGGACAGTGCAAGTGCTAGGACGAATTTTGTTGTTTCGGGTGAATTTGCTTTCAGTTTTCTCCAAAACTATACATTAAAATGCCTTGAAAATGAATACAGTTATAGTCAGGGTCACCCAGAATACATATGAATTGAAAGATTCAGCTAACCTATAAAAGGACAATTTTTTATAAAACTTGGAATATGGGACAAAGTGCAAGTGCTAGGATGCATTTTGTTATTTGGGGTGAATTTGCTTTTAGTTTTCTCCAAAACTATACAGTAAAATGCCTTGAAAATGAATACAGTGATAAAATGAGCTAACCTATAAAGGAACACTTTTTATGAGAGTTGGAAAATGGGAAAAAGTGCAAGTGCAACAATGGAGTTTGGTGTTTAGGGTGATTTTGCTTTTAGAGAATTTAGACAGTGATAGTCAGGGTCACTCTAAATACATATCCATTGACAGAATGAGCTAACCTATAAAGGAACACTTTTTATGAATGTTGAAAAAGGGAAATAGTGCAAGTGCAACAATGAAGTTTGATGTTTTGGGTGATTTTGCTTTTTGTTTTCTCCAAAACCATACAGTAAAATGCATTGAAAATTAATACAGGGATAGTCAGGGTCACTCTAAATACATATCCATTGACAGGATGAGCTAACCTATAGAGGAACACTATTTATGAATGTTGAAAAAAGGGAAATAGTGCAATTGCTAGGATGCATTTTGTTGTTTCGGGTTGAATTTGCTTTTAGTTTTCTCCTAAACAATACAGTAAAATGCCTTGAAAATTATTACAGTGATAGTCAGGGTCACTCTAAATACATATCCATTGACAGGATGAGCTAACCTATAGAGGAACACTATTTATGAATGTTGAAAAAAGGGAAATAGTGCAATTGCTAGGATGCATTTTGTTGTTTCGGGTGAATTTGCTTTTAGTTTTCTCTAAAACTATACAGTAAAATGCCTTGAAAATGTATACAGTGAATACGTATCCATTGAAAGAATGAGCTAACCTATAAAGGAACACTTTTTATGAGAGTTGGAAAATGGGAAAAAGTGCAAGTGCAACAATGGAGTTTGATTTTTTTGGGTGATTTTGCTTTTAGTTTTCTCCAAAACTATACAATAAAATGCCTTGAAAATGAATACAGTGATAGTCAGGGTCACTCTAAATACATATCCATTGACAGAATGAGCTAACCTATAAAAGAACACTTTTTATGAATGTTGAAAAAAGGGAAATAGTGCAATTTGCTAGGATGCATTTTTGTTGTTTTGGGTGATTTTCCTTTTAGTTTTCTCTAAAACGATACAGTAAAATGCGTTGAAAATTAATAGAGTGATAGTCAGGCTCGCTCTGAAAACATATCAATTGAAAGAATGAGCTAACCTATAAAGGAACCCTTTTTATTAATGTTGGAAATTGGGAAAAATTTCAAGTGCAACAATTGAGTTTGATGTTTTTGGGTGATTTTGCTTTTAGTTTTCTCCTAAACTATACAGTAAAATGCCTTGAAAATTAATACAGGGATAGTCAGTGTCACTCTGAATACATATCCATTGACAGAATGAGCTAACCTATAAAGGAACCCTTTTTATGAATGTTGGAATATGGGAAAAAGTGCAAGTGCAACAATGGAGTTTGATGTTTTGGGTGATTTTGCTTTTAGTTTTTTTCCAAAACTATACAGTAAAATGCCTGAATACATATGATTTGAAAGAATAGCTAACCTATAAAGGAACACTTCATATGTGTGTTGGAAAATGGGACACAGTGCAATTGCTAGGATGCATTTTTTTTTGTTTATGTGTCACACACACGATATTTAAAAGAAGTGTAAAGAATATATGTAATATATATATATATATATTAACGCATATATGTATTCACACACACACACGCATATATATATATATATATATCTATAATATAGATATATATATATATATATATATATATATATATATAATATATACACACATACATACACACACACACACACACACACATATATATATAATGCACATATACACACACACGAACATGAAATAAAAAATGAATGAAAATCATTAATATTAGCATTTATAAACATTAATAAACGATTTATAATAATTAATGTAGAATACAAACGTTTATGTACAAAAATCAAGTATTTATAAACTAAAAATTTTAAATTAGTTAAAATAATCAAAAGTATAAAGTAAACGTGTGTATGACAGCTTCTTTACATGCATTTTGACTGCTCGCAGCACCCAAAGTGCATGATTACACGCGCAAGACCAAAAAAAGTGCGGCTGGCTTGACTGTGTATTTTGAAAGCGCGGCTGGCTTGACCGCAGTGCTAAAATGCTATGCCGATAAGGGCGCAATTATAAACAAACAGTGAAGTATGTGCACTACTTCCATCTAGTGGTTATTCAAGTGTTATTACTGAATTTTATAAAATCATGGATATGTGCTTGCCTTGTAATATTACAGTTTTTCTCGATTGCTAACACACAATTCATGAAACAATTCACCATTTTCTCACAACTATAAACACAATCTCAAAACTACACACCAACTTGTGCAAACTTCAAACTTCAAACTTCCATTTCAAATAAAATCAAATACTTTAGTCAAAAACATGTTCTCTTTTGTCAGACTCAAACTTTGGCCTCCGATTACACACAAACCTGCCAAATACACACACTACTTCACTGCTTAGAGAACACTAGTGCGATCAGTTTAAAACACTGTTACAAAAACCTCCTTTTGGGAAATAGGAATCCCTTTGCAAGTCAATGACTGTTACAGTATATGCCACGGCATAAATAGAGGGGTGCAGATACAGTTAATTCAGTAATAAACTTTAAGAAAAGTTTATTGTCATTACACTAATGTAAAGAGATCTTGCAGTAAATGAAAAGCACTACAAGAGAAAAATTCAAAGAACAAACAACTGAATAAAACATTGGAATATACTGACGGTTACTTCACAGAAATAAATAATGAATGAATGAATAAATAAATTAATAAATTCATTCAGCATCCTCTGCCAATTTGCATTACAGTACTGGTAGTATCCTTATTATTTATAGCAGTTACAGTTTTTTTTTTTTTACAATCGCTATGACATTTTTTTCAATACTTCTAACAATTTTCCTAAACTTTTAATGCACCAACACACCTACAACACACAACTGACAAAACAGTTAATTTCATGCTCAAAATCACAAATTGCAAATTAAACTTCAACACTAATTTTCAAATTACAATAATACCCTAACACAATACACATCTACCAAAACACTGCAAACATGTCAAATTATTATTCCAAAACACTAACACATGTTCTCTTCCAACAGGAACATTTAGTCAATCATAACACAATGTCATAAAAACACTAACATCAAATGGATTTACAGAAACTGCATTACTTTAGGTGTCAGGTCTGACCTTATACAATAGACAGTGTATTGCTCTGATCATAGATTGTGTTTTACACTTCAGTTTACAGAGACAGAATTGCTGAAGTAAAGGCTTTATTTGCAACAGGACATTAGAAAAAAACTACAAAAAAAAAAAAAACTAAAAAGAAAACAAGAATGCAAGAAAATAAACAAAAAAATATATATGTACAATATAGCTGTCATTTATAATGTGAAAATACAAAATACACAAACAGAAAAAGCCACAGAAGAATAAAAAATAAATAAATAAATGTAATCTAATCTGCCTGGTCTTCTGCGTTTGGTCACATGTTCTCATCCACATGCCATCTTCTCTGGCAAGGCAACTTGGGAAGAATCTTTTGGTATGCCTTTTCCTTCCTTGTATTGTGCAGCTGTGATGCATTCATTGCATCCTGGAGGGACATTTGGAGGGATGATGGTGAAAACCCTTCCATCTCCAGGCTCAGTAAAACTCCTTAATGGTGAGGAAAGGGGAGTTACGGGCAAGGAAAAGAGACATCATTCTCGAATGGGTGTCAAACCAGGTTCTGACTGCACTGGGAATGGTGGAATGCAAGTGGACTCCCACCTGTCCCCTTTCTCTGGCACCAGTCTTTGGTGCAGATCTTCTAAAATCTCACATTTATGCAGGAGTGCACTTTTCATTACATTTACATTTACATTACAGTTTTTTTTTTCAATGCTAACATCCTTTTGTCCAATCTGTAGTAACATTTTCAAAATACTATACACAATTAGCACAACATCAGTCTGTTGTGACCATACCTTTAACACAATTCATGTTGTTTTCACACAATATTCAGTAAATTAACACATTTCTAAAATGCTTAAATTTTCTCTTCACATAAGCTTACCCCATACCAAAATCATAGATCTTTCTTATCTTTTTTACAAATGCTTAAACACAGCATGACAGAAATGAAGACCTTATGGTCCAAACTTTAGATATAGTGTAAAGCCTCTACTTCTGCAACAACAGCAACTCAAATGTATTTAAAAAATATCTCTATATAAAATATTGTAACAACTGATAAGCATTTTTAAGTAACAGATCACTAAAATATTTAGAAATAGCTGATTCCAGTCTCAGTTGGAGTCAGGTGTTGATGCTCTTTCCATTACATCAACATAGAGTAAAAAAGACCTCTTTGAATTGGTTTTGTGCATGCAGAACAACACAAAGAATCAAGAGAGAGAAAAAAATAATGCCTGGGAGAGGGAGAGGAATAGTTGGAGGAGGGAGAGGAGTAGAGGATCAGAAGAAGATAAGGAGGTAAGGGAAACAAGCTTGCATAGTAACCAAAGGACATGCATATTGTAATTTTGTTGATCTCTGGCATCAGCTACCATGGGGCACCATCCACATGCAACCACCACTCACTGGTGAGCAATTTCAATCAAGGTTCCAACTGAATTTCTGCATAGAGGACACTATTTTTTATTTTGTACATTCTATAAAGTAATGACTTATTCAGTTTTAGACAGTATGTTGCCAAGAATGAACACATTCAACACTTAAAAATGGGTTTCAGTTGAAGGTAACTAAATTACAAATTTTTATATTGTCTATTCAAGAAGAAATGAAACATGTACAGGTGCTGATCGTATAATTAGAATATCATCAAAAAATTAATTTATTTCACTTATTCCATTCAAAAAGTTAAACTTGTATATTATATTCATTCATCACACACAGACTGATATATTTCAAATGTTTATTTCTTTTAATTTTGATAATTTTAACTGACAACTAAGGAAAATCCCAAATTCAGTATCTCAGAAAATTAGAATATTATGAAAAGGTTCAATATTGAAGATACCTGGTGCTACACTCTAATCAGCTTATTAACTCAAAACACCTGCAAAGGCCTTTAAATGGTCTCTCAGTCTAGTTCTGTAGGCTACACAATCATGGGCAAGACTGCTGACTTCACAGTTGTCCAAAAGACGACCATTGACACCTTGCACAAGGAGGGGAAAACAGAAAAGGTCATTGCAAAAGAGGCTGGCTGTTCACAGAGCTCTGTGTCCAAGCACATTAATAGAGAGGCGAAGGGAAGGAAAAGATGTGGTAGAAAAAAGTGTACAAGCAATAGTGATAACCGCACCCTTGAGAGGATTGTGAAACAAAACCCATTCAAAAATGTGGGGGAGATTCACAAAGAGTGGACTGCAGCTGGAGTCAGTGCTTCAAGAACCACTACGCACAGACATATGCAAGACATGGGTTTCAGCTGTCGCATTGCTTGTGTCAAGCCACTCTTGAACAACAGACAGCGCCTGGGCTAAAGATAAAAATGACTGGACTGCTGCTGAGTGGTCCAAAGTTATGTTCTCTGATGAAAGTAAATTTTGCATTTCCTTTGGAAATCAGGGTCCCAGAGTCTGGAGGAAGAGAGGAGAGGCACACAATCCACGTTGCTTGAGGTCCAGTGTAAAGTTTCCACAGTCAGTGATGGTTTGGGGTGCCATGTCATCTGCTGGTGTTGGTCCACTGTGTTTTCTGAGGTCCAAGGTCAACGCAGCCGTATACCAGAAAGTTTTAGAGCACTTCATGCTTCCTGCTGCTGACCAACTTTATGGAGATGCAGATTTCATTTTCCAACAGGACTTGGCACCTGCACACAGTGGCAAAGCTACCAGTACCTGGTTTAAGGACCATGGTATCCCTTGGCCAGCAAACTCGTCTTACCTTAACCCCATAGAAAATGTATGGGGTATTGTGAAGAGGAAGATGTGATATGCCAGACCCAAGAATGCAGAAGAGCTGAGGGCCACTATCAGAGCAACCTGGGCTCTCATAACACCTGAGCAGTGCCACAGACTGATCGACTCCATGCCATGCCACAATGAGAGAGATGCTGTAATCACACTGCTACTTTTCATGTTCATACTTTTCAGTTGGCCAAGATTTCTAAAAATCCTTTCTTTGTATTGGTCTTAAGTAATATTCTAATTTTCTGAGATACTGAATTTGGGATTTTCGTTAGTTGTCAGTTATAATCATCAATATTAAAATAAATAAACATTTGAAATAAATCAGTCTGTGTATAATGAATGAATATAATATACAAGTTTCACTTTTTGAATGGAATTAGTGAAATAAATCAACTTTTTGATAATATTCTAATTATATGACCAGCCCCTGGATGTCAAATATGTAAAAGAAAGTAATGCAGTTTTTGAAAAGCCATCAACTGTTAGTATTTTGACAGTCACTGTGCTATGATTGACTATATGTTACTATTGGATAGAAAAATTAAAATGTCCTAATAGCTTTAGGAGAATAAAATAAATAATAAAAATAAACAAATTGATTTAATTAAATCTCAGATTTAATTCAAATCAACTTAGCTGAATCTGTACCTTCAAGCTAAAAATAAATGAATGAAATGAAATCATAGAGAGGTAGAATAAAGTAAAAAACACACACACACAAAAAAAAAATACAAAATAACCAATAGGGGCAAACCTAACTGAGTCTATACAGAAGGTTATAGTATAAACAAGAAGTGAAACCAGGAGTGAGAGAGAGAGAGAGAGAGAGAGAAGAGTGGTTCACACTTTAGACTCTCACAGTGTCAGTTAGTCGGATGCTAACAGCTAACAGTTAAGTTAGCTTTGGATACACTTGTGAAGTGGGTGCTGTTATCAGATTGAACCAGAAGAGGCTGCTCTCAACTTCCAGGATCAGATGTTGCTAAGAGACCGATGCAAGCTTACAACAGAGCAGAACTTGCACTGTTGTAAATCTGCATGGGAAACTCACGCGCCGTCAGTTATGACGTATCGCCTATAGCTTAATTCACAAATCAAAACAGCACATTCACTTCACAGACAATGGCAAGTTACTAGTTAGCTAGACTAGAATTAAACCATTACTTTGCTATTCAATTGCGTCACTTCAATGACTACTATGATATGCGATGGTTAAAGGAAAGCTTTAATTTAGGGAGATGAGGAACATCGCTCAAATCACTAATAAAAGCAAATATACTGCAGCGAGATTTCTTCGTCGCCCAGTTTTAATATCACTGCCAGTGGGATTTCTTCGCCATGCAGTTCAATTCATGCAGCTAATCTGAGGTTTCTTTGTCAGACTTATGCATTTAAAACTGAAAGTGGGGGGTTTCTTTGCCCAATATCAGATAAATTTAGTATAAATCTATGTATACATGCTGCCTCTGGGATTTCTTCGCCAGATAAATGGGACTTATGCAGTTGTTGCAACAATTTTGATTGAGATTTTAAGACTCCCCGTTATCATTAATCCAACACTGACCTGCAGTATTCTAAGATTAATTTTGCTCCGTGAATGGGCAAGAGGGCACACATTAGTTAGCTATGCTAATGGTTTAACCCACGGGAGTAATAGTCTAGTTTTATGGCATCAATCTAGCTATACATAACTTAAGGCCTTAATTTTAATATACGCGAGGAACATCGCTCTCTATCTTCTTCACGCTAAAAGAGGGTTTCTTCGCTCAATTTAGGGAGGTTAAAATTGCATTGAGACACACTATAAAAGGTTTAGCCATTTTACAGGGTCAAATTTGATAAACTGCAGTTAATTAAAGTCATTAACAGTGGCTGGTTTCTCAGTGAGGAACTCAGGAACTGTTAAGGCTCCGAACGTGGGCATGTATAGCCTACACATTCATTCACAAAAACATGTCTTTGGATAGTAGTCTTGTTTTGAATGAACACGCATAAGAAACACAACACAGTTACTGAGTCTGCTCACAGAACTAGGTTAAAAAAGTTGCCCTAAATTCTCCACCAATAATGTAACAAATTAGCTCAAAGTGAGATGTACATAATTAATCATAACGGGTTATTATTAAATACATTCATCTTCAGGAATTCCTTGTAGCATTATATCATTAATAGTACAATAAAATGATTTGTTCGTCCGCAGGGCGGACAGTGTTAATCGTTTATTGACCCTAAGTAAAATTATTTCTCTGACCACGAAAAATAATTTTACTACTAATACATTGCTCCCAGAGCATGTAATGAAACCGGAATGTTAAAGTGACCTCGTTCTGTGAGCAGCAAACACAGACAACCAAGTGTGAATACATATGGATGTTTATTAAACTACACTACAGGGGAACATGCAACATCAGACTAAACACAAACATACACACATTAAACATAGATGCAAACGCAAGGAAGGCATGGACAGAGAGAGAGAGAGAGAGAGAGATAGAGCGCACTGCAGAGCGAGCGAGTGCTCACGTGCAAGAGAGTGAAGAGTCATGGCAGTATTTACTCATAAACTAAATCACAACCTGTTAAGAACCGTCAAAGAATCTCATCACCTTAATTAAAAGGGGTCAAAGCCTAGAAGCGCATCTAAATAGTTAACAATCGGTTACTTGCATTGGTTCTGTAGTTGCTGAGTAAAGTGTCCCGGTGCATGTATAATGCGTAGATTCCTGTTGGATCCTGTTAGGAGTGAAACCTTCGTCATTTCATCCATGGGTTGACTGCTCCGAAGTGAATCAACAAAGTTGCTGAAAACTGCCAGAAGATCGGCCTCCCCCCGGAAGGGGAGTCGCGAGGTGTCCAAGGTGATGGGTGTCTCCAGGGAACCGCAAGTTAAGAGGGCACGCCTTTTGGGTGTGGAAGAGGTTTTATCTGGTTTCCCAGTACCTCTTTTGGTTGGATTGACCAATAACAAGGCATATAGTTTCAGCGGGAAAGTGTTTCTTTGTCTCGGTGACACCTGATTTGCATATTTTATTAATGGAGTGATTAACTGGTTATCTGGTAACCCAAACTATGGTACAAATAGTATGATGCATTTTAGGCTCAGATAGTAGAGATATTTAGCTAAGGCAAACTGAGAGGTTTAATTAGGTACCAAGAAGATATGCAAGACAGATAGAAACATAAAGATACATTCTAATGCTTGAATATAGGCACTTAGAGGTCAACTAACACGGCTAGAGAATCATAATTATGCTAATATGAGCTGGGAAACATACAAACACACAGGAATATATTGTATACATTTGGAATGGCTTATATCCTGAGTTAAATGCAAGAAGGTTTGAGTGAGTGTGTGTGTGTGTGTGTGAGCTGGCTGCTCAGCCGGGCCCATTAGGTGTCTGGCATCGAGGGCTATCTAGTTATCTCGGAATGTGTTTGAAGTTGGATGGGAGACCTTAAAGAAGGTCTGCTCAGTATCTTCCAGATAATGGGGGTAAACCTTGCCATTAACCACTCATATAAAAGTATACTATGGGGCCAGATTCTGTAATTTATATGCAAATGTCAAAAGGCTAAAGGAATCCCTACAACATAAAGCCCAAATCGTACATGATCTTAAGCAGATGCTACAACACACTTTACTGTAAATTATATAATAAACAAAAAGAAAACAAATAGATAGAATACAAAAAGATTAGAAAAGCTAGTGTTAGTTTTTTCCCCCTTAGTTTTTTAAGAAAACAAGCAGTGAATGAATAAAGTGCAAGTCTAAAAGGGACAAGTGTTTTTTTTTTTTTTTTAAGAAATTTACTATTCCAGAATTTAAGAATAATACTTTTCCACACAAGATCAGCCCAAAGAGGTCCTCTTTTACTATATATATAATACACTTATAAGTAGTTACAGGTGCACCTCAATAAATTAGAATGCCGTGGAAAAGTTAATGTGGTGGGATGACCTAAAAAGGTCAGTAGTAACCAGGCGAAAGGGCCCATGAGGTGACTTTGATAAATAGGCACATTTTTATTTAGACAGGTAAAAGTATTAAAACATCACATCACCAATCTTTGATGCAAATACCCACATGAAAACAAAATCAAAATAAATAAACAACAAAAAGAAAACCAACTATAGATGGCCACAGGTTACCCAGAAAGTGAAGACAGAAGTGGCACGAGCAAAAGTGTTCTCAAAGCAGTCAAGCTCACATCAATCACACTGCAAACCTACACAGAAAAAATAAAGATAAAGTGATCAAACCACCACACAATCTCAGCCACCTCACCACCGCCATCCACAACGGGCAACTAGGTGGCCAACATTGGCTTAAGAAACCAAAACTAAACCTATAAAAGAAAAAATAAACAATTAATAGTGGGCAATGCAGGTGATACAAACACAAGTCAGCATTGTAACACAATCACTATTAACCCAGTTTCTTTGGGGCCTAATCTCTCCTCTGACACTCTGGGTCTCAAAATAAAAACACAATAACAAAAGTATTAAAGCTAAAGTAAACGGTAACCGTGCATCCCTCTAACATCCACTATTTCCAACTGGGACAGTCAGGCAACCATCAGTCAGGCAATAATCCAGCCACAACACTCTTAACCGGTACATGATATGTTCAGTTCTCAATGAAGCTCCGGCAGTATTTAATGTAACTGCTTATCTGCTGCCATTCTTTTGAAGTGCTATATCATTCTTTTCAAAGTTCTAGATCCGCCACAACATTCCCGAAATCAAAAGCGGAAGAGATAGAACAAACAATCTTCACTACTTCCTTACATAATGCTGGGGCTGCTGGGACTTGTAGTGCCCAAACCATGGTCCCATTACATTCATTTCAGTAATTCAACTCAAACTGTGAAACTTGTGTATTAAATAAATTCAGTGCACACAGACTGAAATAGTTTAAGTCTTTGGTTCTTTTAATTGTGATGATTTTTGCTCACTTTTAACAAAAACCCACCAATTCACTATCACTATGTTTTTTTTATTTTTTATTTTTTTTGGTCTTATGAAGTATTCAAATTTGTTGAGGTGAATTGGTGGGTTTTTGTTATATGTGAGCCAAAATCATCACAAATAAAAGAAACAAAGACTTAAACTACTTCAGTCTGTGTGCACTGAATTTAAAACACGAGTTTCACAGTTTGAGTTGAATTATTGAAATAAATAAACTTTTCCATGACATTCTAATTTATTGAGATGCACCTGTATAATAAATGGTACAACCTTAATCAAACATTTCTGTTCATATTAATGGACTGCAGTGTTCAGTATATCCTTCAGCATTGTACAAGAAGTCACAGCAGTGGTCTTTTCCACAAAACTTTAGGCAATATTTAATGAAAAGGCCTGTGCACTTCACCTTCCATTTATGGATGGTAAATTTGTTTCATTGTTGACAATTACCTTTTCAGAAAGCCTCTTAACCCTTTCAGTATACTTTTACTACATAGTGCATGGACTTCATTCAGTACCTAGAATCAAATCAAATCAAACAAAGAGTTGTTTCTGCTTTGAGATTTTATTTATTATCAAATTGGGGTGTAAAATAATGTTTACTTAGGTATGTTGAAACTAAGCACATGTGTTAATTATTAACCAAAGTTATGAAACTGTTCAGTTATTTTTGTGCATGGCCAAACAGAATAAAATAAAATAAATCGTATTGTGGACTAAGGAAAACTTAAAATTAAATTAAAAACAGTGGCACATTTTAAATAATAAAGCCTGTCAAATTCAGAATAATTAAGACTGCATGCCCTCAGACACCGTTGTTTGGCTCAGCTGTGGGAGCTGAAATGACCTAACAAGATGGGAGTGGCCACACACCTGTCAGACCTGTTCCTGATACATGACTCCAGCAGGATTCTCCCATGCATTAGTTCTTTGTTCAACCTGTATTTGTCAAGCTGAATGAGTATGGCGGAAACACCGAACCCGGCGACTACCTCCTTTCCAGCACCGACTATTTCTCTACCCCTTGGAATGGAAATATTGAGGACATATTCAGGGGCCCTGATTTGTTTGGAAATTGTAAGTGTTATTGTTTATAACTTTTTCAAGGCTTACTGGGTTAATATTAAGTTTATTATGCCTGTACACACTAATCATACATTTTTAGGTCTTTGAATTCAGAAAGCCTGTCTTACCTGTCAGCAAACTCTGGTGTTTTTAGTGGGTCGCAGGTTGCATTAGGTCAAGTAACTAAACAATGATTTTATCCCATGATAATGCTTAAAATATCTGGTAATTGTTCATCTTTGGTATTACTTGTTTTTTAATATGCTATATAAAATGCAGTGGCTTCATATATATACTTTTTTATCAATCAGGTGTTTGGAGGGTTGGTGTGGATATTAGTAGCGTCGACGAATGTGTCTGTGCCATTGTTGCAGGGATGGGTGATGTTTGTCTCAGTAACCATGTTCGTCTGTTCATCTCTATACCTTTCCCTGTTTCTGCTGGGCCTGGCTGACAAGATTAACACTGATTTGAATTTCATGGTGAGTGTGTATGGCTTTACAAATGCACAGTGCTAAGACTAATTTTAACACATTCATAGATTGGACACTTTAGATTATTGGACGCTAATTGCCAGGGCAGTCATCCAAATACAGTTTAGGGTTAAGCACCTTGCTCAAGGTCATAGGGTTGGTAGAACAGGAAATACCAGTGCTTGCAATACAGTTCTTAAAGTTTAATTTTTAGATAGGTTGGAAGATTTGCATTTGTTCAAGATTTTATATCCCAGGACAGATCTTGAACAGATCAATGAACAGATCTTTATTTTGTCACTTTTAACAATATTCAAAAATATACCTTTTACTATGCCTGTATTGTTTATTTTTTCTTCTTTTCTTTCTTTTTTTTAATTGCATTTATGTACATAATGTATTTTTATAGATCCTGATTCTGTCCAAGATCAAGAAAATATGAAAATCCATTTTAAATCCATTACATGAATTACAATGTTAGTGTTTAACATTATTAGACAAACACTAGTATTTCCACCATCTAAAAAAATGGTTTTAAGTCAGTTATTTCTATCGTTGGCTGTGGTTTGTCAGTAGGAAATATCAGTTTACATTTCCAAACATTAATTTTGCCATTACTTGTAATAATAATGTAATAATAATCCAGTAAGATTTTGTTTGCACAAAGAGTCTGACAACAGCCAGTGCTTCACACAGAAATCTGATCTTATCATCATCCAGTCTGTCTGGAATGACATGAAGAAACAGAACAAACTGAGATAGACTAAATCCAGAAGAACTGTGGCAATGTATCCAAGATGCTTCAAGAAACCACCTGCAAAGCTACCTGAAAATCTATGCACAAGTGCACCTATGGCAAAAGCTGCTTGCTGTCACAAAGGCTGGTCACACCAAATGTTGATTTAATTTAGTTAATAGAAGTTAATTGACAAAGAAAATCTATGCCATTATTTCTGACAACATCCTCATTTTACAGCATTTTTACACAAATTTTAAACACTTTTAACAGTACTGTAGCTTTGCAGGTAGGTCTCTTGAAGCATCTTGGGAGACGTTGCCACAGTTCTCCTGGATTTAGTCTGTTCTGTTTCTTCATGTAATTCCAGACAGACTGGATGATGATGAGATCAGATCTCTGTGTGGAGCACTGCCTTACAATTAATTGCAAAATGAATATTTGGAAATGTACACTGATATTTCCTACTGACACACTACAGCGAAAGAAATAAATAACTAACTTATAACCATGTTTAGCTGATGAAAATACTAGTGTACATATATGTAAAAATTAATTATTCATGCCCCAGTGCATGATGGGAAAAACGTGATAATAACTTTGATATTTACTTAAAGAATCCTTCTAAACATAACAAACAATTCCAAGTAAAATATACTTATAAGTTCCAACCTTAATTTCTCCAAGCTTAAATTAAGTACTAATATAGAATTTACTTTCATTTTTTTAAAGGGGTCATATGATGCTGCTAAAAAGAACATTATTTTGTGTATTTGGTGTAAAGAAATGTTTATGCGGTTTAAGGTAAAAAAAACAAAAAAAAAAACAACAACATTATTTTCCACATACTGCACATTATTGTTTCTCCTCTATGCCCTGCCTTCTGAAACGCGTAGATTTTTGCAAGGCTCATCGCTCTGAAAAGCGAGGTGTGGTGTGATTGGCCAGCTATCCAGCATGTTGTGATTGGCCGAATGCCTCAAGCATGTGACGGAAATGTTACACCTCTTAACATATTGTTATGTCTGGCCAGAGCGACGAGAAACATAACATGTTTATGTTTATGTTCAAATCGCATCATATGACCCCTTTAATTCTTGCCTGAACTAAATTATTTAATGTAGAACTGACATTTGTTTTTATGTAATATTTCTTCACCACAAAATCATTTTTATCAGTGGAAAGTATGGGATCAGAATCCCGCCTAAAGTATTGCAGTCACGGATAAAAAAATAACAAGCGTGAAAACAAAATTTAAAAACGCAATTAAAAATATATTGCACACGATTTAAAAATGAAAGCAAAGTTTTCAGAATAGCAAACAGTGGTCATGGAATGAAAAATAATAAGTGTAAATCCAAAAATTAATAACGCATTTTTAAAAAAATAATAAGCATGATATTATTCCTCACTGAATGAATCTGCCGTTTGAATGAATGATTTAATGTCTTACTCTAAAGATACTTGCCGCTACCTGCTGGCTGTTTTACTTTCATATTGTCACTGTATTCTTATTTTATATATTGAAAACATTATGATAGTGTTATGCAATTATATATGTAGCTTGTTGCATATGTTGCGTAGTGTTTATGTAAAATAAACAATTTGCAAATAAATTGTTGTGTATATCAAATCCACCTGGCCTCTGTAACTGTCTCCTCTGCAACACTATCGTTTTCATTAATCAGTAGTCAGATCTTGTCAATGCAAAACATTACATTAATTTATTCATAATTAATTTACTCATTTAACGTTAACGGATCGCCAGGCAGGCGTTCAGCAGTGACAGGCAGACATAAAGGTGTCCTGTATGGAAAGATATATCCCAGCTGACAGCTGTCCATTTTCACCTGTACAAGTGAACAACACTGAACATGGGCAACTAATAAGGCGCGTTGGAGTCATGTCACCACCCCTCTTCATCTGATTGGCTAGAGGAGGAACTGTAAATCTAGAACTAGTGGACCAATAATGTCGCTTAAGCCCGCCATGATTTACATGAAACTCTAACCGAGACATTTGGAAAACCAAGTGCAGAACATGGAAACAAGAGGGAAGGGAAAAACAGAATAAGCATACAAAAAATAAAAATATGAGCAGAAAGTGTCTGAGAGCTGAAAAAACATGATTTTGTGCGTAAGTCAGACAATATTTGCATTAATATTTAAATTTTGTGAAATATGATTTTAAACTTGTTTAAAGTTTTGATTCATGCTTATTATTTTTAAAAATGCGTTACTAATTTTTTTTATTTATGCTTATTATTTTTCAATCCGTGACTATTGTTTGCTATTCTGAAAACGTTGCTTTCATTTTTAAATCTTGTACAATATATTTTTACTTTTTACTTAAATTTTTTTATTTTGTTTTCACACTTATTTATTTTTTTTTTTTATCCTTGACTGCAATACTTTACGCAGGATTCTGATCCCATAGGAAAGTTTCAATTTCAAACTTTTTCACAATATTCAAATTTTTTTGAGATGCACCAATTTATATATATATATATATATATATATATATACACACACACACACACACACACACATATATACATTTATATTTTTTTCTCAAAAATCAACAGTGTGGCTTCTGTGTAACCTTGCATTTAGTAAAAATAAATAAATAAAAATATAAACAGGCACAATTCAGAAATTACTGGCATAACTGGTTATCAGTTACAGTGGTGTGAAAAAGTTTTTTTTTTTTTTTTTTTTGGTCACTCTTGAATGATTCAAATCATCAAAAACATGTTAATATTACACAAAGATAACCAGAGTAAACACTAAATAAAGTTTTTAAATAATGATTTCATTTTGTAAAGGAAAAAAGCTGTCCAAACCTGCCTGGCACTGTGAAAAAGTAATTGCCCTCTAAATCTAACTGGTTGTGCCACTCTTTGCCGCAACAATCAAGCATTTGCGATAACTGGCAGTGAGTCTTTCACATCGCTGTGGAGGAATTTTGGCCCACTCTTCTTTGCAGAATTGTTTTAATTCAGCCACATTGGAGGATTTTCAAGAATTAATGGACTGTTTAAGGTCATGCCACAGCATCTCAATTGGATTTAAGTCCAGACTTTGATTTGGCCACTCCAAAACCTTAATTTTGTTTTTCTTGAGCCATTCAGAGGTGGATTTGCTTGTGTGTTTGGGATCATCACCCAAGTGTGCTTGAGCTTGAGGTCACAAACTGACAGTCAGACATTCTCCTTCACGATTTTCTGATAGAGTGCAGAATTCATGGTTCCATTAATCATGGCAAGTTGTCCAGGTCCTGAAGACGCAAAGCAGCCCCAGACCATCACACTACTACCACCATGTTTGACTGTTGGTATGATGTCTTTTTATGAAATGTTGTGTTGGTTTTACGCCAACACTGCATTTGTGGGCAGTCGTGGCCTAATGGATAGAGTTGTGCGTTCGAGTCTCAGGTCCAACAGGGATTGTAGGTGGGGGGAGTGAATAACCAGCGCTCCTCCACCTTCAATACCATGACTGAGGTGAGACCCTTGAGCAATGCACCGAATCCCCAACTGCTCCCCGGGTGCCATAGCAATATGGCTGCCCACTGCTCCTGGTATGTGTTCATGGTGCGTGCGTGTGTGTGTGTGTGCACTTAGATGGGTTAAATGCAGAGCACAAATTCCGAGTATGGGTCACCATACTTGGCCAAACGTCACTTCACTTTCACTTTCAGATGTAACGGGACACACACCTTCCAAAAAGTTCAACTTTTGTCGCATCAGTTCACAGAATATTTACCCAAAATTCTTAGGGATAATCAAGATATTTTTGGCAAATGTGAGACGAGCCTTTGTGTTCCTTTTGGTCAGCAATGGCTTTTGCCTTGGAATTCTCCCATGGATGCCGTTTTTTGCACAATCTCTTTCTTATTGTTGAATCATGAACTCTGACCTTAATTGAGGCAAGTGAGGAGTGCAGTAATTTAGATGTTGTTCTGGGTTCTTTTATGACCTCCTGGATGAGTCGTTGTTACACTCTTGGATTAATTTTGGTAGGTTGGGAATGTTCACCACTGTTCCAAGTATTCTCCATTTGTGTATAATGGCTCTGATCATGGTTTGCTGGAGTCCCAATGCCTTAAGGCCCGTTCACACCAAGAACGATAACTATAAAGATAACTATAAAGATAACGATATTAGCGTCCACACCAGCGACTTCTGTTTATTCTAAGCGCACGCTCATCTGCCACTTTAAATTCTCGAGCTCATTACAGCAGGATGGATTCTGATTGGCTGTCAATTTTTTTATCGTTCATCAGCTGGAAAAAAATTGTTTTGAAAGTGATTCCAACAATATCGTTTTTCTTTGTCTTTATCGTTATAGTTGTGGTGTGGACTCTACTGTTCATTCAAATGTCAGGTTATGGTCCTCTCAGCGGGATACATGAGCACTGAGCGCCCTGAGCCCTTTTTTAAAATAGGTGCTGTCTTTTTAAATAAACAGCAGATTTGAGTTTTAAACAACTACATTCTCGCCTGAAAAACAGGTCAAAAATTTCATGACAGTAATATTAACAGTAATATTTAAAAATGTAATAATAAATAAGTAAATATGCGAATAAATGGTGGTTGAAATATAATGCTGTGTGAACTCAACCAATCAGCATGTTCAGTGTCCAAGTCCCACCCCTGAAAGTTCCGGACCTTTAAAAAAGTAGTACCTCACGAGCAGGGGCTTTCTGAGGGGCACATTTTTACCTGGAACTTTATTTAGATTCTGGTTCCTGCAGTGGAAACACACCGAGTATCGGCCCAAAGTCCCTAGTTCCTGGGCAAAGTTCCTGCAGTGGAAACAGGCTTTTTTACTGGGGTATTTTCAAACTCTTATGTTACATTACCATTTTTTGCTGAAAAAAACAAAGCAAAGAAGAAAAATACGAAATAGAAATAAGAGGAACTTTAAACCAGCCCTACAGGCTGTAGATTATTAGGTCCTTGGCTCAGATGACTTTAACAATACTGTACTGTGTCAGTAATATAGAAGAGAATTTTACATTTCCAAACATGGCTTTTCTCATTTTTATAATATTTTGTATGCATAAGGAATCTGACAACAGCCAATGTGCTCCACACAGAGATCTGATCTCGCCATCATCGAGTCTGTTAGGAATGACATGAAGAAATGAAAAAATAAATAAGTAAATAAATATTTGGTGTGACCATTTTTTTTGCATTAAAGGTTTTTTTATAGTTTGTTTTGTTGATAGTTGTTGATGTATAGATTTTCAGTATAGGTTTCTTCAAATGTCTTGGAGATGTTGGCACAGTCTTTCTGAACATAAATTGAATGAATGAATGAATGAATTAATTTATTTATTTAGAAATATAATCTGACAGGATTATCTGAAATCTAGCCTTTGATCAATTGATCTGTACACATCATAAACTCAGATTGTCTCCCATTGTTTACAGGACATGTTCTACCATTTCATCGCTTTGCTGTTTTATTTTGGTGCATTTTTGCTGGAAGCTACAGTTTCATCTGCGGGTACATATGCAAACAACACCTGCATACGCAGACCCCGTGGCAATATAATAACATTTCTGGACTATAGAGAATATAGCATTAATGTTGCTGCTGCGGTGAGTTGATTCTTTTCCCTTGATTTTCATTGATTGTAATTTTCAAATTGTTCCAAACCACTACGCTTGTTCATAATGACTTTGTCTGTAAAGCTCCCAAAATATGAAAAGAAACAAAACACCAGAGCACCATAAATGTATCATTAAAGTGGTCCATATGACTTGTGCAATATATTAAAAGTCCAGTGCACAAGTTGAATGACTTTGTGACTCACAGTCAGCGGTGTAAAAAGTACTCAAAAATTATACTCAAGTGAAAGTAAAGATAATTTTACTCAATTAAAAGTACAAGTACCTGGCCAAAAACATACTTGAGTAAAAGTAAAAAAAAGTGTGACTGTAAAGTATACTCAAGTATTAAAAAATTAGAAGTAACCCTGAAAAAGGAAAAAAAAAAGGAAGAAAAAAGAAAGGAGATTCTTGTTCCATCATATTGAAACATATTCTTAATGCAAAGTAAATTTTCTTAAAAACTGCATTTTTTATTTTTGTCAGAAATACAAAAGTTTGATTATAGGGAGAAAACAAAACAATGGCACAATAATAACAAACACATCTATTTAATGCAACAACAACTATTAAAATGCAGCACAGTGGAACATAAGAAAAAAATCATTTACACCTTCCCATATTTATACTTTCTTTCTTCAGTTGAACACAAACTAAGAGTTTTAGAAAAAAAATAATCCAAGTCTATGGCATCTCCAAAGATGATGCTTCAAAAAGTACACAAAGAGATGACAACAGTTACCCATATAACCCCTGCTGATGTCTTCTTAAGTGGAACAATAGGCCTGTGTATGAAACATACAATTATTATTATTATTATTATTTAACTTTACCACTGTTTACTTTTTTAAATTACATGCAATAAAAATCTTTGTTTGTGTTCAACTGAAGAAAATCATGTACATCTGGGATGGCATGAGGGTGAGTAAATTATGAGAGAATTGTAATATTTGGGTGGAGCATCCCTCTAACGAGCTAGATGCAGAGGCTAGAAATATATTCCAGACAGAAAATAAGAGCCTGTTTTGAATTAATGATGAGCGACATCAATTAAAACATACAATATTGACTTTTTGAAAATGTCACCTATTTGTGTTGTCTAGTTAACACCCCTGTCTGTAACATTTTTTCTTTTAATTGTTTATTTGGAGTATTTAGAGTTTTTTCCCCCTCACAGCAAATAATGATATACAATTATTTATGACTAAATAGATTAATTAATGAGCAAATCATGTAATTATTTAGATTAAATAACCCATTGGCAGTCCTAATTGTTGCACAATATATCATTATAATAAACATCGATTCCCAGGTAAGAACGTTACTAAACATGATTTACATTTAATTTAACAGAGATTTGGAGATTTGTAACATTTAATTTAAAACGTAATCATGGCCACTAAAAAATGTGTTTTGTTTTTATTTTTTTTATTGATTTTTTTTTTTGTAATTTTTTTTGTTTATTCAGATATTGTAGTAAGAAGGCTGATGGTTGTTATAACAGACAAAAAATAATGAATAAATAATGAATAAACTTAGCTACCTTATGCTTCCTCACATTTGATGGGAAATACATTTTGAAGCGAGAAATTAACCTGATGAAATTTATAACTGAAGCTGAAACGGATGTGCTTGATGCATAAAAACAAACCATATTGGCATGCATGTGTGAGCTTCCATGTTCCAAATTTAATGTGTTAGATAAAATAAAAATGCAAAAATGTAACAAGTACTTTTCAATTTGAAATAAGATTGTAAGGAGTAAAAAGTACTGTTTATTCTTCAGAAATGTAATAAAGTAAAACTGTATTTGAATAAAGTACAAATACCCCAAAATACTTAAGTACAGTAATTAAGTAAACTCACTCAAGTATTTTACATCCCTGCTCACAGTGCAATCAACTAATACATTTTTCTAGCATGCATGCTGAACCGCAGAAAAACTCATGGCCTTAGTTGAGCTAATGTTGCTTTGAGTGAACACACCACAGAGTCACAATTTGTACAGTTTTCTGAAGCTACTTATAGCTATCTCTGCATATTAACCAGGGTAGGACAAAACAAGTATTTTATAGTTTGTGTACTGAAAGAAATCACACTAATAAGCTGATTTTTATGGGTCTAAGTACCAAAGTTGCCAGAACTCTATTGTTGTCATACTGAGTTTCCTATAAGGGGCCAAGCACCAAAGATGCCAAGGCACGTATTGTATCCGTTGCCGTTCTTATTATTCTTCTTCTTCCCTTTCTTCTTCTTCTTCACCTCTTGATTTTATGGCAGCCCATAGAACTGCTTGTGGAAAAGTTATGAAATTTGGCACACTGATAGAGAACAGTCTGACCTGTTACCATAGCAAATTTGGAGTCTCTAACTCAATCCCTCTAGCTCCACCAACTGTCCCAAGTTGCACTTATGTTTATGCTAATAACTTTTGAGCCATAAAGTTCAAATGGAAAATCTTTTTTTTCCCTGTGATTCCTTTGCCTCATGCCAAGTCCAATGAACATTAAAATTTAAAATTCATAAGGTCAAGTTTTTTCACTATTTTTTATTACAAACCCGATTCCAAAAAAGTTGGGACAGTGTACAAATTTTGAGTAAAAAAGGAATGGAATAATTTACAAATCTCATAAACTTATATTTTATTCACAATAGAATGTAGATAACATATCAAATGTTGAAAGTGAGACATTTTGAAATGTCATGCCGAATATTGGCTCATTTTGGATTTCATGAGAGCTACACATTCCAAAAAAGTTGGGACAGGTAGCAATAAGAGGCCGGAAAAGTTAAATGTACATATAAGGAACAGCTGGAGGACCATTCTGCAACTTATTAGGTCAATTGGCAACATGACTGCGTATAAAAAGAGCCTCTTAGAGTGGCAGTGTCTCTCAGAAGTCAAGATGGGCAGAGGATCACCAATTCCCCCAATGCTGCAGCGAAAAATAGTTGATCATTATCAGAAATGAGTTTCTCAAAGAAAAATTGCAAAGAGTTTGAAGTTATCATCATCTACAGTGCATAATATCATCCAAAGATTCAGAGAATCTGGAACAATCTCTGTGCATAAGGGTCAAGGCCGGAAAACCATACTGGATGCTAGTGATCTTCGTGCCCTTAAACGGCACTGCATCACATACAGGAATGCTACTGTAATGGAAATCACAACATGGGCTCAGGAATACTTCCAGAAAACATTGTCGGTGAACACAATCCAACGTGCCATTTGCTGTTGCTGGCTAAAACTCTATAGGTCAAAAAAGAAGCCATATCTAAACATGATCCAGAAGCGCAGGCCAAGGCTCATTTAAAATGGACTGTGGCAAAGTGGAAAACTGTTCTGTGGTCAGACGAATCAAAATTTGAAGTTCTTTTTGGAAAACTGGGACATCATGTCATCCGGACTAAAGAGGACAAGGACAACCAAAGTTGTTATCAGCGCTTAGTTCAGAAGCCTGCATCTCTGATGGTATGGGGTTGCATGAGTGCGTGTGGCATGGGCAGCTTACACATCTGGAAAGGCACCATCAATGCTGAAATGTATATCCTGTTTCTAGAACAACATATGCTCCCATCCAGACGTCGTCTCTTTCAGGGAAGACCTTGCATTTTCCAACATGACAATGCCAGATCACATACTGCATCAATTACAACATCATGGCTGCGTAGAAGAAGGATCCGGGTACTGAAATGGCCAGCCTGCAGTCCAAATCTTTCACCCATAGACAACATTTGGCGCATAATGAAGAGGAAGATGCGACAAAGAAGACCTAAGACAGTTGAGCAACTAGAAGCCTGTATTAGACAAGAATGGGACAACATTCCTATTCCTAAACTTAAGCAACTTGTCTCCTCAGTCCCCAGACATTTGCAGACTGTTATAAAAAGAAGAGGGGATGCCACACAGTGGCAAATTTGAAACTTCCACATCAATGCATTCTGTTTTTATTCACAATTTGTACAGTGTACCAACTTTTTTGGAATTGAGTTTGTAGTTTGAAAAACCTTTCTTTTCGAACTCTTTCTAGATGGTTTGTCTGATTTTCATCAAAATTGCCTCAGATCATCTTCACACCATGCTGGCAAAAAGTTATCAAAAGATTTTTGATAGACCCATCCGTTCTCGAAACCCGCACGAACGTATTCGAAGAAAAGCTCGCCAAATCAGGTCTTGTCGTATTCAGACCAATCTTGGTGTTATAACAATCAAGGCCTGAGGCTACCTGTACAGTTTTGTTACAGCGCCACCTAGTAGTCAGGATCAGTTTTCACAAAGCTGGTCTGTTTTAGATTCAGTGTAGCATACAAAGTCGAATGATAACCAGTTTTCCCATGTCAGCCATTTTGGACATCGGCCATTTTGAATTTTGTTGTCCAGTGCTATATTTTACAAACACATTAACGTATTGTTATGTAAGTTAGTATGTTTTTTTGGCATTATGTCCTTATGGTACTCAAAAAGTTTCAGGGCAGCACCACCTTGTGCTCAAAAATTATAATGAAATTTGTAAAACTGCTAATAACTTTTGAGTACATTAGCCTATTGTAATGAAACTCTTTTGATGAGAACACAGATACTATTTTTTCCATATTCAGCTGAACTTCCTGCATGCCATTTTGATTTATGTTGAAAACCTACCTTTTCGAACTCCTCCTATACCGGTTGTCTGAATTTCACCAAATTTGACTCGGATCATCTTCAGAACATACTAACAAAAAGATATCAAAAGCTTTTTGATAGACCAAACCATTTTGGAATAACGCATCAATGAAATTGTTGGATTCAAAACTGCATCTGAGACTGTATCTCTGCCAAGCTTTGACATACTGACACCAAACCTTGTATGTGCCATTGTTACTGCCCACTGACCATGCCACACCAGTTTGGTAACAGCGCCACCTATTGGTCAAAAGTGGTAAACCATTCATTTTAAGCCATTAACCATTAATAATAATTTTCCATAAAATGCTAATAACTTTTGATTAAATTAGCCTATTGTAATGAAACTGGTCTCAAAATATTCCTTGGGTCATGCAGAGAAAATAGATATCATTATTGCCATTGCAGCTAAACTTAATTTCCACCATTTTGATTTATGTTTAAAATCTATTTTTGTAAATCCTTCTAGACCATTTATCTGATTTTCACCAGACTTGAGTCAGATCATCTTCAGACCATTCTGACAAAAAGTTATGGATTTGTGTCAACAGAGAAAATGGTTATTGTATAGCACAGCAACAAACTTAAGACATAATGCTAAAATGACTCTGAGGATGTGTCCACAAAGCTTTGACATAATGACATTTTGTGTGTGCCATTTTCACCTCACACAGAACATGCCACATCGATTTGATAACAGTGCCACCTATTGGTCAAAAGTGATGACCCATTAAATCATATTACTAGTGGTTGTACAGTATTTATGATTTTTCAGTAATTTCAAGTACAGTGATCCTAAAATGGTGTTAATTACTTATTGTTGCAGTTGGTCTGATGCTCAATGCCATGCTTAGCTCCACATTTGCCTCTGTTCTGCTTGGCCCCTTAATTGCTGCTATTATTATTATTATTATGACCTAAAAGTGTCTGCCCTTGCCAGTGTCTGGCCAGCCAAAACCATAAGTTGTTGAAAGACCAAATTCGGCAGGATGGTCCCAAATATCCCACACTACTTAGGTGTGCACACACACACCCCCCGATCAGACCAGAGGTGGGACTATAATAAGTACTTTTACATTTTTGCTTATATCTCCACAACTATACAGGGTACAATCAAAATTATTCTCTCTATGATTCTCTGTGTCAAGCTGCATAAAATTATTCCACCATTTTGAGCTGTTTTATAAATCTTCTTTTTCAAACTCGTCCTAGACCATTTGTCCTATTAATGCCAAATTTTATGTGTATCATCAAGAGATCCTCATGACAAAAAGTTATCAAAATAATTTGGATTCATCAAAGAGTTCAGAAGTTATAGTTTAGTAAACAGTTTGACTAATTCAAATTCTTTTGATAACTTTTTGTAATTAGTGTCTATAGATGATACATGCAAAATTTTTTGTAAATCAGTGAATTGGTTTAAGAGGAGATAGAAAAATAAGTTTTTAAAAATTGCAGATGGACTACAATATGTACTAATGTTCACAGGATAAGAAATCTATTGAGATTTCTATTGAGAGATGAAGTAATACTAATGTTGTCCAAAAGAGGGAAGCACTTCACATAGTTTAAAATGTGTAAATGGTTAAATAGATTAACTATGCATAACATTTATTATCGTTTTATACAGTTTAATAAAGGCTAAAACAAGGCTAAAATAAAGATTTCCAAAATATCTTCATATCTATTTTTATACTGTGATTTCAGAAAACATTTGTCAAGTTGTCAGACATGACTGCATATATTGCGTTCCAGTTAAAATGAAGAGACAATATAATTTTTCTATTGAGATATGGTATGTAAAATAATACTTCCATAGAAAGACATTTCAATAGGCCTACTCATATTATGTTTGAAAAGTGACATGGCCATTGTAAAATAACTGTTTCCCAGTGGGCACCTTGATATCAATCTGACGTCAAATATTAGTCATTGATCACAATGCTGTAACATCATTTTAAATTCAGTTTGGACAGCAATTTCTTCCAGTGATAACTGGGTGAAAATAAGAAGTTAAGCCCAAACTGAAATTGCTTTAATTTATATGTAGGGCAATATGTTTGACATTCAGTTTACATCAAATCTATGTCATTCCAAGTTTTTGACATCAGTTGGACTTGCATATTTAACCTGTTTTTTTTTTTCATGTCAGTTTTATATATAACTGACATGAAAAAACAGGTTGAATATGCAAATCCAACTGATGTCAAAAACTTGGAATGACATAGTTTATATATATATATATATATAATTATATATATATATATATATATATATATATATATATATATATATATATATATATATATATATATATATATATATATCAGCATTGGAAACAGTTGTGCAGCTTCATTAATTCATTCATTCATTTATTGGAAACTGTTATATTTTTAAAGAAATGCTGTTCTTTTTTTACTTTCTATTCATCAAAGAATCCTGAAAAAGTATCACAGGTCCCAAAATATATTAAGCAGCACAACTGTTTCCAACACTGATTATAAATCATCATATGTGAATGATTTCAAAGGGTCATGTTGACACTGAAGACTGGAGTAATGGCTGATAAAATTTCAGCTTTGCATCACTGAAATAAATTATATTTTAAAGTATATTAAAACAGAAAACCAATATTAGAAATTGAAATAATATTTCACAATAGAACTGTTTTTCTGTATATTTTTATTGATTGGTTGACTGACTGACTGATTTGGAACTGTTCTGTCACTTCCATACTATCCTACCTTTACCATTAAACGTCTAAAGCAGAAATTAAATTTTAATTTTTACGTGAGCCATGCTTGAAGCAATTATGAATAAATAAAATTATATTACACTTACAGTATGAAAATAATACTGTTATTAATAAAAAAAAAATGTGTTATTATAATCGTGTTATTTTCTTTCTCCACAGATATTTTCATTTATAGTGACTTTGTGTTATGGCTGTAGCATGTTCATGGGCTTCAGGAGATGGAGAAAATAACAAAAATGAAGCATATGTAACCAATTCATAACACAATATCAAATGTAAACTGTACTGTTATGGACATTACATAAGGTGATCATGGTTTACTACAATGTCTCTAGGGACTTAAGTCACATTAAAGTAAAGAATAATTTTAATTTTAATTTTTTTTCTTATTTTTATTTTATTAATATATATACCGTGCATATGGAAAGTATTCACAGCGCTTCACTCTTTCAACATTTTTTTATATTACGGCATCCTGTTTCTACTGATCATCCTTGAGATGTTCCTAATGGAGTCCACCTGTGGTAAATTCAGTTGATTGGACATGATTTGGACAGGTACACTCCTGTCTATATAAGGTCCCACAGTTAACAGTGGATGTCAGAGCACAAACCAAGCCATGAAGTCCAAGGAATTGTGTAGACCTCCAAAACAGGATTGTATCAAGGCACAGATCTGGGGAAGGGTACAGAAAATTTCTGCAGCATTGAAGGTTCACAAAAGCATGTAGTCTCTGTTACCCTTAATGGAAGAAGTTTGAAAAAACAAGGACTCTTCCTAGAGCTGGTCTCCTAGCCCTAGAGCTGGTCTCCTAGCCAAACTGAGCAATTGGTAAAGAAGGGCCATGTCTAGACTGGTGACCTAGAACCTGATGGTCACTCTAGTTGAGCTCCATGATCATATATGCAAATGGGAGAACCTACAGAAGGACAAACATTATTGCAGCTCTCCACCAATTTGGGCTTTATGGCAGTGTGGCCAAACTCAATCCTCTATTCAGTGAAGACATGAAAACACACTTCTATTTTCAATAAAGCAGCTAAAGGACCTTCAGAAACAAGATTCTTTGGTCTGATGAACCTCAATTCTAAACATCATGTTTGAAGGAAACCAGGCACTGCTTATCATCTGCAGAAAACCATCCCAAAAGTAAAGTATGCTGGTAGAAGCCTCATGCTGTGGGGCTGTTTTTCAGCAGCAGGGACTGAGGGACTCATCAGAGTAGAAGAAAAGATCAATGCACCAAAACATTGAGATAGCTGAAATGAAAACCTAGTCCAGAGCATTCAGAACATCAGACTGGGCAGAAGGTTCACCTTCCAACAGGACAATGACCCTAAACACACAGCAAGAGTGGCCTATAGACAACTCTGTGAATGTCCTTGAGTGGCCCAGCCACAGCCTGGGATTTAACCCAATCATATATTTCTGGAGAAACCTGAAAATACCCCCATCCAACCTGACAGAGCTTGAGAGGCGAAGAGGCGAGAAGAAGAATAGCAGATAATTGCCAAATGATAATGCTCAAAGCTTGTCGCATCATACCCAAAAAGATTTGAGGCTGTAATTGGTGAAAAGATGCTTCAACAAAGTATTGGGTAAAGGCTATGATAAGTCCTTGGACTTCATGGCTTGGTTTGTGCTCTGATATGCACTGTTAACTATGGGACTTTATATAGACAGGAGTGTACCTTTCCAAATCATGTCCATTCAACTGAATTTACCACAGGTGGGCTCCAATCAAGTTGTAGAAACATCAAGGATGATCCGTTGAAATAGGATGCCGTAATAAAAAACAAAAAAAAAACAAAAACAAACAAACAAACAATGAATTTAATAAATTTTTGAATAAAGCTGTAACATAGTAAAATGTGGGAAAAAGTGAAGCGCTGTGAATAGTTTCTGGATGCTCTATATATGTATGTATGTATGTATGTATATAGGTGATTTGGGTGAATTATACACAGTAATAATAAAATTTTACTTGTTTTAAGAGGTTATTGTTAAACTTCAGTGGTGGCCTGAGATGTCTAATATTTTATATTTTTCTTGAATTGTAGATTTTGATTTGACATTCTTGATGATTTAAATATTTTAATCCCAAAAAGAAATTGTAAAGATGTTTTTATTTTGCTCCAACACCAAGGCAAAAGCATTTTTTTTTATTTTATGAAAAATGTGCTGTAAACTTACACAAGTTAAATATGTAATATGCATAATGTGTTTAATATATATATATATATATATATATATATATATATATATATATATATATATATATATATATATATATATATATATATATATTAACCTAACTGATTTGTTATGTTGTATAGCTTTAAGAGTTTTATTATTATTATTATTATTATTATTATTCATAATAGACTGTGTGCAGTTTCCTGGTTTGGTTGAATTTTACCCTGTTTACACCTGTTTTTAAAGGGGGGCTACAATGGTGTTTCATGTATTCAGAGTTGTTCACAGTGTTAAAGAGATGGATTCCCATACTAAACATGGCCAAAGTTTTAAAAAATAATTTGGACGAATGACGGAGAATTTCTCTGCCGAAAATCTTACTTCCGGGTTGGTACAAGTTTCGGCTGTTTTTTTTTTTTCTTCGATTGTGGATTTAATGACGTAGACAATGGTGGAACTCCTTATATGAGCATTTCTCTCGGAAAAGCGCGCCCACGCACACGTTGGCCAGAGGAGAGCGAGACCGTGCTCATCAACGCGTTTCGTCGGGAAATCCTCGGCAGCACTGCATAGGATTTGTTCAAGAATGTCTCCAAATAAGTGTGTTTTTCAATAGTATGTTCCTGCACAATCGGAGGCTGCAGTTTTAGGACCCCGGCTATAGGACCCCGGTTATAGGACCCTAGTTTTTTTGTGACAGCGCCACCTACCGAACTGGATGATATAGCAACGGTTGCAGTTTCAGGGCCGCAGTTATAGGACCCAGGTGGTTAGTACATACGTAGTTTGAAAGACATTTAATCTCAGGAGTATTTTTATTATATATATATATATACTGTATATATATATTATGAAATGTTGGAGTTGTTGAGAGAGAAAGTCAAATAGAATATTCATGTTACTGACGTCTAATTCCAAACTCCAAATGTGTGAATATATAAGAGCAATACCCATCAATAGAAGTCTCCCTTCTTTCCTCAAGTGTTTGTCAATTTGTCTGTTAAATTCTTCCACTTCACTGAAATAGTTATCAGAGAACAATCACTGTTGTGTTAACATAAATATCAGTAACAAAAGGGTGCATTGGGCGTTGTTCAAAAATAATTAATAATCTACTCTGACCTGCAATGATAATCCAGACCAGAAAGGAAGACCTGCTCAGCCTCCTGCAAGGAGAAACTCCGTAGGACTTCCAGGGCATTTATGATGGCTTATGAAAAACATTAATATAAATATACTATAATACCACTACTGAACAGCAAGCCATTATACTGTAGTGCTAGCATGCAGTTTATACAGTACATTTTGTAAGCGCAGGAGCAGGACACACAAACACATTACATGGTTCGGCATACCTCTGGAAAAAGAACACCACAGATGAACTGCACTTCATCTGTGACGCTTAATTGTGTTGGTATCCTATCCATCACTCATCTCAGATATGAAAACAAGATGTCCTGTTGTTCCTCACTGTCAAGGTAGACAGGCTAAATTGCCTGCAGATTAGGCTAAACTGTTACAGACTATTAAAACTGCCAAACAACTCATTCATGATTGCAAAACAATGCCAAAACGACAGGCTAATTTGTAGTGCAACCAGGCAGTTGAATTATTAAAGTTTTTTACTTAACTAATAAAGTAAAACAATGATTAAGCAAGTTTTCACACTAACACAGTAAGCTACAGGTAAATCTTACAGATTTAACATCAGCATGCTTTCATGCTCATCTTTTAAGTTAAATTAATGTGCTGCCTAGATTTACTTACTATAAAACTCAACAAGGATTTATTAAATCATGGCCACGATTTAATAGTAGTAATTAATACATCTAGAACACAAATTCTAAATTTGTGGGAATTAGTTATTAATTCATAATTAGCAGCTCTCATTTTGGCTATGTAAACTTTGCTTCGTTTAAACGTAATATAATAAAAGTTAATTGAATATCGTTACGCACTGTCTGATTGTCCATGTCGTCCATGTCAAATTAGTGTTTTTGGTGATCCAGTTCGGTAGGTGGCGCTGTCACAAAAAACTAGGGTCCTATAACCGGGGTCCTATAACCGGGGTCCTAAAACTGCAGCCTCTGATTGTGCAGGAATACCCTATTCGTGTTTATGGATGTGAGGGAAAGTTTACTGTGTTCAGCTTCCCAAAGAACCCAGCGTTACATGAACAGTGGATACAGTTTGTTTTTCCGGGGCAGCAACGGAGTGTAGCAAATGCGTTTGTTTTTTTATTATTATTGAAAATTTCAAGATTTACAAACAAACATGGCTGCATAAAATCCGTTTCTTCAGAATAGGATACAGAAAAGATATAGCCTGAGGGAGCAGCTCTTAATACAAACAGGAAAATATATGCAGTCTTAGTAATAAAAATAAAAATGATTAAAAAAAAAGACATTATAACATGACATAAGGGGATAATTCAGTCATTGTTCAGCTATTAACCTCAGCTGGGAAGTGTTTTAGGGTATCAAATATTTTTTATGCTTTAGGACCTTTCAAGAATTTTAAAGATTTTATATACAGTTTAAATTCATAAAAAAAAAAAAAAAAAATTTGGGAGATGATTTCACAATTCTACATTTGTGAATGAAGAATTAAGCTAGACATATGATTGTATTAATACAGAGCTCAACACACTTGTTTTGCAATATCAATCCAAATGTTATGTCGTCACCAGAGAAAGAGGTTGGGAATGAAGACATCTGTTGCTTAACCCATTTATACAGGTTCTTCTCAAAAAATTAGCATATTGTGAAAAAGTTCATTATTTTCCATAATGTAATGATAAAAATTAAACTTTCATATATTTTAGATTCATTGCACACCAACTGAAATATTTCAGGTCTTTTATTGTTTTAATACTGATGATTTTGGCATACAGCTCATGAAAACCCAAAATTCCTATCTCAAAAAATTAGCATATTTCATCCGACCAATAAAAGAAAAGTGTTTTTAATACAAAAAAAGTCAACCTTTAAATAATTATGCCCAAAATTCCTATCAATACTTGGTCGGGAATCCTTTTGCAGAAATGACTGCTTCAATGCGGCCTGGCATGGAGGCAATCAGCCTGTGGCACTGCTGAGGTGTTATGGAGGCCCGGGAAGCTTCGATAGCGGCCTTAAGCTCATCCAGAGTGTTGGGTTTTGCGTCTCTCAACTTTCTCTTCACAATATCCCACAGATTCTCTATGGGGTTCAGGTCAGGAGAGTTGGCAGGCCAATTGAGCACAGTAATACCATGGTCAGTAAACCATTTACCAGTGGTTTTTGGCACTGTGAGCAGGTGCCAGGTCGTGCTGAAAAACAAAATCTTCATCTCCATAAAGCTTTTCAGCAGATGGAAGCATGAAGTGCTCCAAAATCTCCTGATAGCTAGCTGCATTGACCCTGCCCTTGATAAAACACAGTGGACCAACACCAGCAGCTGACATGGCACCCCAGACCATCACTGACTGTGGGTACTTGACACTGGACTTCAGGCATTTTGGCATTTCCTTTCTCCCGAGTCTTCCTCCAGACTCTGGCACCTTGATTTCCGAATGACATGCAAAATTTGCTTTCATCCGAAAAAAGTACTTTGGACCACTGAGCAAACAGTCCAGTGCTGCTTCTCTGTAGCCCAGGTCAGGCGCTTCTGCCGCTGTTTCTGGTTCAAAAGCACACGCCTGTGCACGGTGGCTCTGGATGTTTCTACTCCAGACTCAGTCCACTGCTTCCGCAGGTCCCCCAAGGTCTGGAATCGGTCCTTCTCCACAATCTTCCTCAGGGTCCGGTCACCTCTTCTCGTTGTGCAGCGTTTTTTGCCACACTTTTTCCTTCCCACAGACTTCCAACTGAGGTGCCTTGATACAGCACTCTGGGAACAGCCTATTCGTTCAGAAATTTCTTTCTGTGTCTTACCCTCTCGCTTGAGGGTGTCAATGATGGCCTTCTGGACAGCAGTCAGGTCGGCAGTCTTACCCATGCTTGCGGTTTTGAGTAATGAACCAGGCTGGGAGTTTTTAAAAGCCTCAGGAATCTTTTGCAGGTGTTTAGAGTTAATTAGTTGATTCAGATGATTAGGTTAATAGCTCGTTTAGAGAACCTTTTCATGATATGCTAATTTTTTGAGATAGGAATTTTAGGTTTTCATGAGCTGTATGCCAAAATCATCAGTATTAAAACAATAAAAGACCTGAAATATTTCAGTTGGTGTGCAATGAATCTAAAATATATGAAAGTTTAATTTTTATCATTACATTATGGAAAATAATGAACTTTTATCACAATATGCTAATTTTTTGAGAAGGACCTGTATATATCACACCAAAATGTCTGAATCACATTACATGAGAAAAACATATGGTCCGTAGTTTCAACATAATTTTCACAGAATGTACATGTATTATCATCTATACCAAAGCGAAGATTCAGTAAATCTTTAGAGGGGTAAATATTATTCATTACTTTGAAGTGTGTTTCTTTCACTTTAGGAGGTATAGGTGTGACTGTGTGTGTGTGGATGAAATCACACTGAAGGCAGGTGGATGGTTACTCAAATCTTGCTTTACTGTGCCTGGGACAAACACGACCAAAAGCTGGTTAGAGTAGGCTACATCAACGTTGCTCAGAATTTAGCAGTGAGAGATGTGAGGCTCTGCTTGTAATACATTTTTACAAAGTGATCGTGAACATATAGTGGAATAAAATTCAAAATAAAAGTCAGACTCTCTAACCATATTGGCCTAATGGTTAGAGAGTCAGACTCCCAATCGAAGGGTTGTGAGTTCGAGTATCGGGCCGGCAGGAATTGTGGGTGGGGGGAGTGCATGTACAGTTCTCTCTCCACCTTCAATACCATGACTTAGGTGCCCTTGAGCAAGGCATCGAACCCCCAACTGCTCCCCGGGCGCGGCGCAGCATAAAATGGCTGCCCACTGCTCCGGGTGTGTGTTCACAGTGTGTGTGTGTGTTCACTGCTCTGTGTGTGTGCACTTTGGATGGGTTAAATGCAGAGCAAGAATTCTATGGGTCACCATACTTGGCTGAATGTCACGTCACATTAAAGAAAAAATATAAATCATTGTCTCTGTTCTCATTTCTCATCACTTCACATAAATACAGAGAAACTATAACCTTAAAGGGATAGTTCACCCAAAAATGAAAATTATGTCATTAATGACTCACCCTCATGTCGTTTCAAACTTAGTCTGAGAGCTTTCTGTTCCTCCATTGAAAATGTATGTACGGTATACTGTCCACGTCCAGAAAGGTAATAAAAACATCTTCAAAGTAGTCCATGTGACATCAGAGGGTCCATTAGAATTTTTTGAAGCATCGAAAAAATACATTTTGGTCCAAAAATAGCAAAAACTAAGACTTTATTCAGCGTTGTCTACTCTCCCGGGTCTGTTGTGAGCGCATTCACAGCACTGCAGTTTAGTGATATCCGCTTCGCGAACGAATCACTCGATGTAACCGGATCTTCTTGAACCAGTTCACCAAATCGAACTGAATCGATTGAAACGTTTCGCGTCAACAATAAGCATTAATCCACAAATGACTTAAGCTGTTAACTTTTTTAACATGGCTGACACTCCCTCTGAATTCAAATAAACCTATATCCAGGAGTAATTCATTTACTCAAACAGTACACTGACTGAACTGCTGTGAAGGGAGAAGTGAAGATTAACACCGAGCCGAGCCAGATAACGAACGAAACATTGACTCGTTCTCGAGTCAAGAACCGTTTCTGTCGGACGCGTCCGATTCGAGAACAGAGGAGCTGATGATACTGCGCATGCATGAAGCAGACTGACACACAGCGCGTCTGAACCGAACTGGTTCTTTTGATGATTGATTCTGAACTGATTCTGTGCTAATGTTATGAGTGCGGGTAAACCGAAGGCTTGAATCAAGGCCATCATCGCCACCATCATCGCCAAAGTCATTACGTCGAGCGCAAAAGAACTGGTGAACCGTTTTCGGCAACCGGTTTATTGAATCAAACTGTCCGAAAGAACCGGTTCGCGGAAAAGAACAGCACTTCCCATCACTACTGGTGATCCGAAAACCGATGCAACCGGTTCTTGACTCGAGAACGAGTCAATGTTTCGTTCGTTATCTGGCTCGGCTCGTGTTCATCTTCACTTCTCTCTTCACAGCAGTTCAGTCATTGTACTGTTTGAGTAAATGAATTACTCCGGGATATTGGTTTAAAAAAGCTAACAGCTTAAGTCATTTGTGGATTAATGCTTATTATAGACGCGAACCGTTTCAAACGATTCAGTTCGATTTGGTGAACTGGTTCAAGAAGATCCAGTTACATCGAGTGATTCGTTCGCGAACCGGGTATCACTAAACTGCAGTGTTGTGAACGCGCTCACAACAGACACGGGAGAGAAGACATTGCTGAATAAAGTCGTAGATTTTGCTATTTTTGGACCAAAATGTATTTTCGATGCTTCAGTAAATTCTAACGGACCCTCTGATGTCACATGGACTACTTTGAAGATGTTTTTATTACCTTTCTGGACGTGGACAGTATACCGTACATACATTCTCAATGGAGGTACAGAAAGCTCTCGGACTAAATCTAAAATATCTTATACTGTGTTCCGAAGATGAACGGAGGTCTTACAGGTTTGGAACGACATGAGGGTGAGTCATTAATGACATAATTTTCATTTTTGGGTGAACTATCCCTTTAAGTAACCATCATTTTGCATATTTTTGTATAAATGAAATACAGAAAAAGAAGAACTCAGGCATAAAATGGCACAGTTACTCAGTTTAGCACGTGCGAACATATAGCACTTGTTAATGCTAACACTCAATTCGGCTAATATATTTTTACACAGAACATGACAAATGTGAATATAAAACATACCTGGGACAAACACGACCAAAAGCTGGTTAGAGTAGGCTACATCAACGCATCAACGTTGCTCAGAAATCTTAAATGAAATCAACAGAGATTCGGAGTTCACAAGCAGGTTAACACATACACACACTCATCACATTTAATCATCGCAAATAACACATTTGACTCGACTGACAGAACCAGGAACTGACAGGCAAATGAAGTAAACTTGTGTGTAGTATTAAAGTCCAACCTTGCACTTGAAAAGAATCTAAACTCGGTTATTGACACAGCGCTTATTGATGCGACTTACAAGCAGCAAAAGATGTGAGGCTCTGCTGGTAATGACGTAACTCCGACCACAATAATCACGCACACTAATTCGAGTGACTCAACAGCCAGCCAATGTCGAGTTTCCCCCAATTAATGCATGAATTTAACAGCATTATTTAAACTCCGTTACATACACCCCCCTAAATTCTGCTAAATTGGGCTAGAACCAGCATTTGTAACAACTAAATATACAGTAGAGATTGAAGAAAAAACAAACAAACAAACAAAAAAAAACTTGTGTGTAAAAGAGCTTTACAATACAGTATGTCAGATAATTAATCTCTTCTCCAGGAAGTGTGAAAGAATGGAATGGTACCAGGTTCCACACTTAACACAGACTATAGGACAGGGATAGGCAACTCCGGTCCTGGAGGGCCACTATCCTGCAGAGTTTAGCTTCGGCCCTCCAGGACCGAAGTTGCCTATCCCTGCTATAGGAGGTGCAGTCTACACGATCCTAGTGGTTAACAATGTATCTCTGCTCTTCAAGTATCTTTTGATGCAAATAAATTCCTCAGACTCTTTCTCAGAGAAGAAAAAGACACTTCAAAGTCATTCTCTTAACATCGTGGTCGAATCTTAGATATGAATCATCATTTAGACTCCTTAACAACTCCACTACAAAGTTAGTTCCTTGGAAAATAACTTGTGCATCACTGTATGAATCACTTTCCACAATTTTCTGACTATCAATTTCAGAAATAAGTCTGTTAGGAGGCTTAACTGATCTCCCTACTCGTGTAGTGATGTGGCCTGTATATGTACTTGTAGGCTGTTTGCAAATGACAGGGGCAAGTCGGTCATCAGGCTCTTGCAAACGACTGGGGTACCCATTTAGCTTGGTTGAAGGTGAACTAGCTGTACTCTCAGCATGTTCAGGAATATGCTCTGGTTCTCTACTGTACTGATCATTACCAGAGTATGCAGGAGTCATCTCATCAGGAATGTCTGAAACACCACCACAAGTGGCAACCTGCATTTCGTCACTGTCATGTGTCCCATCCATCTGCAATAACCATTCAGATGTCTTTGAAACAGGATCAGGACCATCCATCAGAGCGGAATTGAGAGCACTGCCATGGGTACCACCAGTGGAATCTGATCGAACTGATTCTTCCTCACCATCATCCCAGGATAAGAAATTCACTGGAAGCAACAAATTTCTGTGCACCACTTTCTCTTTGCCAGCAAGCCATTATACTGTAGTGCTAGCATGCAGTTTATACAGTACATTTTGTAAGCGCAGGAGCAGGACACACAAACACATTACATGGTTCCCCTTACGAAAAAATAGTATACTTCAAGTTTATTTTATTAAGTATACTTAAGTAAAGTTCTAGTATATTTTGACTTTTTGTAAGTATAAGTCAAGTATACTTAATTGTCATTATAAGTATATATCTTAGAAGTACATAAAGCCCATTTCTGAGAAGTACATAAAAAGTAAACTAAAAGTATACTTTCGTATTTTTTAGTTTAAAATAAGTATACTAATAGCACACTTGAATAAACTTCTTTTTCGTAAGGGTCGGCATACCTCTGGAAAAAGAACATCACAGATTAACTGCACATCCCTAATCCTGTACACATTGACCTCTGGTTTCACTGACTGAACCTCATACAAAACAGAGTCCCACTTGTCCGCAACTTTCCTTTTGCCTTTCTCTCCACGGTTAGCCAGCAAAACTCTATCTCCCACTGCTAAGGGTGAACCTCTGACCTTCCGATTGTAAAGAATGACATGGCGGTTCTGCTCTTTGAGACTGTGTTTCCGGGCAATTTCTGCTGCTGCGCTCAGATCTCTTCTCAGTGCAGTGACAAACTCATGGTGGCTGACCACCCTCTCATCACAAAGGACATGCTGAAACATGATGTCGATTGGCAGCCTTGGGATACGCCCAAACATAAGATAAAAAGGGGCGAACCCGGTTGTTTCATGCACAGTACAATTGTAACTGAAGGTTAATGTTCTTAGAAGCTGTGGCCACCTCGCCTTGGATTTCACTGGGAGAGCTCTTATCATATTACCCAAGGTCCTATTGAAACATTCTGCCAGACCGTTACCCCATAGGGTGGTATGGTGTGGTGTGCGATTTTTTTTACACCAGCCATCTCAAGCAAGTTCTTAATGATTTCGGCTTTCAAAATTTGCACCCTGGTCCGAATGTATTCTCTTTGGAAATCCATAAATGCAAAAGAGGTCATTCCAAAGGCGATGGGCAACTTGCTTAGCTGACTGGTTGTGACAGGGGAAGGCGTGTGCCATCTTAGAAAAATGATCCGTCACTACTAGGAAATCAACGACCTTCCCTGAAGTCTGTTCAGCACTCCAAAAGTCGATGCATACTAGTTCCATAGGCTCAGAGTTGCGAATATGTTCAAGGGGCGCACAAGCATTTGGCTCTGGAGTTTTTCAGACAACACACCTCCTGCAGTTTTTCACAAAAAGCTTGATGTCTTTACTCATTCCTGGCCAAAAGAATCTTTCAGCTGTGAGAGAGAGAGTTCTTGCACTACCCTGATGTCCAGCTAAGTCATGAACACCTTGGAGAATGTCATGCTTTAGAGAATCTGGTACAATGTATTGAAAGAGTTTTTTATTCATCAGTCAATCTTTTTTTACTATGTACAGCACATGATTACGAATCTTTAGCTTTTTCCAGTGCTTCAAAAGGCTTGTCACTGAGCTAGGTAACTTTGCTTTCTCACTCTTTGAAGGACGTTTATGTCTCAGAACATAGTTGATGACTCTACTGACTATGTTGTCCTGCTCTTGGAGATTTGCCAGTCTGGAAAACGGGATTGCAACAGATGGATCTTCATCAGGGAGCTGGAGTGATGTAGGACTTGTCACGGGTGATGGGCTAACTCCGCCATCGCAGTGAGCACCCAGAAAACCAGAAACTTCAGCAGCATCAATGGATCCAGGACAGGAGTCATTCACGTCATCCTGCAGCTTGTTCTCAGTTCCATCGTCACTGGTAGCCTGCACATTCTGACAGTTGTTAGTGACACGGAAGGCATCTTGCACGGTCCTGGTAACAACACCATTTACCTCATCCAAGAGAGAAACGTACGGTTCTTTCAACAGACGATGTCTGACACAAGACACAAGAGAAAGGGCTCTCTGCTCAAGGCATCTGCAACAACGTTCTTCATGCCTGGCACAAACTTCAGGTCAAAGTCGTATGCTGCAAGCTTCGCCACCCATCGCTGTTCACACGCATCCAATCTGGGTTTAGTTAGAATATAGGTCAAAGGATTATTATCAGACCATGCAGTGACATGTCTCCCTTTTAGCCAGTGGCTAAACTTGTCACAAACGGCCCACTTTAAAGCCAGAAATTCAAGTCTATGTGCTGGGTAGTTCATCTGAGACTTGGAGAGTGTTTTGCTGGCAAAAGCAACTGGACGTGCAATTTTCTCTCCCGGGGGCACCTGAGATAACACAGCTCCTATGCCATTAAATGAAGCATCAACAGAGAGAATAAAGGCATGACTGAAATCTGGGTGAGCTAGAGTCACACTGTGCAGTAAGTCTTGCTTTAGAGTCTCAAAATCAGTAGGACACTCACTAGTCCAATCCTCGGGTGAAAGCTTCACGATACTGAGTGGCTTCCTCATCCGACCACACTTCCTCTGAGCTCTTTTCTGTGACCGATCTGATAGGAGACTGAAAAGAGGTTTTGCCTTAGCAGAACAGTCTATAATGAAATGCTGATAATATAAAACCATACCCAGGAAAGATCTGATCTTCTTTTGAGAAGGGGTTATGCCATCCGCTTCCATGAGGTCGGTAGTATGGATGTCATTGATCACCTTCACCTTTTCTGGGTTGGTCTGGACACCATTCCCAGTGACAACGTGTCCCAAGAACCTGACAGATCTCCTGAGGAACATGCACTTCTTTGGTGCTAGCTTTAAGTTGTGCTTAGACAGGCGTGAGAAAACCAGTTCCAGTCGGTCAAGGGCTACTTGCTCACTTGGAGCAAAAACCATCAGATCATCCAAGTAGCAGAGTTTTCATCCCCGAAAATGGACATCATCATCCTCATAAAGGTTGCTGGACTGTTGGTCAAACCCTGAGGTAGACGATTGTACTCATGAAGGCCGAAAGGAGATGAAAAAGCAGTGTATTTCTTATGCTTTTTCAAACAAGGGAACATTATAAAAGCCAGAAGTCAAGTCCAGTGGTCGAAAAGAAAACGTTGCCCCCCAAGGCTGCGAGTGCATCAGCTTGATGTGGGAGTGGGTGAGCTTCCTACACTGTCTTCGCATTCAGCCATCTAAAATCTGTACAAATACGAAGGTCACCATTCTTTTTCCACACTAAAACTAGCGGAGATGCATATTCACTCTGAGACTTCCTTATAATGCCTTTAACTTCCATCTCATTCAAGGCAGTGCGCAGCTTATCATAGTGGCTGGGGGCTACACGTCAATAAGGGAGTCGAAATGGCTTCTCGTCCACCAAGTGGATTTTGTGGACAAAGTCAGTGGCTTCCCCACAATCCATTTTTTTCCACGTGAAAAGGTTGACTCATACTTCTCTATGAGATTCAGAAGTCTATCCTTCCACTCTTCTGACACTTCACAATCATCCAGATCCAGATCCTGCAGTCCTAATTTATCCAGCACGTTTCTCCTTCCATAACTGGTCCGCACATGACTTACAGGACTTGCAGCACACTGAACGTTACTCTTCAGTGACTCAGGTGTAGACAACTCCTCTACGGCTATACAAGTGAAAACATCCACGATCTTTGCGTTTTCCTTAAGAATAATTACTTTGTCTGTAGGGTTCATTATTTTGAATGGCACCCATCTGCTGCCCCACAAAGGTGTGATGACTCTCCCTATGATCACGTTCCCTTGGACGGCATTTACAGAAGGTTGGGTCAACAATGACTGTGCTCCCCACAGAAACAGCTGTTGACTCCGGAAGCTGAGCCCAAGCAAGCTGTTTCATGATGCGGTTTTCTAGAGTAATTTTCTCCTTCAACTTAGCTGTCCCCACTCTATCAGGCATGTCTTCACCCTTCCGAAATCGTTCCACATTCGAAAGTAAGACAGGAAATTGATGACATTCAACATCCTCTGAGTTAACTGGGCTGGACACAAGTCTCCAGTATCCGTCTGTCTCTTTCATTTTTTTGAATCTCAGCCACTTGATAGCATTGCTGCCCAGGATCAAATCGTCAGTTTGGCCTGGAAACTACTAAAACTGGTAACAACCATCTTGCAGGCATAAACTGAGAGCTCAAGCTCATACATCAATTTTGGGGTAACACACGGACTGTTCCGCCGAAACCAATTTATGACAACATCACTGGCAGGGAACTTTTGGTAAATTGGGCTTGTGCTGTAACAAGAGACGTTCAAGCGCAGCTTCACTTATTGTGCATGCATTGGAGCCAACTGTCACCCATAGCTTTCAGTTGAAGGTCCCAACCGCATACTGTTGCTGGTGTGTAAAACAGAATATCAATTCGCTGTACTCTGTGCGTGTTCTGAAAAATTATAGTTTTCCCTGCAGGCTCAACAGAACTAGAAAGACTATAAACTGAAGTTGGGTCATTCATACAACACTGGTTTGGAGGAATAAACTCACAATCTACACGGTCCTCCCTTGAATGCAGATCTTCTAGTTTCCCAGCCCTTGAGAAGAGAGATTTTTTTTTACTCTCTCAGGACAGACAAAGCAGTAATGGTCAGGAGAGTGACCACTGGAAGCACAACTTTTTTTTCAAGACAATGCGTGAGGCCAGAATGATCAGGGCTCGAACAGACAGTGCATGACAGGTCATTGAGGCCTTTTACTCTAGGTAGATTTACTTTGGTCTTCAAACGTGAACTTGGTTCTTTGCTGGCAGACTCTTTTAAACAAGACTACTTTTTCCAACAAACTCATGACTTCTCTCTAATGCAGACGCTTTCCAGAGACCTGGGACTGCTGGACATCAGAAGAAACTGGAAGTGCTGCAGACGACAGTTTCCATTTCAGTTCTGTTCACAGGAAATTTTAGTGGGTGCTGCATTCCTTACTGCAGATACAAGACTGGAATCTGAGTGATATTCATTCAAAATATCTTGAACTTTTCCCTCACAGACCATGTGGCCAATCGTTTTTTAGATCGAAAGGTGATGGCAAGCTCTCTACACGGACAGTCTCTGATGAACATACAGTTTATCTCTGTTCCTGGACAATCCAGTACTTTAACCCTGTTCTGTTTTTTTCAAGCGCAAGCAAAAACTGCTGCCGCGCATTTTCATTTAGCTTGATCTGTGCTTTTTTAAGCGTAATTAAATATTCTCAGGAGCTCCTGTGACCCCCAGAAGTCCCTCACATGTGTTCTTTTTCATTCAAGCATGGTTTGAGACTCTGCAGGTATTCAAAGAATGCGTGTCACGGTGACATGGATGTTTTTTGGAAAGTCTTTTCACGTCTGTAGTTGACTTCAAAATTTTCAATGAGCCGGAACGTTATGGGGGTTGGTGCCTACAAAAGTCATAAAAATCTCTCTTCAAAGAGCAGCATACAATGTGGATAGAGCGCATATTGTAACTTTCTACATATATTTCAGTAGATAACCAATAGTATATTCATAGTATATGATATTTATCATGCTGATAAAGGACGGTTCAGAAAAATCTGATATAGAACAATAAGTGAAGAAATAGATTCAGATTCTGAGTAGGAAAGCATTAGAGGACACAAGGAAAACTCTAAGAAATGGTCACTGTTTTGTTTAGCCCTTTAAGCGGGAAAATGATTTAAAATAAAATAAACTAAGTACAAGTTTCCTTTAAAATGATAAACTAAGATTTGAACAGGTACTTTTGAATAAAACCTAAAAATTTAATTTAGGTTAAATATGAAAGCAAATAAGTAAAATAGTTTATTTAAAACGTAAGATTTCGAATAAACAATCTTTAAATTTTGAAAGATCTTATTTAAAACACTTAAGATTGTGCTTTAATAATAATAATACTTTGTTTTTAAAAGAAGAAGACGTTTCACTCTGGAAAAGGGTTAATAGACTACATCCTTCAGATCTTCTGACCTGTAACTCCACTCCCCCTCCTCTGAGTGGGCCAGAAACATTCATTTTCACAACGGTGTTTAATCGTGGGACAATCTGGGAGTTTTGTTTTATATTTCACTTAAAACTAAATGCAAGTCATCCTCATAAAGGTTGCTGGACGTGTTGGTCAAAACCCTGAGTAGACGATTGTACTCATGAAGGCCGAAAGGAGATGAAAAAGCAGTGTATTTCTTATGCTTTTCAAACAAGGGAACATTATAAAAGCCAGAAGTCAAGTCCATGGTCGAAAAGAAAACGTTGCCCCCCAAGGCTGCGAGTGCATCAGCTTGATGTGGGAGTGGGTGAGCTTCCTACACTGTCTTCGCATTCAGCCATCTAAAATCTGTACAAATACGAAGGTCACCATTCTTTTTTTCGCACCACACTAAAACTAGCGGAGATGCATATTCACTCTGAGACTTCCTTATAATGCCTTTAACTTCCATCTCATTCAAGGCAGTGCGCAGCTTATCATAGTGGCTGGGGGCTACACGTCAATAAGGGAGTCGAAATGGCTTCTCGTCTTCCACCAAGTGGATTTTGTGGACAAAGTCAGTGGCTTCCCCACAATCCATTTTTCCACGGAAAAGGTTGACTCATACTTCTCTATGAGATTCAGAAGTCTATCCTTCCAACTCTTCTGACACTTCACAATCATCCAGAGCCAGATCCTGCAGTCCTAATTTATCCAGCACGTTTCTCCTTCCATAACTGGTCCGCACATGACTTACAGGACTTGCAGCACACTGAACGTTACTTCTCAGTGACTCAGGTGTAGACAACTCCTCTAACGGCTATACAAGTGAAAACATCCACGATCTTTGCGTTTTCCTTAAGAATAATTACTTTGTCTGTAGGGTTCATTATTTTGAATGGCACCCATCTGCTGCCCCACAAAGGTGTGATGACTCTCCCTATGATCACGTTCCTTGGACGGCATTTACAGAAGGTTGGGTCAACAATGACTGTGCTCCCCACAGAAACAGCTGTTGACTCCGGAAGCTGAGCCCAAGCAAGCTGTTCATGATGCGGTTCTAGAGTAATTTTCTCCTTCAACTTAGCTGTCCCCACTCTATCAGGCATGTCTTCACCCTTCCATCGTTCCACATTCGAAAGTAGAGACAGGAATTGATGACATTCAACATCCTCTGAGTTAACTGGGGCTGGACACAAGTCTCCAGTATCCGTCTGTCTCTTTCATTTTTTGAATCAGCCACTTGATAGCATTGCTGCCCAGGATCAAATCGTCAGTTTGGCCTGGAACTACTAAAACTGGAACAACCATCTTGCAGGCATAAACTGAGAGCTCAAGCTCATACATCAATTTTGGGGTAACACACTGTCCGCCGAAACCAATTATGACAACATCACTGGCAGGGAACTTTGGTAAATTGGGCTTGTGCTGTAACAAGAGACGTTCAGCAGCTTCACTTATTGTGCATGCATGGAGCCACTGTCAACCATAGCTTTCAGTTGAAGGTCACCGCATACTGTTGCTGGTGTGTAAAACAGAATATCAATTCGCTGTACTCTGTGCGTGTTCTGAAAAATTATAGTTTTCCCTGCAGGCTCAACAGAACTAGAAAGACTATAAACTGAAGTTGGGTCATTCATACAACACTGGTTTGGAGGAATAAACTCACAATCTACACGGTCCTCCCTTGAATGCAGATCTTCTAGTTTCCCAGCCCTTGAGAAGAGAGATTTTACTCTCTCAGGACAGACAAAGCAGTAATGGTCAGGAGAGTGACACTGGAAGCACAACTTTTTTTCAAGACAATGCGTGAGGCCAGAATGATCAGGGCTCGAACAGACAGTGCATGACAGGTCATTGAGGCCTTTTACTCTAGGTAGATTTACTTTGGTCTTCAAACGTGAACTTGGTTCTTTGCTGGCAGACTCTTTTAACAAGACTTTTTCCAACAAACTCATGACTCGCTCTAATGCAGACGCTTCCAGAGACCTGGACTGCTGGACATCAGAAGAAACTGGAAGTGCTGCAGACGACAGTTCCATTTCAGTTCTGTTCACAGGAATTTTAGTGGGTGCTGCCTTCGCTGCATTGCAGATACAAGACTGGAATCTGAGTGATATTCATTCAAAATATCTTGAACTTCCCTCACAGACCATGTGCCAATCGTTTTAGATCGAAAGGTGATGGCAAGCTCTCTACACGGACAGTCTCTGATGAACATACAGGTTATCTCTGTTCCTGGACAATCCAGTACTTTACCCTGTTCTTTTCAAGCGCAAGCAAAAACTGCTGCCGCGCATTTTCATTTAGCTTGATCTGTGCTTTTTAAGCGTAATTAAATATTCTCAGGAGCTCCTGTGACCCCAGAAGTCCCTCACATGTGTTCTTTCATTCAAGCATGGTTTGAGACTCTGCAGGTATTCAAAGAATGCATGTCACGGTGACATGGATGTTTTTGGAAAGTCTTTTCACGTCTGTAGTTGACTTAAACATTTTCAATGAGCCGGAACGTTATGGGGGGTTGGTGCCTACAAAAGTCATAAAAATCTCTCTTCAAAGAGCAGCATACAATGTGGATAGAGCGCATATTGTAACTTTCTACATATATTTTCAGTAGATAACCAATAGTATATTCATAGTATATGATATTTATCATGCTGATAAAGGACGGTTCAGAAAAATCTGATATAGAACAATAAGTGAAGAAATAGATTCAGATTCTGAGTAGGAAAGCATTAGAGGACACAAGGAAAACTCTAAGAAATGGTCACTGTTTTGTTTAGCCCTTTAAGCGGGAAAATGATTTAAAATAAAATAAACTAAGTACAAGTTTCCTTTAAAATGATAAACTAAGATTTGAACAGGTACTTTTGAATAAAACCTAAAAATTTAATTTAGGTTAAATATGAAAGCAAATAAGTAAAATAGTTTATTTAAAACGTAAGATTTCGAATAAACAATCTTTAAATTTTGAAAGATCTTATTTAAACACTTAAGATTGTGCTTTAATAATAATAATACTTTGTTTTAAAAGAAGACGTTCACTCTGGAAAAGGGTTAATAGACTACATCTCAGATCTTCTGACCTGTAACTCCACCCTCCTCTGAGTGGGCCAGAAACATTCATTTCACAACGGTGTTTAATCGTGGGACAATCTGGGAGTTTTGTTTATATTTCAACTTAAACTAAATGCATTTTATTTTATTGGAAACATTTCATTCACAGAATGGACATTATTGTTCACAGAAAAATGTAAGCTGTATTTATTGTGACCTAAAACTATATTAAATGTTTATTTTATACAGCATGTTATATATAATTAAACTTGTATTTGCTACTGTCTTCTTTAAAAGGAGATAATAGTGTGTTTTATAAGTTCAGCTTAAATAAGTGTTGAATACGTTTAAATGTATGATAAATGATTTGTTTCAGTAACATGTTACTATGATGTCATATATTTTATTACCATTTAAAATAGAGATAAGGCTCTTTTTAGCTCTAAATGTTTATGTATGTGTGTTCATGTTTATATGACTTATCACGGCGAAAAAAAAATGTTTAATGACGTGGGTATTACTCTGATATAATGACATAAATGTGATTATGATGGCATTTCTTGAGTTCTCATAATTAAAATACTTGCAAACAATACTTTATTGAAAATTAAAATATGCAGAAATTTTTGTGGGTAGATGTTTGTACAGTGCAAAATCATTACTCCTATAAAATGTCCCCTAAAACATAAAAACCAAGAGCGTGTGCAAGCATGTGTGTGAGTTATGTGAGTGTTAGTGTGTGTGTGTGTGTGTGTGTGTGTGTGTGAGTGAGTTGTAAGTATGTGAGTGTGAATGTGTGTGTGTGTGTGTGTGTGTGTGTGTCTTTGTGTGTGTGTGTGTCAGCATGACCACCTCAGACTGCAATTCACTCCTGTTAGTGAGAAGAGCTCAAAGCAGGATTTAATTTTCCAACTTATGTACATTTTGTAAACATTTTACTCGAGGGTATGAATGTCTTTGGTTTAATAATGTAAAGCATTTTTATTGACAACTATAGTATTTATATTGAAACTATAGTAAATGTTTATTTTTATAAAGTATGTTATGTATAATCACTGGTGCACTGGATATATTTTGACATGACTGTACATGTTTGAATTTTTGTGAAAACATTGTTTATGCATATAATAATGCAATAATTTTAGTTTCTTAAGTCTTCATTGAATGGGCTATGTCTCAACTAACATTCTGAGTGTACTTTTGATAAAAATCTTTTATAAAAATTTTTTCCACAATCCCACCATTGTTGTAAAGAAACATAATAATGTTTTTGCTGTTTAAGATTTTCCCCCAAAAAACTAAAATCATCTATACATTTTTTATCACTTAACAATGAAGTATTAAAAATCCAGTATGCACTCTTACACTTTACACACTTAATTAAATCACTGCACAAAGCTAAACTGTGATCAGAAAAGCCCAATGGAATAATTTTACAAAATATTATGTTGATACTGAACACTATAAATTCGGTTAAGTCGTGCCAAAGAGATAGAATGTTCAGTGCTATGAGCCCAAGTATACAGTCTGACATCCTGATTCATACAGGTCCTTCTCAAAAAATTAGCATATTGTGAAAAAGTTCATTATTTTCCATAATGTAATGATAAAAATTAAACTTTCATATATTTTAGATTCATTGCACACCAACTGAAATATTTCAGGTCTTTTATTGTTTTAATACTGATGATTTTGGCATACAGCTCATGAAAACCCAAAATTCCTATCTCAGAAAATTAGCATATTTCATCCGACCAATAAAAGAAAAGTGTTTTTTAATATAAAAAAGTCAACCTTCAAATTATTATGTTCAGTTATGCACTCAATACTTGGTCGGGAATCCTTTTGCAGAAATGACTGCTTTCAATGCGGCATGGCATGGAGGCAATCAGCCTGTGGCACTGCTGAGGTGTTATGGAGGTCCAGGATGCTTCAATAGCGGCCTTAAGCTCATCCAAAGTGTTGGGTCTTGCGTCTCTCAACTTTCTCTTCACAATATCCCACAGATTCTCTATGGGGTTCAGGTCAGGAGAGTTGGCAGGCCAATTGAGCACAGTAATACCATGGTCAGTAAACCATTTACCAGTGGTTTTGGCACTGTGAGCAGGTGCCAGGTCGTGCTGAAAAACGAAATCTTCATCTCCAAAATCTCCTGATAGCTAGCTGCATTGACCCTGCCCTTGATAAAACACAGTGGACCAACACCAGCAGCTGACTTGGCACCCCAGACCATCACTGACTGTGGGTACTTGACACTGGACTTCAGGCATTTTTGGCATTTCCTTCTCCCCAGTCTTCCTCCAGACTCTGGCACCTTGATTTCCGAATGACATGCAAAAATTTGCTTTCATCCGAAAAAAGTACTTTGGACCACTGAGCAACAGTCCAGTGCTGCTTCTCTGTAGCCCAGGTCAGGTGCTTCTGCCGCTGTTTCTGGTTCAAAAGCACACGCCTGTGCAACGGTGGCTCTGGATGTTTCTACTCCAGACTCAGTCCACTGCTTCCGCAGGTCCCCCAAGGTCTGGAATCGGTCCTTCCCCACAATCTTCCTCATGGTCCGGTCACCTCTTCTCATTGAGCAGCGTTTTTTGCCACACTTTTTCCTTCCCACAGACTTCCCACTGAGGTGCCTTGATACAGCACTCTGGGAACAGCCTATTCGTTCAGAAATTTCTTTCTGTGTCTTACCCCTCTCGCTTGAGGGTGTCAATGATGGCCTTCTGGACAGCAGTCAGGTCAGCAGTCTTACCCATGCTTGCGGTTTTGAGTAATGAACCAGGCTGGGAGTTTTTAAAAGCCTCAGGAATCTTTTGCAGGTGTTTAGAGTTAATTAGTTGATTCAGATGATTAGGTTAATAGCTCATTTAGAGAACCTTTCATGATATGCTAATTTTTTGAGATAGGATTTTGGGTTTTCATGAGCTGTATGCCAAAATCATCAGTATTAAAAACAATAAAAGACCTGAAATATTTCAGTTGGTGTGCAATGAATCTAAAATATATGAAAGTTTAATTTCTATCATTACATTATAGAAAATAATGAACTTTTTCACAATATGCTAATTTTTTGAGAAGGACCTGTACTTCTCCATATGTCACACAAATCATGAGTTTCAATTAGCTGTTTTAGTGATTTCTGAGAAGCAATATATGGTTCTATATGATTCCTATCCAACTTATCATTAACGGTACAATTAAAATCTCCACCTAAAAAAAAATAAAATAATAATAACTCTTTCTAATCCTTTATTAGGTGCATAAAAAATGCACCATAGTAGTTTTCTCAAATTTTACTCTAATTTTTAAAAGCCAACCTCCAATTATTTCATCAACTACACAAGATAAAGGTAAAAAAAAAAAAAAATTGAAAATAAAACAGCAACCCATCCACTAACAGAGGATCTATGACTTAGGACAATTTGTCCATCCCATTCTTTTCTCCAGTTTGTCTCAGTTTTAAAATAACATATTTTAAAATATTGTAGAAACACAATATCAATTTGCCTTTGTCTTATAAACTTAAATAACATAATTATTTTATGACTGTATCAGGTACCATTTAAATTTGAAGTTTAATTTTTAAAATTTGTCATATTTATTTTTGAGACCGGAGCAAAAAAAAAAAAAAAAAAATAGAAAAGTTACCAAAAGAACTATTTTTGGCAGAATTTTAGAAGTCAACAGCTTCATCACCCTTGGTCATTTTTTTTGTTCACAAGTTTCCTAATACGGTAACCTCTACAACCTGAAAAACACCTTCTTTCATTAGATACCTCATATCATTTATGAACTGTTAACAATCAGGGGAAAAAAATCTTTAACTTGCACTCCTTTCATTCCCTTTGTATCTTGCAGAAATCTGCTAAAGTCCTCAGCTCTATACAAACAAATCAAATTTTCATTTTCGGAACTAATAGACAGATTAGAACACTGAGACAAATTTGAATCAGAGGAATCTCTATCACTGTCTGAACCCACATTCCCACTACCACCATCATCTTTCTTAACTTGTTTGATAGCCTTTCCACAGCTTTTTTTCTTTCTTTTAACTGGGATTTTAAAGACAGATTCTACTTCCTCAAAATCAACATCGTCTTCGATATCCATTTCATCAGCGTCTGCCGTAGCCACACAAACGTTTTCAAGATGTTCAGACTGCTCATCGGACATCAGAAGAGTATCATTTTTATTGGACATCTCCGTTTTATCAGATTCAATATCTACAGCTACAACTGCAATCGGCTCGTGTTCAGCGGCTTCTACCGCAGACAGTCACCGCGTCACTCACGATCTCAGCCGAAGCAGAACCTGCTTGTTCTGAGTTTATGCTCGTACCTGTACTGTCCTTTTTTTTTTTAGGACAATCACGAACGAGATGACCGATTTTACCACAATTAAAACACTTAATTGTAGTATCAGATGTTGCAAACACTGTGTAGTTTGAAACCATCAATTTTGAACTTTAAAATCAAATCGATCTCATCAGTTCCATTTTTCAGCACCATGAAAATGTGTCTTCTAAACCAGACTAGATGTTTAACTAATGGTGACTTCCACCCAAGAGGGATTTTTTTTGATAGGGGAAACCAATTTTCCATAACGAGATTATGGAATCAATACTTCGTCTTTGATAAACGGAGGTACGTTGGACAGTATAACCTTTTTAGGTGGGCTACTCAAAGGCAAAACCAGCACGAGTGAACCATTCAACACTACGCTGCTTTGTACAGCATCTTTTGCCTTCTCAACTAATTTAAAAATTATTATCATGTCCCACAATTTCTCCCATCGCTAAACAACACTGTTCCACATTGATTTTAGACTCCACCTTCACTCCGTGGCAGCGGGTTAAATTATCAAAACTCATGGTGTTTTGGTTCGTCATGCCTCCCAGCTGGTTGCATACGCAAAACAACCCTAAATCCTAAAACGGCAGACAATTCAACAAATAAAAGACAAACACACATACACAAAAAAGATAGAAAATAGAAAAGTTTTTAGTACACAGCTACAAACACACTCACCCTCACCACACTCCTTCCACTCCCAGCATGCACTCTGAGAGAGAGAGAGAGAGAGAGAGAGAGGGTGAGAGAGGGGTGAGAAAGAGAGCTTTTCCAACTTAAACATTTCATTTGAAGAATCGTCATACCTGTGTTAGGAGGAAGACTTTCTCCTGAAAAATGTAAGGGTAATTTTATTTATTTATTTATTGTTTTATCCCCAATTTATTAATAGTCATGTTACATATTTTATTTAAATTCTTTTATACAACCATTAGATTATATATGCGATCACACACATATTGTGATCTCATGATCTGATAGAATTGTTAATTAATTATTGACCTTAAAAGCAATATCTTTCTCACATCTCCCATAGAGTGAGAGAGACAGCTCTTTTCTGATTTTCCACAGAAGACCCTGTTTCTATTTATCTAAGCATGCCTTGGAACACAACCGGACACCAGATGGGGCAAACCCCCCGGATGTCAGAACAGACCATTAAAATCTTCAAAAACATTCCTCAGGACGGACCATAAAATCTTCAAAAACATTCTTCGGGAGCTCATTCATCACCTGTCACTGGTCTGAAACGGTCACACATCTGTACAAACATCATATGTCATCCCAGGAGGTCAAAGGTTGACGTCGGAATTTCACATATGCCGGCTTTCACATCTGGATATCATTAACAGGTCATGGGGTCACATCTGGATAGGTCACGGGGTCAACACAATGTGGGTGGGCTATGTGGGGGGAGGGGGAAAGGTCACAAAGGTCAAATCCATCAATCAAGTGTCATAAATCATTTTTGACATAAGCTGAATTGTAGAGACTACTCACAGTTCTCGGTACCAATTTTGGTACCAAAGCAAAACATGCAAAAAAAAAAAAAAAAAACATGCTAATTAAAAAATTTCACTATACTTCCATTTAATCCAAACTGTCTACATATTTAATTTTAAAGCCAACAATGACAACTAAGTTAGCTAAAAATAATAATAAAAAAAGCACAGAACTGCTTTTCTGACTGATATGACACAAACAATGTTAATTTGTACATTCTCTAACATATATATATTTTAGATTCACAATTAATTAAAAAGCCTCTGGTGTGTAAAAATAGTAAATGTCATCATGTCATCCATTTTTTTACCATAATAAAAGTTATAGGAGCATTAAATAGTTAATAAAGAAACTTAGAAACTTCTAATGCTCATTATATTAGTGTTAGCCAGGCTTATGCTAACAATTAACTACTCTAATAACAGTGTTCATTTCAAATCCGACATTCAAATTAAAATATTTAATAGTATTCATAACAGAAACGGTGTTTCCCACAGCGGCATATGCAAATTCATTCTCTGCCAGCAGGAGGTGCTTGTAGAGCACACAAGAGAGAGAGGTTTCCCCCGTAACGCTGCTCAGGCATTACAGGCAAGATTAAATGAAAATGAAAACCATAATTTTCTGAAGACAGTCGGTTTTCTTCAGAAATAGAGTGATATAAAAACACCGGCACCAGATTTAGACTTTGACACTTGCAGTGCTCGTTTATTCAGCGAAGTCAGCGCCTTTTGGAAAATCTGTTTGTTGCAGACAGTTTTGATATTTCCCAATGTATGGGAAACACTGTGAAACTTACCTGCTTGAACTCTTTAATTTGATCTGGGTGTCTGTCTTTAAAGTTTGTTAGTTTGGTGTGTTTACTCCTTTTGAGGTCGCCTCATCTCATTGTTTTTATGAAGACAGCGCATCTGCGCACCTTTCGGATAGCGCACCAAGAACTGGGTTGACCAGGTACTCGGTACCACAGTACTTAAAAAAAACTGGTACCGTAACATTTCCGTTTTTTAGTACCGACTTGGTACCGAAGTACCAGGTCTTTTGACAACACTAAGATGCAGTGTTTCCTGCTATGCAAAGATTTGGTTTCAAAAACAGTATCAGTAAACTATTTCTTATTATTTTAAATCTGCATTGAACTTCAGATCAATCTCAAAGTAAAAGGCAGTACTAAAGTCTGATTTTGTGGTGGATGTGTTCAAATTTGATCATCTTAATTCAAGTGATGAAGGATTTTGAAAGTCTGACAGTGTTGAGCAATACTGTAAGGTTAACCCTGCATGGTGTAAATGTTTGAAAATGATTGACAGTTGAAAATAAACATTCATTAGAAATTTAGAAAAGTAATCAAAAGTAAACAGTTACATTACTTTTATAAAGTAATTAAAAAATTTACACTTCTGTTACATTTTAAATAGGGTAACTTGTAATCTGTGACCTTCTACATTTTCAAAGTAACCTTCCCAACACTGTGTAAGACTGAACATAAGAGTCTTTATTTTCTCCCAACATCTGGGGTCTGATTTATAAAACTCTACATAGATTTCATCCTAAACGTGTACGTAGGCACAAAAGCTAGATTTTGCGTATGCACAAAAGTTTTCAGATTTATAAAACCATGCGTACGCCAGAACCTGCGCAAAAATCCCTTTATAAATCCCGGTCAGGGGAAGATTGTGCATACGTGCATCTCCAACTTGTGCATATGTGCGTCTCCTCCCCGAAATGACCATATATGGAGCTTAAAACACCTTGTTTTACTATGCATAACCTAATCTGCATATAATTTCCATGCATATTCCCATGCATGAGACACCATGTTTAACACAGAGACATTAAGGAAATATGAGATAGGGACTATAATGCCATTTGTGCCATTCACATATATTTTTATTGCTAAAAATGATCCAGTATCCTTGTTATGTTTTATAATAAATATATGAAAATATCCATAAAAACAAAATGGTTTAAAGTTGTTCTTAGATATATTTTAGAATAGAGTTGATCTTATTCTTTTACACTGGCCAAATAGTATTTCAGTTGTTTTAAACAATTCAAATCAAATTAAATGTATGCAGTTTTGCTGATGAACATCTTTTAGCTATTTTTAGTGGAAACAGATAGGTCTATATTTATTGCAGTGTAAATAAAATTGTCTGATTTGGCTCGTCACTGACAAAGTTTTTTAAAAAGAAAATGTGCAAATCTTACCATTTTCTCCTAATTATGTCCTTCAAATACAGTATAGTGGTATTTTTCATTATGCTGTTGAGATGCCTTCACACGACATCAACACCTCCGTGCAGCTGCGGTTGTACAGTAAGCTATAATCATTGGTCCTATACCGGACGATGGACCATTCGACCACTGAATCCAGCAGTGTCCACCATAATATCGAAGTAAGTGAGCATCATTGATCATTGTTCTCGCTAAAATATTTCTAATAAAATGTGATCTGTAGTTTAGTTTAAAGATGAATTATTGTGTACCTATAGCACTCCTCGCTGTCATTACAACATAGCATACCACAGGAAAATTATTTAGCCTATTGTTAATAAAATTATGTAATTATGTTTTTTGTAAAATTATGTAATTTCAATGTTTATCTCCAGTAATGTGAATGTGTATATTGACATGAAAACAGAGTTTAAAATCGCTGTTTACGTAATTACTTTTCTCACTCCAGGAAAAAGAGTTCGTACACAATCAACAATTCTATCTCTCTTTTATTATCATGAGCAGAGCAAAAACAATGGTAATAAACATGGTACAACCATCCCAAAATGATACACCTGATGTAACAATAGGAAACTTATTATTATTTATAATCTAAACCTGACTGAGGTCATATATGTAATGTACATTTTATCCATTGCTATTGCTAGTACAACCAATAATCAAACACTCAACCCAACATGGCAAATAGTTTACCACAAGTGTGCTATTAGACTATAATTTAACATTAAGTGGCAGTGTGATATTGCCATTAGCACATGTAAAATAGTTGTAACTACCTAAACATCCAGACAAAGTATTCTGACAATTATTTGAACAATCCACAATATGATAAATAGGATTCTTTTTTTTATACATTTTAATTGATATAATTTATATGTATATTTGCCACATTCTATCAGAAATTATGTTAAGCAAAAGTAAACCCTCTATTGACAAATGTGTATATCCTAATTCTTTCAGTATGGTTCTCTCTGTTCTGTATGCTTCACACTGTATGCTTCACACTCTAGCAATACATGTTCTACAGTCTCTCTTTTGTCACAATTTATGCATAGTCCTGTTGTGTTTCCCTAAGCGACTGAGATTATCACTGAGACCTGTATGTCCAGTTCTTAGTCTTGTGATCACCGTTTCTCCCCTTCGCTTCCAACCACCCTGCCTCCTTGTTGTCACTTGCTTCTGTACTTTATATAAAAAACTTTTCCCATTATCCTTTCCATAACTTATTGACTTCTGTTTTAATGACACTTTCCATTTCTGTTTTACTCAATGGAACTGTCCATTGCAGGTCTGACTTAATAGTCTTTTTAGCCATACAATCAACTGCTTCATTACCCTCTATTTCAACATGAGATGGGACTGTAATAAAACACACTGTAATATTAAGATTTTGTAATCTATACAGACTATGAAAGATTTCATAAATCAAGTCAGGCCTACAGAAAGATTTGAAATTTGCAATACTTATTAAAGATGCCATTGAGTCCGAACAGATGATATATTGGTTAGGCCCAACCTCCTCTATCCACGTGAGTGCTAGTAAAATAGCTAAAAGTTCCACAGTGTAAACTGCTAAATGATCTGATGTTCTTTTTAATATTGATTTCTGAAAATGTGGTATATATACTGCTGCTCCCGTCTTTCCTGTATTTGGATCTTTTGAGACTTCTATATATATTTGAATACTATTATTGTACTCGAGACACTAGGGCTGTGCAATATGGACAAAAAAACCTTTCGCGATTTCTTTGATCAATTTTGCAATTTTGATTTTAATCACGATTTTGACACACAGACATGCTTTACAGTCATAAATGCATTCAGTATGAATTTGAAACATATTTCCAAAGAAAACCAATTAGAGCTTTATCAAAAAGTTGTAACATGTCTCTAGAACAGACATAAGTCAAAATAATCACTAAGCAAAGGTGTTACAAAATGTCTAGACATAGGGCAAAAATAAAAAAATAAAAAAATCCCATGTCCGTGGAATTTTTTTTTTTTTTTTTTTGCCATGCATTGGTCATAGAGCTCATTGTAGCAGTGCCTCAGGTGTAGAAATAGATTTGTTATACATTATACAGGTTCACACGTACTCCGTTTGCAGTGCGTATACAGTATGTGTATGCGGTGCAGAAGCAGCAGCGAGAGGGCATTATTGTAATGCAAAAACACATTAAAATAATGCCCGAGCGCGAATCTCTCTGCTCGCAAGCAGATTTCCTTTGCTCTGTCACAAAACCAGACGTGCGTGCTCAGATACACGCTGCTCTCTCCCGGAGAGAGTGCATGCACTTAAAACGTGTCTCCTCCGCTATAAAGCGATTTAGAAATCGCGCACGCTCAAATCGTGATTTTATGACGATTTTGATTAATCGCAGAGCAGTACTTGAGACCTAAATATTGTTTTACCAGATCGTTCATCCCCCCATATTCCTTGCATTGTTTTGATATCTTTGTGATTTCAAGATCCACAACTGGTAATGGAAATATCCAGCGAGAAATAGCAGGTAACGCCACTGTACAGCTGTAAGTTAATTTTACTAGTCCCAGTTTCTCGGCTTGGCTGTTTCCCACCCATCCAAAACTGTTAAATTGCTTCCTTACATGTTCCCAACATGAGTTAAACACAGGTTTGGTTGGATGACCCTGCTTATGCCCCTGCAAGCTGAAGACGTCTTAAGCCCTATTCGGATGGGACTAGTTTTACAGGGGGTCGTTAGAGAAATCTGTGTTTCACAGACGTACTTGATGATTTTAATCCCGTCCGAATCTGCCACGTCTGTGTTTTTCTCACACAACCTCTGTGAAAATTCCAGAGCAAATTACTCCCTTTTTTTTTTAGCAAACTCAGTGATCCTCTGAGAAAACTAATCCTGTCCGAATGCGAATGTCTGTGATTGCTGGTGATATTTTAATTCACAACGCGTTTCCTTGTCTGATTTGGCCAACGTGAATTACCGTAGATGCTCTTACCGCACGCGTTTGATATGCTTCCCGGCAAAGAAATAATAATAATAAAAAAAAAAATAATAATAAAATCAAGAGCCAGATCACGTAAGCTGTTAATACTGGATATTTTTAATTTCAGCATTAGGTAAGATTACTCACATTCATTTATGCACTCAGTTACATAATGTTTTAATTACAGATGTACCTTTATGAAAATTAAACATGCGTTTAGCCTACTACTACAAAAAAAAAAAAAAAAAAAAAAATTAAACTAAGGAAACCACACATTAACATGGTTTTGCTATACTAGCCATTTAGTTTTTAGTATTTATTGTGTAATAATACTAATGGTAATCAATCCGAATGACTAACGTTATATGCAATGCACGCATACAGAGCGGGTGATCTCTGTGATGCCCAGATGCACAAAACAGACCCTCCCACCTCTGTAATAAACACCGAGATGTTAGTCTCGTCCGAATTGGTACATGAAAATCGCAGACGTCTGATGGTAAGAATCGAAACTCAAACGTAGTTTATAGTCCCGTCCGAATAGGGCTTTAGAGATAAAGGCATCTCCCCAACCTCCACCTGGAGAGGTGGGATTTAAGAAGTCTTGAATGCACCACTACATAGGCGGAGGGCTTGTGTTCAGGGGGGCAGGGTTTCTTATTTTATTGAAGCATCCCTGGGCGCCGCCATTGGCTAGCGGACCCCCACCTGCTGTTAGCATTCCATTGACTCCCATTCATTTTGGCGTCACTTTGACAGCGAATAACTTTACATCTAAGGCGTTTAAATACTCCATTTGTCCATTCATTATTTCTAAAGAAACACGAAAATGTATAAAAAGCTCCATTACCTTGTATCTTACGTTATTCTTCTTCTGCTAGTGTTTTATGGCGGTTTTGGCAAACCAGCGTAAAGGTGCATTACCGCCACCTGCTGATCTGGAGTGTGGAGTGTGCATATATTTGGAAGACAGACACAACAAAAAAAAAAAAATAAATAAAAAAAATAAATAAAATAAATGCCTAAATTCTACATAGTGTTCCTGTGTTTTTCAGGTATTTAAACAAAATTTCATGCACTGCTGATTGCCATGAACCATTTCCTAACAATGTATTTAAAGAAATATGGTCAACTCCTAGCCATCCTAACTCTTGAATTAATTGAAATCGCTCTCTTTCATATGCAGAACATTCATTAAGAATATGCTTCACTGTTTCTAACTCTCCACATTTATCACACTTTCCAGATTCATGCTTACCTATCTTATACAGGCCTTGATTCAATGCTGTATGTCCAATTCTTAGTCTTGAAAGAATGACATCTTTCTTTCTATTTCCGTATCTTTTCCTCTCCTTTCCAACACTCTCCTGAATCTGGAATAGGTGTCTTCCTTTAGACCCACTATTCCATATGTCTTGCCATTTTTTATTTGCTTCTAATGTAATCAGTCTCTTGAATTCAGCTTCACTTAATGCTATCTTAATTTCTATTTGTGGATGATTTAATGCTTTCTTTGCTAGCAAGTCTACTTCCTCATTTCCATCCACACCCACATGTGCAGGCACCCAGAGGAATGTAACCTCAATCCTCAAACCTCAATCCTTTCATCTTCAAACTATTTACCTCCTTCCTTACTACCCAGCCAAAGCTTGTTATTTCTTTGTATGCATATTCCCAACAATCTTTCAGAAGTAGTCTAACTGGGTGGCTTTCCAGATGTATCTTACGTTATGGCCCCGTAGAAGCAGTTTTTGTAAAAATAGGCTAACGATTGCGTCATAACCTGCGACTCTCTGTCGCACAGTAGAGAAATTACCGTATGGACAGGAGGTGAAGCTCGCAGGCAATCTTTTACTGTCTATGAGGCTATCGGTGGGACGTGGAGGCATGAAGTCAAGGGAGAAGCACATAGAGAGTCCATAAAAGCAACGGGACAAAATTATTCAACAACGTCTGCAAGATTTGGTGGGTGATTCAGATTTCTCTTGGCACAGCGATTAGAAGACTTGCAATTGTCAGACAGGTTGCTCACGTGACATTTACGTCATCAAGCTCAGTTTGAGTCTGCGCAGTATGCTCGACCCCCAGGAAGTGCGTGCTTCTAATTGACTTCACTTGTCTCCGTTGAATCCGCTGTGTCCATTTCTTTTACTGTCTATGCTTGTGTTGTATCAGTCTACTAGCCTTCACACGCTAGCCACAGGCAAGTGGGCGGAGCCAACAACCTAACGCTCTGATTGGTTACTTTTCATTTCTTAGTTCAATTCAAAAACACATATTTACATATTTATTTAATTTTTATCAATCTATATAGATTTTATTTTATATGAATGGTCATTATATTGAATTCAAACAATGTTGTATATAATAATATTCATCACAGCAATCATTCAACAGGGGTTGGGCATTAAACCTACAAATCTTGTTTTGTTATAATCACTTTTAAACACAAATAATAACTATCAAAAGGTAAATATTTATTAAAAACGAGAAAACAGTTAAAAAGTAACATGCATGTAAGAAGAAATGCAGAAAAGTATGGCATTAACAGCTACAGAGTTTATAAATAAAGCATTGAACATTTGTTGAATATAACTTTAAGATCATATATATATATATATATATATATATAGAATTTTATATAATACACTATTATACAATAATTGTATAATTAGTTAAGTTCTTTACAAACTATTCTGGCATGACAGTACGCAAATAAACCACAACATTAATACTGATATTATAACATTTAACAGATGCATGCGTTTGTGAAAGAATGTGAATGACAGAATGACATATGAATGACAGAGTGTCAACTCCATTTCTACTAAACAACACAGAACAAGCATTTAACATTTTGTTTTTACAAATTATACACTTACAGTTTGTTTCATAGTCCATGAATACAGATCATGCATCACTGTCAATTTTCATGATCTCTTTAGCATAATCGATGTACTCAGCACAGCATGTGACATCTTCTACATCATCCAGGGCAGCATCCTCCTTTTAAACCACTGTTGCATCAGTTTAGGGGAAAGGACATTCTCTTCTTTGGCCAGCATTCATCCCAGTCACCACCTGTTCTTCATCAGTGGCCTAAAAAGAGAAAAAAATTTGAAAAAAGAAAACATTTAATTAAACTCTATTCATTTTCAGATAGAGGTGTATGCACATCAGTAAGAATAGGTAATCTGTTTTATAATTTCAACAATTTGTGTGGTTGTTTAATGTCTCTGTGTACCAAGTCTATCCCCAATGCTATAATGGCAGCACTAGTGTGAGGCCATGTAATATTGTTTGAATAAATATATTGCTTTCAGAAAGCTACTTCTTTACTGAAACATGACATTCACATACCCCACAAATTTTAATGTACGTGGAGGGCTGCTCTTCAAGGGTTAGTTCACCAAAAAATGAAAATGGTCATAATTTACTCTCCCTCATGTTGTTCCAGACCCATACAAACTCTGCTAATTTTTTGGAACACAAATTTTAATATTCTCTTAATTTTTGTCCTCCATTGCTAGTCTGGGAGACCAATATTTTCTTTTGAACAGACATGTTCGCTATCATATAATTTAAGATTTATTCATATATAAATATAGGAATGTATTACTTCTACAATAACTCTATATTAATGAGGCTTGAAAATACTGATTATCTAGACTCTCAATGGATTAACAAACAATTATGAAAAAATTAAAAATATATTCATCTGTGTTGTAAAGACAGACAAAAGTCTTATAGGTTTGGAATGACATGAGGGCAAGTAAATTATTTTTTGTGTGAACTATTCCCTTAAAAAACGAAGACCAAGAATGATGACTCTCCAAATCAGACAGCTCCAAAGCTGGTTTGAGTTCTGCAATGAAAAACACAGACATCAATAGTTTTCATGAAATATGAGAATGTAATCACACTGTTGTTGCATCAAAATGTGAAGTAAACAGGCAGGAGACAACAGAAACATTTATTTTCTAAAAATAACTTGCATAAATCTCAAAAGAATGATGCTCTCCTATGTCTCCAGCTTTCAACAGCTACAAGAACGAAAAGAAACAACAACAACAACAACAACAAATATTATTTTACTCTTAGTAAAAAAAAATAAAAATAAAATAAAAACCTGATAACATGAAATTATGAAGTTCACTTGCCTTAAACTGTCTTTCCCTCTCTTCCAAAGAAGCTGAGAAAATCGCCTCCTCCTCACACAAGCAGGCTTCTGTGTCCTTAACTCCAAAGTTAGTTTAAGTTCTGCAATGAAAAAAAGGACATCAGTGGTGAACATGTAATCATACTGTTGTTGCATCAAAATGTTTAGTAAACAGGCAGGAAACAACAAAAATATTTATTTTCTAAAAATAACTCACATCAGTCTCAAAAGAATTAAGTTATCTTGTCTCTGGCTTTCAACATCTACAAAAACAAACATTCTTTTAGTCTTAGTAAAAAAATGATAACATGATGGAATTATGAAGTTTACTTGCCTTAAAAGCGTCTACAAACCGGATTGCAAAACCATCGCCATGGATTGATTTTTTTTCTCCTACAGGTGACGTGCAGGGCTCCGTATGTACGCAAGCAAAACTTTTCAACTCGCAAAAAAAAGTTTTAGACCCTCAAAACATGATGGCAGAAAAGAGGGCAACATTTGTGGTTTTGCGATAAAAAGTATTAAAGTGCACAAAGAAAAATAAAGATTTTCGAAGATTTATGTGCACTGCAAATTATTTTTTAATTACAAAATAATTAGTTTTACTTTCAAACAGAATGTTTGATTGAATAAAAAAGACACAAAAATCATTCCATAATGATCAAGACCAATTTTCAACTCAAACTTGGGTTAAAACAACCCAGTGTTTTTTAGAGTGTACCTTTAATGTACTACAACCAAAGTCTGCTCCAACAGCATTCTCCCTGGATCAAAAGGTATTATTATTATTATTATTATTATTATTATTATTATTATTATTATTATTATTATTATTATTATTATTAAATTATTATTATTGATATAAGGATGTTTTATCACCTTTCAGATAATCACCACTACAGAATTTAACTTACAGATTTCAGATTATTATCATTATTATTACATTATTATTATTATTATTAGTAGTAGTAGTAGTAGTATGTATGTATTAATTACTATTATTACATGGCATTAATGAATCAAAGTAAATATTTTACATTACACAAACAAAACTATATTTAAGTATGTCTATAAGGTGACAATTGATGGTCACCACTTTTTATATTGTTGGCTACCTGTTGGTTGTTGTAAGGCTGAGCATATACTGTAGGTAAAATCATCAATTTAATGTGCTAGAATAGCTTCCCGTATTATTCATTTATTACAGGAACCCTACTTGTAGACCAAACAACGGTTCTGTGTCAAAATGTTGTTCTGTCATTTATAGGATCACATTCTCAGTTAGGGAAATCTTGTAGAACATACATGTTTTCAATGCCTATGTGGCCAGCTATCATTCCATTACAAAAAACAGCATGAATATAAGAACTGATGCGTTTTCTGGGAATGAATGTGTGTGTGTGTGTAGAAAGACAGTTAGGGTTATATATTTATTTTATATATTATTTTTCTTTTTTAATGATATATATAAAGTTTGTTTGTTTGTTTTTCAAAAAAAAAAAAAAAAAAAAAAAGAAAAAAAGAAAGAAAGAAACAGTTAATAGGAAATATCTCGCCCACGTTTCATACTTTTAGCAATGCCAATAAACTCGCCCTACTGAATAACTGTCTGTATTTAAACAGCTGCGGAGAAGCTGTAACGGATGTAACGGAGAAGCTTGTTTGGGTAAGACCCATCCCAAACAGTTCTGTCAGTAGATTTTCTGTTTGAGTGGTCCCAGTCTCTAACTTTGCCTCTTCAACTAGCAGGCAATCCAGGTGAGGTGGGAGCAGAAGGTGAAGAGGGAAGAATGGGGAAAACCAGCTCACCTGGCCAGTGAGGTCTCTGAGACGTTGTTGATTTGTTATTTAACAAATCAGTGATAGATTAAAGGGGAGTTGGTTAGAGCATGGCTGTTTACTGTTCTTAGCAAAAATATATATAATGAGCTTAAACAACTTCTTTAATGAATTTAAAGTGCAGTTTAATTAATTTTCCTGTGTAATTGCTCTTTCCGTGTTAATGGGAAAATTCACATTTTTCAATTCCATTGCAATTTAAGGAAAGTATTATGTCAGTTTTGTGTATCCATTTTTGGCATCATCTGCAGTGAAGCTGTGTCCAAACTGGCATTTTTGAGGACTCTAGTATCCTTGGCATGGAAAGCAAACTAGAAGGATTAGCATTGCTGCTGTTCATATTATTACAGACCAAGATGATCAAGTGCACAGACATAGCTGTAATACTAGGTTATGAGATGTGTTACTGTATATGACATATTGGCTAAAGAGATGTGTGTTTATTCCATGTAACTGAAAGTATGTCTGAGGCCAAAACATTTTCAGGAAGGCTTTTCCAGAATGGTAGTATGCGCTCTACTTTGACCTGAATTTAGTTGTTTGATGTGTTCTAGCCCTCACTGGGCATTAGAATATTGCTGGAAGACAGTCTTTTTCTGCCAGACCACATCTTCCTTTGAGGGAAGTTATTTCAGAGGCAGGCAGACATGTTAACTGTGGCTAAGGGCTGCAGTGTTGCCATGTGTAAAGATGGAAGTGTAACCTGTAGTGCAGCAGACAAGCCTCTTCCAGGCAAGCTGTTTATCAAATCAGTACAAAAAAGGCCTTGAAGTGTGATCACAGGAAGACATGCCCTTTTTTACACACATGAACATACTTTACAAAAAAATAAAAAAAATAAATACAGAATGACAAAAAAGAGCTTACACTGTTTTTTTCTTTTTCTTTTTTTTTTCAATCTTCAGTGACCACAGAGGCATTAAGTTGCAGAATGGCTGTTTAAGGCAAACTTTAGTTTTATTTTTAGCTGTGCATCTAAATGTAACATTTATATTTTTTAGACATTCAGATGTTTCCTCTATTCCACAAATCATTGCATATAGTAAATTCTGTCTGAGGTTTTCCAGTGTAGATTGCCTAATTATAAAAATATTCGGTAACACTTTTATTTTTTTATTTATTTTTGCTATTAACTGGTTGTTTATTGGAATGTGTATTTGTTTTATTTTGATTTTTTATTATTACTTATAAAGCACATATTCTGCATAATCATATTCTACATCCCTTATCCTACTCAATACCTAAACTTAACAACTACCTTACTAACTATTAAGCAGCAAATATTTTATGGCACTACAGAAATGAAAGCCATTGTATCTTATTATTCCAGATGGATATTTGCTTAGGAAATTTTGTCAAAGGCTGTCAAAAGCAGTTTCAAAAATAACTGTCTCCAACCTTTTCACAAGCTGGAAAATGTAATTTAATAAGTTTTATATCTAAGACTACTGACACAAAATAATTTTGCCATATGTGAAAATCAATGATTGAGGTTAAAAAAAAAGTCTACAGTCATGTCCAAAAGTTTTGGCAGTGACATAAATGTCAACCCATTCTCACTCCCAAGGCTTCAAAAACTGAAGCATGGTCAAGCGCCTCTAGCGTCACTATTAAGATGCCAAAGGTGTCCCTCAGCGTCACTATATCGACGAACTAGGACCTGCATTGCTTTCAGTGGGAAACTTTTGGTGTCAATACTCAGATGCGAAGGGCATTTTAATTTTTTATTTTTTATTAATGGCAAGGTACCAAAAATACAAATACAGATAATAACAACATTACGTGCAAAGAGGTGACATTACATGCAAAGCACCATTTATAGACATATACAACAGTAAATAAATAATACAAAACAAAAGCTTTAACAAAATAAATAAAAAAATATTAAATAAATTAATTGTTTTAAAAGCTTTGAGATTCTTGGAAGATGAAATAGTTTGGACATACTGTTGAACCTCTTTTTCAAAAACAATATATAAAGGATTTTGACGAGTGAATTTACTGCAGTGAATATGAAATTTTGAAAGAAGTAATAATAGGTAAATAATAAAATATTCATTCATTTTTATCTTTTTGTATATTAAAGAAGCCAAACAGTACATCCTTAAAAAGCAGAGAGAAACCCTGGAGCACACTGTGATTGATAACATTAGAGAATTCAATCCAAAATAGCTGTGTGTGAGGACAATCCCAAAAGATATGCATTTCAGTTTCATTAGGGTCACCACAAAAAGAACAGCTTGTATCTATGTCTGATTTAAACCTTTTCAAAAACACTTTAGCTGGGTAAAATCTGTTTAACAATTTGAATGAGATTTCTCTAACCTTGTTAGTTATTATGTATTTCGAAGACAGAGTCCACACTTTTTTCCAATCAATATGATCAACCACATTCCTCCAATAAGACATCACATATGGAGTTGTTACAAGCTCCTTTTGAAAAAGCGATCTTATCTTATAGTTACGTGATGAAGGAGGTGACAAAAAGCATAGTTTTCCTACTGAGATTTCAAATGGGTCTAAAGAAAAAGATAAAGTGCTGGATGATCTTACAGTCCCTTAAAAGCATAACAGCTCCTTTAGGAATAGCGTCCATGACAATGGAGAATTATTTGGGAGTTACTGGAAAATTAAATTTACATAAAAATTCTTTGTAATTTACAAGAAGACCTTCTGAGTTAAATAACTGGGAAACAATCAGAATGTTTTTCTCAAACCAATTACTAAAAAATAAAGATTTTCTCTTATATACAATGTCTTGATTGTTCCAAATGAAGTACCGGTGAATGGAGAAATTGTGTTTAAAGATTAATGACCATGCAAGTAATGCCTGTGTGTGAAATTTAGATAAATTGTAAGGGATTCTAGCAATATTATAATTACAGATCAATAGGAAAGGGAGACCACCTAATTTGGAAACGTAGTAATTGGGGATAAAATTCCAGATTGAGTTTGGATTACACAAAAACTGTCTAATCTAATTAATTTTGAAAGTGTTGTTCAAAGAAGAGAAATCAAGGAAATTCAACCCACCATACTCATACGTGTTCATTAATACAGACTTCTTAACTTAATGGATTTTGTTTTTTCAAACAAAATTAAACAGGATTTTATCAACTGATTTACAAATTTTGTTGTCCACATATAGAGAGAGTGAGGAGTATGTAAGCCTGGAGATGCCCTCCACCTTAACAAGTAGTACTCTGCCTTTCAAGCTCAAGTCTCTCTGCAACCATGCATTGAATCTTCTTTGGGCTTTTATTATAACCGGATCAAAATTCAAGGTACATCTTTTATCTTGATTTTTAGTTATCATAATGCCTAAATTATTAATCTTGGATTTAACTGGAATATTATAAATAGTGAGTGCTGTACAATCTTTAATAGGCATTAATTCACATTTGCTTATGTTTAGATTAAGACCCGAAGCTTCAGAGAACAGTTTTATATAAATAGTTGCTATAGGGATTTGGGAAGCATCTCTCAAAAATAAGGTGGTGTCATCTGTTAATTGACTAAAAATATTTCTCGATCAGCTAAACCAATGCCCTGAATAGCACTTTCACATACAAAAGTTGACAGTAGCTGCACACAAAGAAATAAATAGGGAGAAAGGGGACAACCTTGTCTCACTCCTCTGGATAAACTACAACACTTGGTGAAGTGCCATTCTTTAATTTAATCGAAGCACTTCCATTATTGTAAAGGGTTTTAATTACTCTGCAAAACATGTCCCCAAATTTATCTAATGAATTAATAATAAAGTGGTGCTTTAAAGAATCGAAAGTCTTATAGAAATCTAAGAAAAGAATGAAACTGTCCTCCTGAATCAAGTCTGAATAATCTGATAAATCAAGAATCAACCTTATATTGTTAACAATGTGTCTTTTGTTCAAAAAACCAGATTGTGTCTCATCTATAACATAACCTATTACAGATTTTAGTCTTTTAGCAAACATAATAGCTAAAATTTTATAATCACTGTTAAGCAGAGAAATAGGATGCCAATTGTCAATTAAGAGTAAATCTTTTTTAGGCTTCGGAATTAAAGTAATTAAGCCTTGAGTGAGAGTCGGGGGAGAGCCTCATTCTGAATACTTTCTTCAAAAACCTTAAGTAAAATAGGAGACAATTCTTTAGAGAACTGTTTACAAAACTCTGCGGTAAGCCCGTCCGTTCCGGGAGATTTATTCTTTTTAAGTTCTAGAATTGAGTTACTAACTTCAGATAAAGTAATTTCACTATCACAGAGATTTCTGTCCTCTCTTGAGATAGTCTTACAATCTTTAACAGACTCCAAAAAAGTTTGGGCTGCCTCTTCCGAAAATGTTTTTATACAGATTACTGTAAAATTTAGCACAGAAATGTGCAATTTCCTGAGGATTATTAGTGACTGTCCCCTCAATATTGAGAGTTTCAATTAGTGAAGTACTTAAGCGATTCTTTTCTAATCTGAAAAAATATGCTGTGTTACATTCTCCCTCCTCCAGCCATTTTTGTCTACATCTGATATAAGCACCATGTACCCTATAAGTGTACATCTCATCTAATTTAGACTGCAGGTCACCATACTCAAGCTTATCAGATTCAGAAAACAACTGTGATGGTTTAGAAGAAAGCACTGCAATTTTAGACAACACCTTATTTTCTTCTGCTCTCTTAAGTTTAGCTAAATTACTACCGAATTTTCTAAAGTATTTACTAATTTCAAACTTCAACAGCTCCCACTGGCAACAGTATGAATCTAACACTAAAGCTCTTCTCCAGTACTGCTCAATCAATAATGTAATATTCTTCTTAACATCTTCAAAATATAGAAGAGAATTGTTCAATTTCCAATAAGAAGGAGATGAGCTGAAATCAAGGGATGCAGGAAGACAAAGCCTAAGAGAGACAGCACTGTGATCTGTAAGAGGTGTAGCATGAATGCTGACTGATTTACAACTATTTGTTAGGCTTTGAGAAATGAGCCAGTAATCTATTCGGAACTGCTTAGAATGGTCCTTGCTGCTCCACGTATAGAGTCTCTGCTGTGGATACATTTCTCTCCATATATCAACATCACAAAAATGCAACATGAAATTATTCATAATTGGACTTATAGAAGCAGCTCTAGGGGGAAACCCATCACTGTTTAAAACCATATTGAAATCCCCACCTAAAATAAGAACAGCATTGGGGTATTTATTTAACCAGTACTGTATATTTTCACTGATATTGTCCATTAAAGTGGTATTTTCTATAGAAGAATTGTACCCATAAAAATTTTATAACTCTGAGATGGTCTGACCAAGTGAATGCACTAATAAGAGAAAATTACCCTTTGGATCACTGTCAACGTTTAGAATTTCACCAGCAAACTTATTTTTGTAAAATGGTGACACCTGCTGATCGCTCTGTGCTGTGTGACATCCATACATCACTGCCCCACTGGGACCTCCAAAATTTAACATTGTCCTGTGTGGAATGGGTTTCTTGAAAAAAGTCTGATCCATGGTTTTTAACAAACAAAAAGAGGGCTTTGCGCTTCACATTTTTTCTTAAACCCCTGGCATTAAGAGAAATTAACGATATTGAAATTGAAAAAATGAATAGCAATGAACAGCTGTTAACATGATTCAAAACAAAGGCAAAAAGTCAAAACTGACTGATAGTTGAGAAGAAAGCTGAGATGAACAGAGCTTAACTGACCAATTTAAAGCTCCAAATGTAATATGACAATAGCTCAAACGCCATAGTGACAGTTAACAGTCATCATCTTACAAAAGTACAATCCTCATGATGGAACTCACAAAGTAATCTCCATGCCTTCAATAAACGCACTCGCTCCGATGTAATAGGCCATTTTTCCAGCAGCCCTCGACTCTCTCACTCTCGGCCACAAGCTCTTCCATCTCTCCCGGTCCAGCGAAGTCAGATCCTCTGTGAAGCGCAGGTTGTTGTCTTTGAGAAACTGGGAATTCTTGGCAGCTTTCCATAAGGCATCGCGGATAACCTGTGAGGAGAACTGCATGATAACAGCACGAGGTTTTGTGTTGTCACCTCTCCTCCCTAACCAATGCACAGTGTCAATAACGTCAGGGTACTTGCTCTTGGCCTCGGGATAAGTCTCGCTGCAGATTCGAATGACCTCGGATCTGATATCTTCTTTGAAAGTCTCAGGCACTCCAAACAATCTCAAATTCCACCTGCGAGAGTATCTCTCTAGATCAGAAATGCGTGTTTTCCAGGTGCTCGTGAGATGTTCTTGATTTTTAAGCCTGGAATCTACATCTTTCACATTAGTTTTTAGATCTTGTGCTTCAGCACACACAAAGTCTACCGTTTTCTTCAGCCCTTCTATCTTTAGAGCATTGGCGCTAATCATTCCTTCGAGTGCGTCAAACCGAGTATTGATCAATGAGGAGAGCGTAGAAATGATGGCAGAGTCGGCCTGCTCGTTTGGACTTGAAGATTTACCTTTTTTTATGAGCAGGTGGCTTGCTAGGAGTGACACAGGGAGTGAAGTCGCGCAGAGATCTAGCTCGTTTACAGCAGTAGAAGCATAATCGTGGACATCCATGCTGTCGATAGTGTTTGATCGCTCTTTGCGTTTGTCAAATGGCATATTTATGCTCTAAACTGAATGTACTAAAATATGATCCAGTAAATGTAATGAAAAAAAAAAAACGTTAATACAGCTATACTTTCTTAATGTGTAAAGTTTGGTCAGGAGCTCTGAAAACTTCGACTTAACAAGGCGCCATCTTGGACCTCCCTCGCAAAGGGCATGAGATGTTTATCGCTATGAAATCACGTTCAAGAAGTATCATTCAGCACACATCGCAATATTTGCCATCAGTTTACATTGGCCACAGGTTGGGTGAGTAGTCGTAAATACCCTCTTTTAATGCCTGTTATAAAATGTACTCTGCCTTCTTTATTAATCAGATTAGCACCGTATGTTTACTCGCTGTATTATATCAGTTCTTTCAAGCGCTCAGCAGCGATGTCAACTGCACGATTTAGCCTGATCCAGTACCAGAATGCATCCTCATCTGACATGTTAAATAATAATAATAATAATACGAACATGCTAGTAACGTGCTAATCATGCTAGAGACATGCTAGCAACATGCTTATCATGCTAGAAAAATGCTAGAGACATGTTAATAACTTGCTAATCATGCTGGTGACATTCTAGTCATTTGGTAATCTTGCTAGAAACATGCTAACGACATGCTAGTAACATGCTAGAAACATGCTAGCAACATGCTAGTAACGTGCTAATCATGCTAGAGACATGCTAGCAACATGCTTATCATGCTAGAAAAATGCTAGCGACATGTAAATAACTTGCTAATAATGCTAGGGACATGCTAGTAACGTGCTAATCTTGCTAGAAACATGCTAGCAACAATGGTAGTAACATGCTAGTTACATGCTAGTAACTTGCTTATCATGCTAGCGACATGCTAGTATCTTGCTAATCATGCTAGAAACATGCTAGTAACTTGCTAATCATGCTAGCGACATGCTAGCAACTTGCTAATCATGCTAGTAACATGCTAGCGACATGTTAGTAACTTGCTAATCATGCTAGAAACATGCTAGTCACTTGCTAATAATGCTAGAAACATGCTAGCGACATGCTAGTAACTTGCTAATAATGCTGGCGACATGTTAGTAACTTGCTATTAATGCTAGCTGCATGCTAGTAACATGCTAATCATGCTAGAAACATGCTAACTACATGCTAGGCACATGCTAATCATGCTAGAAACATGGTAACTACATGCTAGGCACATGCTAATCATGCTAGAAACATGCTAGCGACATGCTAGTAACATGCTAATAATGCTGGAAACATGCTAGTCAAATGCTAATCATGGTAGAAACATGGTAGCGACATGTTAGTAACTTGCTAATCATGGTAACAACATGCTAGTGACTTGCTAATTATGTTAGAAACATGCTAGCATCATGCTAGTCACGTGCTACTCATGCTAGAAACATGCTAGCAACATGCTAGTAATATGTTAATCTCTTGCTTTATTAAACTTCTTAAACTTTTCAAACTTTTTAAACTTTTTACGCTTTCTAAATTTTTCAAACTTTCTGTTCAGGCTTTCTCAAGCCGACGTAAACTTTTTTATCTATTTATTATTATTCTTCTGACCCAAAATTTTGCAACTCTAACTCCTCCTAGAGCTTTAACTCTACAAACTCCAAACTCGGGTCAGACTTTCAGACTGTTCTGACTTGGTGTGCTATATCTTTTCAGACTGATTTGACTTTCAGTTTTCTTAAAAATGAATATTAAAAATCATAAAAACCCCATAGACTTACATTGCAGAGTGCTCAAATTGAGCAAAGACTACGGTGGCCCATTAGTGCACAAGCCAAAAATTCAAATCTAAACTCCCTGAAGCCCTAGACTCAATTAAACTACCATTCTATGTCTATCTATCTATCTATCTATCTATCTATCTATCTATCTATCTATCTATCTATCTATCTATCTATCTATCTATCTATCTATCTATCTATCTATCTATCTATCTATCTATCTATCTATCATCTATCTACAGTATCTATCTTCAAACGTTTTCTATCTATCTTCAAACTTTTTCTATCTATCTATCTATCTATCTATCTATCTATCTATCTATCTATCTATCTATCTATCTATCTATCTATCTATCTATCTATCTATCTATCTAGCTACAGTATCTATCTACAGTATCTATCTATCATCTATCTACAGTATCTATCTTCAAACTTTTTCTTTCTATCTATCTATCTATCTATCTATCTATCTATCTATCTATCTATCTATCTGACTGTTTCTATCTATCTATCTATCTATCTATCTATCTATCTATCTACTCATCTAATATTTCTAATCTATCTATCTATCTATCTATCTATCTATCTATCTATCTATCTACTCATCTAATATTTATAATCTACAGTATCTATCTATCTATCTATCTATCTATCTATCTATCTATCTATCTATCTATCTTTCTGACTGTTTCTATCTATCTATCTATCTATCTATCTATCTATCTATCTATCTATCTATCTATTCAATTCAATTCAATTCAATTCAAGTTTATTTGTATAGCGCTTTTTACGATACAGATCATTGCAAAGCAACTTTACAGAAATTAAGTTTCTACAATATTTAGTAGTAGCTTATCAGTGGTGACTGTCAGTTTATGTGTATACGGCAGAAATGTTCAGAAAAATCAATAAAAGACGTAAACAAACAGACGAGTAACACTATTAACAGCAAATATGCAATCAAACTTATAGCAAAATGTGGTAGTTCTGTATGTTGTCTCTGGGTTAGCATCATCTGAGGTCCTCTGAGGGGCTGGCATCATCTCTTCTCAGGTGTTCTGGATCCAGACTGGAGCTTGTGTAAATCCTAGTTACCAAAACAGAGAAACAAATAGAGACATAATTAGCGTAGCTGCTGTTCCAGCCAAGTAAAATTAATTAGTTTAACCCAAGTTTAATAATAATAATGCGCATTTGATCAGATATAACTGCAGTCCAAAATCTATCTATCTATCTATCTATCTATCTATCTATCTATCTATCTATCTATCTATCTATCTATCTATCTATCTATCTATCCTAACAACATGCTAATAATGTAAGAAACATGCTAGTCGAATGCTAATCATGCTAGAAACATGTTAACAACATGCTAGTCGCATGCTAGTCATGCTAGAAACATGCTAGTCATGCTAGAAACATGTTAGCAACATGCTAATCATGCTAGAAATATACTAGCAAGATGCTAGTCATGGTAACAACATGCTAGAAACATGCTATCAACATGCTAGTCGCATGCTAATCATGCTAGAAACATGCTAGTGACATGTTAATCAAGCTAGAAACATGCTAGCAAACATGCTAATCATGCTAGAAACAAGCTAACAAAATGCTAATCATGATAGCAAAATAGTAATCATGGTAGCAACATGCAAATTATGCTAGATACATACTAGCGACATGCTAGCAACATGCTAATCATGCTAGAATCATGCTAGCAACATGCAAATTATGCTAGAAACATATCAGCGACATGCTAGAAACATGCTAGTAACATGCTAATCATGCTAGCAACATGCTAATTATGCTAGCAACATGCTAATCATGCTAGAAACATGCTAGTAACATGCTAATCATGCTAGAAACATGCTAGCGACATGCTTTCTTTCTAATCTATCTATCATTCTTTCTTTCTTTCTAATCTATCTATCATTCTTTCTTTCTTTCTAATCTATCATTCTTCCTAACTAATATATCTTTCTTTCTTTCAACTAATCTATCAATCTAACTTTAAACTAATTTAAACTTCGAACTACTTTAAACTTCTAACTTCTTTAAACTTCTTCAAACTTTCTGGTCAGGCTTTCTCAAGCCAACTTAAAGTTTGTCTCAACAAACTTTTTTTTTCTAGTTCTTCTTCTTCTTCTTATTCTTCTGACCCAAAATTTTGCAACTCTAACTCTAGAGCTTTAACTCTACAAAGTCCAAACTCTGGTCAGACTTTCAGACTGTTCTGACTTGGTGTGCTATATCTTTTCAGACTGATTTGACTTTCAGTTTTCTTAAAAATGAATACTAAAAATCATTAAAACCCCATAGACTTACATTGCAGAGTGCTCAAATTGAGCCAAGACTACGGTGGCCCATTAGAGCACAAGCCAAAAATTCAAATCTAAACTCCCCGAAGCCCTAGACTCAATTAAACTACCATTCTATGTCTATCTATCGATCTATCTATCTATCTATCTATCTATCTATCTATCTATCTATCTATCTATATATCTGTGTGTCTGTCTATCTATCTACAGTATCTATCTATCATCTATCTAAAGTATCTATCTTAAAACGTTTTCTATCTATCTATCTTCAAACTTTTTCTATCTATCTATCTATCTATCTATCTATCTATCTATCTATCTATCTATCTATCTATCTATCTATCTATCTATCTATCTTCAAACTATTTCTTGCTTTCTTTCTATCGGTCTATCTATCAATCTGACTGTTTCTATCTATCTGTCTATCTATCTATCTATCTATCTATCTACTCATCTAATATTTCTAATCTATCTATCTATCTACTCATCTAATATTTCTAATCTATCTATCTATCTATCTATCTATCTATCTATCTATCTATCTATCTATCTATCTATCCTAGCAACATGCTAATAATGTTAGAAACATGCTAGTCAAATGCTAATCATGCTAGAAACATGTTAACGACATGCTAGTCGCATGCTAGTCATGCTAGCAACATGCTAGTCGCATGCTAGTCACATGCTAGTCATGCTAGCGACATGCTAGCAACATGCTAATTATGCTAGAAACATGCTAGCAGGATGCTAATCATGCTAGAAACATGGTAGCAACATGGTAGTCGCATGCTAATCATGCTAGAAACGGTGGCCCATTAGTGCACAAGCCAAAAATTCAAATCTAAACTCCCTGAAGCCCTAGGCTCAATTAAACTACCATTCTATGTCTATCTATATATCTATCTATCTATCTATCTATCTACAGTATCTATCTATCATCTATCTAAAGTATCTATCTTAAAACGTTTTCTATCTATCTATCTTCAAACTTTTTCTATCTATCTATCTATCTATCTATCTATCTATCTATGTATCTTCAAACAATTTCTTGCTTTCTTCCTTTCTTTCTATCGGTCTATCTATCTATCTGACTGTTTCTATCTATCTATCTATCTATCTATCTATCTATCTATCTATCTATCTACTCATCTAATATTTCTAATCTATCTATCTATCTACTCATCTAATATTTCTAATCTATCTATCTATCTATCTATCTATCTATCTATCTATCTATCTATCTATCTATCTATCCTAGCAACATGCTAATAATGTAAGAAACATGCTAGTCGAATGTTATTATTGTTGGAAAATTTTTAAAAAATTGTTATTATGCTAGCAACATGCTAATCATGCTAGAAACATGCTTCCAGTATGATGCTAATCATGCTAGCAACATGCTAGCAGGATGCTAATCATGCTAGAAACATGGTAGCATCATGGTAGTCACATGCTAATCATGCTAGAAACATGTTAGCAACATGCTAGCGACATGCTAATCATGCTACAAACATGTTAGCAACATGCTAGCGACATGCTAATCATGCTACAAACATGTTAGCAACATGCTAGCAGCATGCTAATCATGCTAGAAACATGCTAGTGACATGCTAATTATGCTACAAACATGTTAGCAATATGTTAGAAACATGCTAGCGACATGCTAGCAACATGCTAATCATGCTAGAAACATGTTAGTAACATGCTAATCATGCTACAAACATGCTAGCGACAATGCTAGTAACATGCTAATCATGTTAAGAACATGCTAGTTACATGTTAATCATGCAAGAAACATGCTAGCGACATGCTAGTCACTTGTTAATCATGCTAGCAACATGCTTTTTTTAATGGATGGACACTTTTTATTTCACTTCTTTTGGACTGATGCATGCAACCCGCTGAGTGCCATCAAACAGCTTAAAAGATCAATTTCTTGGACTTCCGGTTGGGCAGTGAAGCACGATGGCACGTTAAACTGTGAGCTCCCTTAAGTCAGTTTCAAAACTCCGCTAAACTCGATATATATTTGTTGAGAATTTACGTGTGCTGAGAGATGAGCGGAGGTAACAAATCTAAAGCTAAAAAAAACCTCGAAAAGCAAGGTAAAGACCCCAAACGAACAGAAACAGACAGCATGCAAGAAAAAGAAGAAAATAGCGACCGAGAAACTTCAGACGCTCTGCGCGCGGGTTTAAACGCTATAAGTAAGCAGATACAGGAATTTCGCAGCGAGCTGAAAGCGGAGCTCGGGACATTTAAAGATGAACTCAAAACCCAGATGGAACGCGAGCTAGAGGAGTTTAAAGAGGACATAAACAAAAAAATCGTGGCAACAACACAAGAAATAAAGGAACAAAATGCAAAAGCTGAGGCCACCTTGTCGCGTGTTGAAGAAATGGAGTGCTGGAGCCAGTGCCGGCCCGTCCAACAGGCGATACAGGCGGTCGCCTGGGGCCCCTCTTTGGTTTGAGGGCCCCGCTGCTCGCGAATGATGTCACGCATTTTAAGTTGTTTTAATTTTTCAAATGTCTACATATAGTATGAGTGTTCATGTGTCAGTTATAATGCTTTTGTAATGCACAGACCCCATTAAACACGATACAATTCACAATGACGGTGAGCAAAATACAAAACATATTTTATTAAAAGAATATCTCTAAATAATTCATACATGACAAATAGCTGAAAACGATAATAATAATAATAATAATAATAATAAAACTGTCTAAATAAAAGCGGAAAAAAGATTAGAAACATACACAGCAGCACCACACTCTATTTAGCATAACACCTCCCTCAATAGGCTATTGGGTGAACTAGAATGTCTTAACGTATTCCTAGTACAGATTCCACATATTCCACTTAGCCACATATCTCTGTAAATTCCTTTCGATGTATACTCGAGAAAGTGTCTTAAATAAGTCTAAAGTTATATAACGTCATAAGTCTGGTTGCTATTTTGATCGACGTATTTCTAATTTATGCAATGCACATTGATGCTATTTTAATTTGAAATTAAATGGCATCCAAACGATATCTTTCCGGAGCCGAAAAAAAGAAAGAAGAGAAAAGCAGATGAAGAAAAGCAGGCTCAAAGTAAAGGTATGTTTCGCTAAACATAATACATTATTTATTAGTGTAGTATTAATACTTGATTTAATAAATGTGATGATGCCCATGATCACAGACATACTTGTGTGATATGTGAGAGAAAATTAGGCCACATTCAACATGTATGTTTCATTAAATAATCAATTAATTATCCATCCCACTAATTCATGCTAAAAAAAGGTCTCCTCCTCTTTCCAAATTCAAATTGAACCCACTGTCCAATATCTAATGCAAAGTTTTGTTGATAAAAAAGTCTTTAAAATACTTTATGTATTTCTAGTTATGAATGCATATTTGTATGTTATGCATTTACAATAAATGCTTTTGATTCATGCTTTATTTGTATATGTCATATTTATATACTTTATTTTTTAAATTAGTGTTTTCTGGCTTTATTTATGTACCAGGGTCTATGCTGAAATTTCTCAGTGTACCTACAGCTGCAGAGACATTTAAAGCTGCTACATCTGGAATTATTCATAGCACTCCTTTTTAGTTTGCACTTTGATATAACACACTGGTTGTATTCATTTTATATTATACAACATTGTAGATACATTACTGCACTGAAATCAATCATTACATTATCCATTAATTTCTGTTATTGTATATTTAAGGGCCATCCGCTGATCCTAAGGTGAAACTTCAATCTTCAGAATCCCATCCTTCTGATTCCCAAGCTATAGAGGCCACTCCAACCGAGGCACCTGCTGCAGATGTTTCAGTTCACCACATTCTAAATATAGAATTTATTTGTATTTTATTTTGTTTTGTTTATGTATCCTTTATTTTTATAATATTTAAATTATTTGTGTTTCTCAAACACACTTGCACTTTCATTTACAATATTTTACAATATTTTTGCAGTACTTGCAAACTTATTTAAATCTGATTAAATTATTTTTACACATGTATTACATGTTGAGTTTGTTACAGGTAATAAAAATGTATACACTTAAATATTGAAATTGTATTTTTTGTGCTCTCTTCTCACTGTTTTTACACCAGTGGGCTCAATTTTTTTATCTCGCCTAGGGCCCCACAGCCCTTCGGGCCGGCACTGGCTGGAGCACCGAGACTGATGGTCTACTACACGATTTCATACAAGAACACAAAAGGATGACGGAAAAATTGACGGACCTCGAGTCGCGGTCCAGAAGAAATAACCTGCGGATTTTCAGAGTGCCAGAAGAGACAGAGAAGGGGTCTGTTACTCAGTTCGTTGAAGAAATTATCCGGAGTAAACTTGACATTGAAACCGACTGTCAAATTCAACGGGCGCACAGGGCTCTGGCGCCGAAACCTAAAACAGATCAACCACCGAGGGCCATCATGGTGAATTTCCTACAGTACAATACGAAGGAGAAAGTCCTGAGAAGAGCCTGGGAAAAGAAAATAATCACACTTGGAGAGCGGAGGATTTTCTTCGACCATGATTACACCTCGGTTGTGGTGCAGCAACGCAAGTCGTATGTTAAAGCTAAGAAATTATTGAAAGAAGTGGGGATTCGATTTCAGACTCCATTTACAAAGATGAGAGTGCACTGGGATAATGGAGTAATAACGTACAACGAAGCGGGGGAAGTGGAGAAAGACCTACGTGACAGAGGATATAAAGTGGCGGATTCCGAAGATGCAGCCGGCCCCATAACGTTACTGGAACGACTCGAGGCACGGAAAAGTTCAGCATGGCAGCGGGTCGGCAGAGAGCGGAGAGCGGAGGCAAGCAGAAGAGCACGGAAACGGCTGGAGGATTTTCGGCGGACGAACTCGGTGAATTTGTAAGAAACCATCTAAAGTTATATGACGACGTGAACAAGGGATTAATACATAAGGGGTTAAGGGTAAACAAAGTTGCGCGATGACCGTAACTTAGAACAATTCAATAATACAGTGAGAGGTGTTTGTGTACATGCACTGACTTGGGGGAGACATGAGCAATGAAGAAAATATATCTAGTATGGGAGCAAAAAACACTTTACAGACTGCATCTCATATCTAGAAGGGGGCCCTCAGTTCATCTGAGGCTTTCCCTCTCTATGGAGACAGTGACTCAAAACCCTAAATTCTGGGTTAATGTTCCCATCTGGAGGTCAGTTGATATTCTTTCTGTTAATCTAATATGTTTCGGTTTATGTAAAAGTTGTTTAGTAGTTTATACTTGTTCAAATGTTTGCCAGTGGGGTTATCATTATACAATGATTGTTGTACAGATAATTGAATGCAGGAGAGAGACATTGAGATAATGTCTTTGAATGTTAATGGATTAGGAAACCCAGCCAAAAGAGCTAAAGTTATAGCCAAATTGAGAAAGGAAAAGAAGCATATTTATTTTCTGCAAGAAACACATTTATCGAATGAGGAACATGAAAAACTGAAAAAATTTGGTTTTAAAAATATATTTTATAGTTCATGTCCAAACCATCATAAGAGGGGGGTCATTATCTTAATTCCAAAAGGTGTTAACTTTGAGTGTCACAAAGAAGTAAAGGATAAAGAAGGGAGATATGTTATTGTTAAAGGAACAATTAATAATAACATGGTAACCTTGATAAATGTTTATGCCCCACCAGAAAGCAATAAACAATATTTCAAAATATTATTTGATATCGTGGCGGAGGAGATGGAGGGGGTTAGTATATGTGGAGGGGACCTAAACATAGTGCTTAATCATGACCTGGATACTACAAGCCATAAAAAAAACAAAAAACACATAACAAAATTCATGAATCACATATGTACAGAAATGGGCCTAATTGATGTATGGAGGGAATTACACCCATTAGAGAAGGATTATAGTCACTACTCTGCCACGCATTCTGTGTACTCCAGAATAGATTATTTTCTTTTACAAGAGGAAAACAGACACCGGATACAGAATTGTTGTATTGGGGTAGCTGACGTATCGGACCATAATGCTATTTATGTGAAGATCTCTCTGGGAGAGGAAAAAAGGAACACGCTGTGGAGATTAAATCTAGGAATATTAAACAATAAATCAGTAGTTGATCAAATTCGAATAGAAATAAAAAGATACTTAGAGGAAAATAACAATGGAGAGGTGGACCCCTCTATACTATGGGATGCACTAAAAGCAGTGATTCGAGGAAAATTAATAGCTATTACAAGCACTTTAAAAAAAGAAAGGATAGCTCATTATGAGAAACTTATTTCAGAATTAAAACAATTGGAGCTTAAACATAAACATAATGCAAATAATGAGGTGGTGGCTCAAATGGGAGAATTGAGAAAGGAAATTAACAGCTTGTTGCAGTCAGAAGTGGAGAAAAAGGCTAGATTTGTGAAACAAACTTACTATGAATCGGGACCAAGAGCACTTAAATTATTGGCAAGACGAATGCGAAAGCAACAAACTGATAATTTAATCTCCAAAGTACGAGACCCTAAAACGAATCAAATTAAATGCGAACCAACAGATATTAGAAATATATTTAAGAAGTACTATGAAGAATTATACAAACAGACCTCTGGTATGAATAGAACTAAAACACAAGAATTCCTTAACACATTAGATATGCCCTCTATTGGTGAAGTACAAAATAAAAGTCTAACTGCAGAAATAACAACTGAGGAATTACAACAGGTCATGGGAAAATTAAAATCAGGCAAATCACCAGGGAGCGATGGTTTCCCTTCAGAGTGGTATAGAACTTACTACAAAGAGCTGATGCCATTACTAAGGGACACGTTCAATTGGGTCATAAAAGAAGGGAAAACTCCCCCATCATGGAAAGAGGCTATTATTTCTGTTATCCCCAAGGGAAAAAAAGACAGGGAACATTGTCAAAACTATAGACCCATATCACTTCTTAATACAGACTATAAAATGTTTAGTTCTATCTTGGCATCCAGAATACAATTGTTCTTATCAGACTTGATAGATGAAGACCAAACAGGTTTTGTTAAAGGTCGACAAACATTCGACAATATAAGAAGAACTCTCCATGTAATAGATAGGGCTCATCGAAATAAATTACCTGTAGGTCTAATCAGTCTTGATGCCGAGAAGGCCTTTGACAGGGTCAACTGGGAATTTCTTTACTTAGCACTAGAAAAGTTTGGGTTTAATGACAAATCTGTCCAGTGTATCAAATCATTATATCAAAACCCGACAGCTAGAGTAAGAGTAAATGGGTCTCTATCAGAGAGATTCCTCCTGGAAAGAGGAACTAGACAGGGTTGCTGTCTTAGTCCCTCTCTATTTGCCATCTATATAGAGCCACTGGTCAATTAATCAGACAGCACTTACTGATTCCAGGGGTTGAAATTAATGGCACGGAACATAAAATTTGCCTTTTTGCAGATGATGTTATGATTTATTTAGCTGAACCCAAAAAAGACATTTCACAAATCTTATGCAAGTATTAGAGAAATTTAATGAATATGCTGGATATAAATTAACAAAAACCCAAATTCTTATGCTTAATTGTAAACCAAACACGCAACTCAAACAAAACTATGACATTAATTGGGACGCAAAATGCATAAAATACCTAGGTATAAATATAACCAAAGACTTAACAAAATTGTATAGGGCCAATTACGATCTAATTACTAATAATATAAAGAGTGACATTGAGAGGTGGTCCACGTATCCCATGAGCTTCAGTGATAGGATAAAAGGAATAAAAATGAATGTCTTACTTACAAACATGCTGTATTTGTTTCAATCCCTCCCAGTGGAAATCCCACCAAAGCAATTCTTTGAATGGGACAAAATAATATCCAGGTATATATGGGGGGGTAAAAGACCCAGAGTGCGCTATTCAACACTCCAATTACCTAAAGAGAAAGGTGGCATGGCTCTTCCAAATCTTAAAAATTATTACTGTGCAGCACAGTTGCGTCCCATCTTATATTGGTGCACTTCTAGTTACATAGCCAAGTGGAAAGACATAGAAACACATATACAAGACCTTCAAGTTCAGTCACTTATAGGGGAGAGTAAAATCCATGGATATATTAAAGATAAACTAGACCCAATAACAACATTCTCATTGAAGATATGGCATTCTATTTGTTAAACAATTCAAATTGGAGAAAGAAATTGGAATACTTAGGTGGATTACCCATGATGAGGAATTTAAGTCAGGAAGGGATGACCCAATATTTCAACAGTGGAGGGATAGGGGAATAACAGCATTGTGCTGTGTAATTGCAGAGGGTGAAATTAGAAGTTTACAGGACTTAAAGGAAAACTTCGGATTAAGAAATCAGGACTTATTTAGATACTTCCAGTTAAGGGATTACTACAACAAAAAAAGGAAAATTAGAGTAAATGATATCCATCCCCTTACTAAAATGATGATGGACGCATATGCGCATACACTACCCAGAATAATTTCTTTTTTGTATGAAGTGTTGATGTGTAGTGGTCCCTCCTCTACATTATATATAAAATTGAAATGGGATAAAGAACTAAAGATTGAAATACCAGAAACGGATTGGTATGACTTGTGGTCAATACACCAAACTACTACCAGTTCACAAATATGGAGGGAGTTTTGCTGGAAGTGCCTTATCCGCTTCTTTATAACACCTAAGATCAGAAACAAACAAGTCTCTGAACAGCAAGCTTGCTGGAGGCAGTGTGGACAATCAGAAGCGGATCACACACATATTTTTTGGAGCTGTGAGAAAATTCAGTCTTTTTGGGACAATGTGCAAGTAGTTATGTCGGAAGTGTTTGGATTTAAAATACCCAGAAACTCTATGTTTCTACTTATGGGAAATATTAAAGGCATAGTCCCTAAAAGTGATCAATATTTATGTAAGATCCTTCTTGCAGCTTGCAAAAAAACTATAACTAGGAATTGGCTCAAAGATACTACTTTGAAGTGTAAACAATGGTTTGGAATTATTGAAGAAATCATGGTTATGGAAGAACTTACATATATTTTAAGAACGAAGAAAGGTGCTTTTAAAAGGGACTGGGAAAAGTGGTTGATTTATAAAGAATGTAAAGACATCCTCAACTAAGTAAACATTAATGGCTATTAGAATGATTAACCTCACCAAGTTGGCTTTGTTGTTCATTTCCCTTTTTTTTTTTTTTTTTTTTTTTTAATGGGGGGGGGGGGGGGGTTTAGCGCATATCTTTTTAGGTATGCAGATATATGATGATTGATATTTAAGAATATGAATGGATATGTATAGGTATAAAGCTGTCTATGCTATGTAGCATACATTTGCGATGTATTCATGCTTAATTCCTTCTCCCCCCTTCTGTTAATATTGTTTTTGCATTAATTGTTCATCCTGTAAATCAAAAATTAAAAATAAAAGTGATAAAAAAAAGATCAATTTCTTTCTTTCTTTCTTTCTTTCTTTCTTTCTTTCTTTCTTTCTTTCTTTCTTTCTTTCTTTCTTTCTTTCTTTCTTTCTTTCCAATGAATCTTTCTTTCTAATCTATCTATCATTCTTTCTAACTAATCTATCTATCACTCCTTCTAACTAATATATCTTTCTTTCTTTCAACTAATCTATCAATCTAACTTTAAACTACTTTAAACTTCGAACTACTTTAAATTTCTAACTTCTTTAAACTTCTTCAAACTTTCTGGTCAGGCTTTCTCAAGCCAACTTAAAGTTTGTCTCAACAAACTTTTTTTTCTAGTTGTGACCTAAAACAATATTAAATGTTTATTATATACAGCGTGTTATATATAATTAAAAGATTGTTTGCCCTATCACTTCCGCTTTTGATTTCGGGAATGTCGTGGCTGATTTAGAACTTGGAAAAGAATGGTAGGCAATGCGATTTGTTTGTGAGAGGTGCTCTCTCACTACTTCGCTACTTTTATTGATTGCATTCCATGTATGAATTGATGTTGTGGCAGATATAGCACTTCAAAAGAATGGCAGCTGATAAGCAGTTCCATTAAATACTGCCGGAGCTTCGTTGAGAACTGAACATATGATGTACCGATTAAGGAGGTAGTAGTTTTGTAATATTGATGACCTAGTTTTTGGAGTTTGTTTTAATTATATTATTCTTATTATTAGATTTAATACTTTTGTTATTTTATTTTATTTATTTTTTTTTATTTCTTTTGTTCTGTGAATTTGGACCCAGAGTGTCAGAGGAGACAATCTGGGTCCCAAATTAGGCCCCAAAGAAACTGGGTTAATAGTGATTGTGTTACAATGCTGACTTGTGTTTGTATTACCCGCATTGCCCACTGTTAATTAAGTTGTTTATTCTTTACTTTTGTAGGTTCAGTTTTGGTTTCTTAAGCCAATGGTGGCCACTGAGTTGCCCTCACTGTGTGGATGGCGGTGGTGAGGTGGCTGGGATTGTGTGGTGGTTTGATCACTTTATTATTTTTTTTTTTAAAAAATTTTCTGTAGGTTTGCAGTGTGATTGATGTGAGGTTGACTGGTGTGAGAACACTTTTGCTCGCGCCACTTCTGTCTTCACTTTCTGGGTAACCCTTTTCTTTTTGTTGTTTCTTATTTATTTTGATTTTGTTTTTATGTGGGTATTTGCATCAAAGATTGGTGATGTGATGTTTTAATACTTTTGACCTGTCTGAATAAAAATGTGCCTGATCATCAAAGTCACCTCATGGCCCCTTTCGCCTGGTTACTACAGACCTCTTTAGGTCATCCCAACACAACTATATAAAGGACATCATTATTTTCTATTGTAATGTTGCAGTAGTAATTTAGCAGAAAAATAATCATATTGTATAGTAGGTATAGGGGGAGCTAGGGCAGACAACAACACAACCCTTACGAAAATTAACGATGATTTTACTATAAATCCAAAGACAGTGGTTACCAGAGCCGGACTGGGACACAATTTCAGGCCGGGGAATCCCACACTCATCCAGGCCAGACAGAAAAAAAAGGGCCAAAATTGTTCCTTTTGGGGTACAACAGCTTGACACCACAGCAGTACATGGTACACTACATATTAGTACCTTAAGAGTAGTAATTTGTACCCTTAAGGTACTAATTTGTAGGCCTACCTATTAGGGGTAAAAAACAAACAAATATGTCCTTTTAAGGGTCCTGCTCCAGTGTCAAGCTGTTGTACCCCAAAAGGTGGCCCCTTATTTCCTGTATATAGCCTATACATCCACAGCAATTTCAAAAACCAGACAACCATATTATTTGTATGGCCATCACATAAAAAAGGTCTAAATCCATTGTCTGGGGCCGTGGAAAATAATTAAAAGGTTCTCTCTTGCACTGCACCTTCACTTCCCTTTCCCTTTTCTTAATTTTTCCCAATACCCTAGATTTAATAAACCTATATTTCATACAAAATATACACTACCAGTGTAAAAGATGTCACTTCTGCTCACCAAGTCTGCATATATTTGATGCAAAGTACAGCAAGAGCAGTAATATTGTGAAATATTTTTACTATTTAAAATAACTGCTTTTGATTGGAATATATATATTTAAAATGTAATTTATTCCTGTGATCAAAAACCTGAATTTTCAGCATCATTACTCCAGTCTTCAGTGTCACATGATACTTCAGAAATCATTTTAATATGCTCATTTGCTGTTCAAGAAACATATTTGTTGTTGTTATTATTATTATTATCAATATTTAAAATAGCTGAATACATCAGGATTCTTTGATGAACAGAAATATCCAAAGATTAGCATTTATCTGAAATAAAAAGCTTTTGTAACATTACCCATGGAGTATACCAAAAGCTTGGAGTCAGTATATATATATATTTGTAATAGAAATTATTACTTTTATGTAAAGCAAGGATGCTTTAAATTGATCAAAAGTGATGATAAAGACATTTATAATGTTACAAAAGATTTATATTTCAGATAAATGCTGTTCTTCTGGACTTTCTGTTCATCAAAGACACCTGAAAAAAAAAAAGATAATAAAAATAATAATAAATGTTTTTTTGAGCAGCAAATCAAAATATTAGAATGATATCTGAAGGATCATGTGACACCGAAGACTGGAGTAATGATGCTGAAAATTCAGCTTTTAAAAAATCAATAAATATCAATCAATAAATTACATTTTAATCAAAATATTTCACAGTGTTACTGTTTTTTGCTGTATTTGGATCAAATAAATGAAAGCTTTGTGAGCAGAAGAAACATTTAAAAAAACATTGAAAAATCTACTGATCAAAACCTGGTGGCTAGTGTATTAAAACACAATTTCTAAAGTGCCTAAATGTCAAAATTAGTACAATATATTTGTTGAAAAAGTCTAATACACTACTGAATTACTAGGCTGTGAGTCTGTTACTCATTATTTTGTGTCGCTGTCTTGGTCTGGCTCCCTCCCTCCCTATACAATAAATCCATGCGAATATCTGTCTCTGCTAATTTTTCTTATGTAACTTTACAATCGATATTGATGTCCTTTAGCACAGCATTCTGAATGATGATAAGAATGGCGTGCTACTGATAGCCTAACATATACTAGCAGTTTAATACTCAGCTATGTTAATAAAGACAAAACTATCTAGCGTATTTTCGAAACTGACCTGCACTTGAAGCCCTGAACAGGTCAGTGATGTAGCTACATTTTCACTGCTTCTCTGGCCGCTTCCTCTCTTTCATCGAGTCCGCACATCGGTTCTGTTCGGAAACATTTGACAGAAGCGCAGGACACACATGAGCGCAGCGCTGACAGTCAAGACTAACCGATTTATGATTTATTATCAATTTATTATCGATATAAAAAAAAAATCAGAAATGATCCCTTTGGTACATTGAGAAGGCATAAATATAAAATATAAAAAAAGGGCAGCATTGCCAAATCAGCCTTCAGGCCACATGGAATTCTCCTGGTGCTCCTGATGGCAGGTCCGGGCCTGGTCTAAAAGGTATTGTGGCAAATATCATCTGGACATTCTGTAGGAAACTTCTGCACCTCAGGTTTGGCCTTAAAGGGTGGCTGATTGCAATTTTCCTTTTTTTTTTTTTTTTTTTTACACTAGTTAGTGTGTTATGTTGCTGTTTGAACATAATATCTACAAAGTTACGAAGCTGAAAGTTCAATGCAAAAGGAGATATCGTCTTTTAAAATTCTGGCAGTTCATTGCCTACAAAAAATGGCTGGGAGGGACTACAACAAGTTACTTCCCCAGGTTTGTGACGTAACAAACCCCCCAAAAAAACCTGCCCTCGGAAAAAGGCAGCAAAGGGGGCGAGGCCATGCTGCGCTGCTTAAGAGAAAAGGAAGAGATAACTAGAGGGGCACGTAAAAATCTATTTAATATATTAATTGTGATTCTGTCTTCTAACAATTCTAATGGATTCACATGTTTCAAAATGAATGTTCTAAAGCAGCGGTTCTTAATACTGTTCCTCGCGTCCCCCCATCAAATAAAAAAGGTCTAAAACCTTTGTCTGGAGCCGTGGAAAATAATTAAAGGTTCTCTCTTGTACTGCACCTTTAATTCCCTTTTTTTTTTTAAACAAACTTTTTTTTCTAGTTGTGACCTAAAACAATATTAAATGTTTATTATATACAGCGTGTTATATATAATTAAAAGATTGTTTGCCCTATCACTTCCGCTTTTGATTTCGGGAATGTCGTGGCTGATTTAGAACTTGGAAAAGAATGGTAGGCAATGCGATTTGTTTGTGAGAGGTGCTCTCTCACTACTTCGCTACTTTTATTGATTGCATTCCATGTATGAATTGATGTTGTGGCAGATATAGCACTTCAAAAGAATGGCAGCTGATAAGCAGTTCCATTAAATACTGCCGGAGCTTCGTTGAGAACTGAACATATGATGTACCGATTAAGGAGGTAGTAGTTTTGTAATATTGATGACCTAGTTTTTGGAGTTTGTTTTAATTATATTATTCTTATTATTAGATTTAATACTTTTGTTATTTTATTTATTTATTTATTTTTTTTTTCTTTTGTTCTGTGAATTTGGACCCAAAGGTGGCCCCTTATTTCCTGTATATAGCCTATACATCCACAGCAATTTCAAAAACCAGACAACCATATTATTTGTATGGCCATCACATAAAAAAGGTCTAAATCCATTGTCTGGGGCCGTGGAAAATAATTAAAGGTTCTCTCTTGCACTGCACCTTCACTTCCCTTTCCCTTTTCTTAATTTTTCCCAATACCCTAGATTTAATAAACCTATATTTCATACAAATATACACTACCAGTGTAAAGATGTCACTTCTGCTCACCAAGTCTGCATATATTTGATGCAAAGTACAGCAAGAGCAGTAATATTGTGAAATATTTTTACTATTTAAAATAACTGCTTTTGATTGGAATATATATATTTAAAATGTAATTTATTCCTGTGATCAAAAACCTGAATTTTCAGCATCATTACTCCAGTCTTCAGTGTCACATGATACTTCAGAAATCATTTTAATATGCTCATTTGCTGTTCAAGAAACATATTTGTTGTTGTTATTATTATTATTATCAATATTTAAAATAGCTGAATACATCAGGATTCTTTGATGAACAGAAATATCCAAAGATTAGCATTTATCTGAAATAAAAAGCTTTTGTAACATTACCCATGGAGTATACCAAAAGCTTGGAGTCAGTATATATATATTTGTAATAGAAATTATTACTTTTATGTAAAGCAAGGATGCTTTAAATTGATCAAAAGTGATGATAAAGACATTTATAATGTTACAAAAGATTTATATTTCAGATAAATGCTGTTCTTCTGGACTTTCTGTTCATCAAAGACACCTGAAAAAAAAAAGATAATAAAAATAATAATAAATGTTTTTTGAGCAGCAAATCAAAATATTAGAATGATATCTGAAGGATCATGTGACACCGAAGACTGGAGTAATGATGCTGAAAATTCAGCTTTTAAAAAATCAATAAATATCAATCAATAAATTACATTTTAATAAAAATATTTCACAGTGTTACTGTTTTTGCTGTATTTTGGATCAAATAAATGAAAGCTTTGTGAGCAGAAGAAACATTTAAAAAACATGAAAAATCTTACTGATCAAAACCTGTTGGCTAGTGTATTAAAACACAATTTCTAAAGTGCCTAAATGTCAAAATTAGTACAATATATTTGTTGAAAAAGTCTAATACACTACTGAATTACTAGGCTGTGAGTCTGTTACTCATTATTTTTGTGTCGCTGTCTGGTCTGGCTCCCTCCCTCCCTATACAATAAATCCATGCGAATATCTGTCTCTGCTAATTTTTCTTATGTAACTTTACAATCGATATTGATGTCCTTTAGCACAGCATTCTGAATGATGATAAGAATGGCGTGCTACTGATAGCCTAACATATACTAGCAGTTTAATACTCAGCTATGTTAATAAAGACAAAACTATCTAGCGTATTTTCGAAATTGACCTGCACTTGAAGCCCTGAACAGGTCAGTGATGTAGCTACATTTCACTGCTTCTTCTGGCCGCTTCCTCTCTTTCATCGAGTCCCGCACATCGGTTCTGTTCGGAAACATTTGACAGAAGCGCAGGACACACATGAGCGCAGCGCTGACAGTCAAGACTAACCGATTTATGATTTATTATCAATTTATTATCGATTTAAAAAAAAAATCAGAAATGATCCCTTTGGTACATTGAGAAGGCATAAATATAAAATATAAAAAAAGGGCAGCAGGCCAAATCAGCCTTCAGGCCACATGGAATTCTCCTGGTGCTCCTGATGGCAGGTCCGGGCCTGGTCATAAAGGTATTGTGGCAAATATCATCTGGACATTCTGTAGGAAACTTCTGCACCTCAGGTTTGGCCTTAAAGGGTGGCTGATTGCAATTTTCCTTTTTTTTTTTTTTTACACTAGTTAGTGTGTTATGTTGCTGTTTGAACATAATATCTACAAAGTTACGAAGCTGAAAGTTCAATGCAAAAGGAGATATCGTCTTTTAAAATTCTGGCAGTTTATTGCCTACAAAAATGACTGGTAGGGACTACAACAAGTTACTTCCCAGGTTTGTGACGTAACAAACCCCCCCAAAAAAACCTGCCCTCGGAAAAAGGCAGCAAAGGGGGCGAGGCCATGCTGCGCTGCTTAAGAGAAAAGGAAGAGATAACTAGAGGGGCACGTAAAAATCTATTAATATATTAATTGTGATTCTGTCTTCTAACAATTCTAATGGATTCACATGTTTCAAAATGAATGTTCTAAAGCAGCGGTTCTTAATACTGTTCCTCGCGTCCCCCCATCAAATAAAAAAGGTCTAAAACCTTTGTCTGGAGCCGTGGAAAATAATTAAAGGTTCTCTCTTGTACTGCACCTTTAATTCCCTTTCCCTTTTCTTCATTTTCCCCAGTACCCTAGATTTAATAAACCTATATTTCATACAAATATACACTGTTACAATAAGTTACTTCCTGGGTTTGTGACATAACAAACCCCCCCCAAAAAACTGCCCTCGGAAAAAGGCAGCAAATGGGGCAAGGCCATGCTACGCTGCTTTAGAGAAGAGGAAGAGACAACTAAAGGTGCAAGTAAAAATCTATTAATATATTAAATCGCGATTCTGTCTTCTAATGATTCTAATGGATTCACAAGTTTCAAAATCAGTGTTCTAAAGCAGTGGTTCTTAATACTGTTTCTCGCATCCCCCTGCTCTGCACACACTCTGCATCTCTCTCTCATTCAGCACAGCTCCAACGATGAACTGTTCCAATTAAACACTTATTTTCACATAGCTATGAGAAGCGTTAAACATGGATGCGCTTGCAGTTGCCATACTGTATTAAGTCAAGTCAAGTCATCTTTATTTATATAGCGCAAAAAAAGATTGCGTCAAAGCAACTGAACAACAATAATTAGGAAACCAGTGTCAATAATGCAAAATGACAGTTAAAGGCAGTTCATCATTGAATTCAGTGATGTCATCATGCAGCTCAGTTCAGTTTAAATAGTATTAAGCTTTATTCATGATAAAACCGTATGTTAAAAGCTAACATAAGCAGTAACAAATACAAATAACAGCATATCTAAAAGTATGAGACAACAAGAAACATAGGCCTATCATTAAAAGCCGTGCTTGCACAGGTTCTGCACAATCCTCTTCAATAATATCCTCTGCTTCTCAATCGGGCTCAAGCAATATTAACGATGCCATTGTTTAGGGGCGGGACGTTTAGACGCGCAATATAGGCAGTTTAGCCAATCACAACACACTGGGATAGCTAACCAATCAGAGCCCATTGCCTAAATATTATGGGGTTTTTAAAAACGAAGCATTAACACATGTTAGACTGCACCCCATAAACACAATCAAGTCTAGAAAAAAACAGTCAGCCACCCCTTTAAATTTCATGTAAGGTGGTATTAAAAAGGTCTTAAAAAGTCTTAAATATCTGTTTATATCTGTAAACACCCTGTTGATTATATGTTGCTGCAGAGTAACACCGGCCATTCAAAGACTTGAGGGGGCTCATCCACTTTCAGATCACACCAGAGGAAACGCAGTAGGGGACGATCTTCAGGCGGACACACTTTTGTTCAGACCTGATGGAACATCACCTTCATGTCACCACTTACTGCGACTGGATGCTCCCTAAATCTGATGAGCACACCTAGCAATGATGCGCCAAGTGTAGAGCCAGGCAGCAGATACTGGTTGAGTTGAAAACAACACAAGATTTCCCATTATGACTGAGGAATGTTGGTATATACCTCACAACATTGTCAGAGTCTACAACAGACTCTGAGGAATGTTGGTATATACCTCACCACATTGTCAGTCATCTTGATTTAATTCCTGGACCACTCCTGTCTGCTTGAGCTTCTCCATCTCTGCTCTATAGGTCTCTGCTTTCACATGATCCTTCAACAAACTTTTCTCAGTGCTGTGCCAGTTAAGCATGACTGACTCCTTAGGGGCATACAACTGAGGCATATACTTCTGCCAAGCTTTATAGTGGAGCCAGTTTGAGAGGTCATGCAGAGTAGGTACAGTTCCAGGTTGCTGGAACATGTGACGGCGGAACTCAGCTCGTTGGTCGGAAGGAGGTTTGCTCAAAAGACAGGCAACATGTGACCCACAATTCAGCTCAATGTCACCTTCAGGTCCTAAAGTCATTATACCTAAGTTCATTATCTCTAAATAACAGTCAAAGCTCAAAATATGCAGATGGTAATAGATATTACTAAATTCAGGTGCATTAACAAACAATGTAATTTACCAAATAACATCATATAAGGGGCAATAATACTGTTTAATCTGGTTAATCACTTACGAATCACTTACAAAGTTTTGTTTTAAATTATATATTAAATAAAAAGAAAACAAATAGATAGAATACAAAAAGATAAGAGAATCTAGGGTTAGTGTTTTGTTGTTGTTGTTGTTTTTTAAAAGATTAAGATTACAGATCGATTACAGTGTAAACCGTAATATTTAACTCTGTAATTAGCATTAATTGTGTCACACATCTTGCTTATCTATCAAGCTATCACATGTGAATCGGTACATATCCATGCATGCCCATACAAACGTACAATGTTAAATAATACACTTTAAACATATGGTTTAGAACAGTGCTATTCAGCTGGCTTTATTTGAGGGCCGGATTATCGAATTGAAAATTTGAAGGGGCAAAAGGGCCCTCCTGATCTTTTTCTGGTAAATTAACTAATATTACTAACAGCACGATCTATATAAGGTTAACAGAGTGCTGTATGTCAACCAATTAAAAAAAAAACATTTAATCACACATTTATCTGTAATAATAGCGATTAATCGGATATTTATAGATTTATATTGTCATAATTTCACACTGAACCTCCAAATTAAACAACAATAGAAACAAAATAAAGATATTATATTTTAAATACGTGTTTAATGGCATCTTTTTTACTAAGTAGCCTATTATTAAAGTATTGATACCAATACTGCTACTGGTGTCTCTATTAAATTATTAAAATTTTACTTATTAATTATAGCCATTCAACATTACAGTATAATTGAACGCCATTATTTTTTAAATTTAATAGGCTCTAAAATAAATAACAACTTCTAATTTAAGTGATTTTAAAATAATCTTCACATAAACTATAAATTGTTTATGCATAAACTATATTGGGTAATTTTTATTCAAGCTACAAAAGTTAGTCAGTGACTAGCAGTCGAGTGATTTATCTTTTTCTTTTGTTCTTTGATTTACATCAGTGACAGACTGCAGCAGGTTTCATTTTAAAAGCAGCACTATCTCTTTAAAACCTGATGAACATGGCACGGATCTGACACACATCTGATTTTCTCTAAACTCTTTATGGTCAATAAAGACTTTGTAACTCAGTTAAGACTGCATTTACAAGGTAACTCCAAATCATGTTTTGACATATTTGTGTGTTTTTTTTTTTGGTTTTTTTTGTCATTTGAAGCGCTAAAGGCAGCCTGTCTGAAGCATCTCAGCCGAATGTGCAGTCTTTCAAACTATACTTCATTTGATAATTTTCGTCCAGTGTTATGACAGATAGTTATGACCGATAACACTGTCTTTGTTGTGGATATCTCATAACTCCCTCATAAACATTTGTCAATGCTGCCGTCTATTGATGTTGTGGTCTCCATAGATTGTTGTTGTGTTGCATCTCTTTCTTTTCTTTTTCCACCTTGTGGACAACCATTCAAGGCATATATGTGATCTGCACGTATTTCTCCCTCAGGCCAGATGAAGATGATTGAAGATAACTTACTTTATGGTCATGTACTAACACTTTGAATACCAAAACACCACAAATATCCAAATTACAGGTTGGAAGAAGAGGTGTGCAGGTGCCAATCACACAGTAAGATACAATGACGCAGCAGGAAGCAAAACTATAATGATAATCCTACTCCTACTGGATGCTTTGGGAACTGCACTAAACTATCTAAATAGAAGTCCCTCAATAAAAGTCTACCTTTCTCCAGGAGCCTTTTATACACACAATTTCAGGTTTCTCCAGTAATATTTGATTGGGTTCAATCCCAGGCTGTGGCTGGGCCACTCAAGGACATTCACAGAGTTGTCTATAAGCCACTCTTGCTGTGTGCTTAGACTCATTGACCTGTTGGAAGGTGAACCTTCTGCCCAGTCTGAGGTTCTGAATGCTCTGGACTAGGTTTTCATTAAAGCTATCTCAATGTTTTGGTGCATTGAGCTTTTCTTTTACTCTGAGGAGTCCCTCAGTCCCTGCCGCTGAAAAACAGCCCCACAGCATGAGGCTGCTACCAGCACACTTTACTTTTGGGATGCTTCTCTGCATGTAATGAGCAGAGCTGGTTTCCTTCAAACATGATGCTTAGAATTGAGGTTCATCAGACCAGGTGCTTTTTTGAAAATTCCAAGTGTGTTCCAAGTCTTCACTGAGGAGAGGATTGAGTTTGACCACACTGCCAAAAATCCCAGATCGGGTGGAGTGTTGCAGTGATGTTTGTCCTGTAGGTTTCTCCCATCTGCATATAAGATCATGGAGCTCAATTAGAGTGACCATAAGGTTCTAGGTCACCAGTCTAGGCCCTTAGCTATAGTTTTTGGCCAGGGAGGTATTTGCTCAGTAATTGCTCAGTTTGGCCAGGAGGCCAGCTCTAGGAAGAGTCCTGGTTGTTTCAAACTACTTCCATTAAGGGTAACAGAGACTATCTGCTTCTGTGAACCTTCAATGCTGCAGAAATTTTTCTGTACCCTTCCCCAGATCTGTGCCTTGATATAATCCTGTCTCGGAGGTCTACAGACAATTTCTTAGACTTCATGGCCTGGTTTGTGCTCTGACATGCACTGTTAACTGTGTGAACTTATATAGACAGGTGTGTGCCTTTCCAAATCATGTCCAGTCAACTGAATTTACCACAGTTGGACTCCAATTGCAGAAACATCTTAAGGATGATCTGTGGAAACAGGATGCACCTGAGCTCAATTTTGAGTGTCTTGGCAAAGGCTGTGAATACTTATGTACATGTGATTTTTTTCTGTTTTTTATTGTTAATAAATTTGCAAAGACAAAAACAAACTTCTTTCACGTTGTCATTATGGGGTATTCAGTGGCGGATCTAGAGATTTTTTCCTGGGGTGGCAAAGGGGTGGCATGAGGTTTCAGGAGGGGGGCCATGGACATTATTCATAATTTAAAATGCTACGGTTTTCATTGAATGTGTTTTGTTCTCTACACTACATTACACGGAGTGGGAGTCAAATCAGAGATGTACCTGGGTTTTTGGATGGTGTGGGTCTTAATTTGTGAATTGTGGACACTTTCTCTGTGTAATCACTATCAACAGTCTGTGTAGTCTATACTTAAATTGTACTGTGTGAAAAAGCAGTTCTGGGGGGTATGCTCCCCATGAGATTAAAAAAAAAAAAAAAAAAAAGACCCCTTAAATTATGTCTTCTAGTGAGTTTTGAGGAAATATGGACAGATTTAGTCATACAACATAAGTCATCAATAGATTTAGGTTATCTGGTTTTTAACAAGATTATAATGCAGGATTGTTGCAATGATAACCATGAATGTCAAAACATTTCCCTCTGATTCAATAAAGACTCAGTGAAGTACCTTTTTAGTCAAACATTATTTTTGGATTTATTACAATATAACATACAACAATTTAAAAAGTACATAAGAATGTCATTCACAATCTCTCTCTCACACTCTCTCTCTCTCTCTCTCTCTAAACTGCTGATCACTTTAAACTGCTGATCACTTGAGGGCAAACATCAAAAACACAATTTTCTGAGGCAAGACCTCAAAATCCACAGGAACTATGGAATTCATATTAACATTTTAGCCCAAGATAAACATTTATGCATGCCAGGCATTTGTGAGGCTCCATACTGTATGCAGAAAATATAAGAAAAATTTTGTGACAGCAGTAGTTTAAACACACACAAAAAGCTAGACTAACGTTAGACCCTTATCTGACCTGACGATCATAGAAAAATTCGATGAGACAACAAAGTATTGCGGATGTAAATAACGTAACAATGTGGTTGTTGCAGTGTTAACTGTCTGCTTATGGACTTTTTCGACTTGGTGTCAAACTTACCTCTAAACTCACTGCTAACTGCTTATCAACCTCTCTTCTCTGAGGCACTGCATACTGCAGACAGATGCACTGTGCAGCCTGCCCAGGCTGCCCTGCTGCCACTGACTGGTGAAATTTTGCGGGGGTCGCTGCCGTGCTGGTGATGGGTGAAACCATTGTGACTGTGAGGGGGAGGGGATTCTAAATCGGCGATTTTTGTTTGAGAGGAGTTTGGTGCGGGTCTCCTTGGCCTTCAACGTGTAGGCTATGAACATAAAATATATACTTTATATATTATATATATTATCTGATTTATAAATGGGGTGGCAACAGGGGTGGCAAGACTGTATCCCAGGGGTGGCAGCTGCCACCCTTTGCCACCCCGTATATCCGCCTCTGGGGGTATTGTTTGTAGAATTTTGATGAAAATAATGAATTTAATCAATTTTAGAATAAGGCTGTAATATAACAAAATGTGGAAAAAGTGAAGCATTATGAATACTTTCCGGATACACTGTATGTTCTGAGGTAGTGGTTCAACCCACAAAGATCTGAAATTTGACGAACCCCCCCATCTGTCTTGGGAACCAAAAAATACTGGCTGTAGTAGCCTGACTCTCTGTTTGGCAGGGGAACATGATCTATGGCCCCTTCTGTGGCTCTACTTTTCACTGAAGTAGAGACCATGGCATTAAAAAGCAGAGGATGACGAGCAAACTGTATCCTGTTGCCTTTCTCTACAGTCCTTTTGATCACCGGAGAGATATTTGGCAGTAGTTTCCACACTGCCAATTTTTCTGAAAGGGGCACTAATTTTGACACTTTGCTTTACTGGGGGGATGTTAAATGTTCAGTGTCCTGAAACGTGGCAGGAGGCAACTGAACACCAAGTAGCATTGTATAGTGGTCCCCTCAGTGTGCCGGGAAAGAGAACCTATTCTTTGTTTTAATTTTTCATGCCCTTCCCCTAGGGGACACACCCCATGTTCCATGGGCTCACCATTCTCAGGACTTCTTGGATAAAATGATTGTCTTTAGGTCAGGCCTCTTACTGGGCTGCTGAGAATGGCTCTGTTTTTGTGAGTCTTACCACAAAGGAACCAGAATGGGACAAGGCGGGGTGGCCAACAGCCCCGACACCTGACAGTGGTGGGGGAGAAACTTATCAAAAGCTTGATAAGTGCTTGTCTCTTGGCCTCCTGGAACTGACCGATGACATTATTTATGGAGTCGCCAAATAGGCCAGGACTAAGGAGGAAGACCTTGTCCCTGTCCTTGATGCCCGTGAGGTTAAGCCACAGATTTCTCTCCGTGGCAACTATGGCAGCCATAGAACAGCTGATGGTGCATGGAACACTTTCCTCACCAATGTGGATGTTAATTTACGGGGTTTGGTGGGGAACATTGGCTTTTTCAGTGATGATGAGCTCCCAGGGGACAGATAGCCCACAATTGTCTCTTGAAAGAATGAGTCCTGAAAGAAGGTGAGCCTCGACCAGAGCACTCCGATGGACAATGCCTCGCAGTGCTCACACTCGCATCCTCGAGGGCACAAACTGCTGTTTTTCCATCAGACACTCCAAACAGAAATCATGTGGGTTGATTTCTAGACATGATCTTTTTCTTTTTTTTTTCTCTTTTTTGACAATAGCACACGCTGCAAACACTGAATGCTGAACACAGCACACAAACAACGCAGTCTCTGAAGACAAAGAAACCTGAGGTTTGAGTTCTTTTCACATCTATTTACAACCTCTCGTGTGCACGTATTCAATGATGTCATCGACAAAGGTTACTTAAGCCTATTCTTGGTGTGTTTGACACACATGCTTTAAAACCAGTTGAACAAAGAATGTTCTTATAAGCATTATTGAAACAGTATCAAGAAAAGGGTGTAACAATTCATCGATATGGATCGATACATCGATACGATGTCTGACGATACGATGCATCGATGCCACACATAAAATATCGATATCTGTAATATAAAATAGGCACCTTATTTGGCACTGTCCACATTTTCTCATAAGTCGAGCGCTGTGTGAGAAGTTTTCACCGCACACATCTGAAGTGCGCGCACACACACAGACAGCCGCGTCTAGACCGCGTGAATACTAAATTGAGCTCTCTTCCGCTTTTTTGTGCATGGATGAATAAATACAGACAAAATTAAATAAAAATGCACATTTTGACAAATATCCAAGTAAACACAGGCATATGTCTTAACGTAAACAGTTGAGAAAGAAAAGGCGTGTGTATCAGTATATTAAATCCGTGCTTCAGTCTTAAACTGAAAGCAAACTAATAATAAATCTAATGCTATCAGAGAAAAATACAAGTGCTCACTGCTTCTGGCTAAATAACCGTTATAACATCTGAAATGATTCATCTATATTTAATTTATAGAGTGAAGACTGTGCAGTTATTTTACATTTGATTAGCCTTTTACATTTCTGTAGCGTACCTGAAAAACTGAGAGCTGAAAAACCTGAAAAGCACTGTTTATTGAACTTGTGTCTTTGTTTTATTGTAGTTATTTTCTGATATTGCTTGTAATTTGGTTATCTGTAGAAAAGATTTTTAGCACTGAGCCCATAGTAGCAGCCAGAATTGTTTTTCCAATTGTTAATTTTCTTTATGATTTAAAAAAAAATGTATAAAAAGTGTAAAAGAGTGTAATGTAAAAAGAGAAATATTAAATGTTTCTCAAAAGCAAGCAAGGTTAGTGAATCATTACTATAGTCACAGTTCGTTATATTGTGAAGTTCTTAAAACAGATGATACAATTTAAAGGGGGTTCTGAAATAAACTACAGAGGTTTAAATTGCAGGATCAAATGCCATTATCCCAGCCATTTTCCTCACCATTGTTCAAATGTGGGATTTACAGATGTAAGTCAGTGGCTGTGAGACTGTGATTCAGAGGATTTTAAAAATAGATATGACTTTAGAATTGCTTTGACATTTGGTGGAGTCCGCCATCTGGATATTTGAGCTCCACCCAACTGTTTTTTTTTTCTTTCTTTCTTTCAACTGATTTAGAGAGCAAACAAACTTCTGAATCCAGTAACTGTAATTCTGTACTGATTATACATTCATTTTGTTCTGGATACATTACATGAAAATTTCAGAACACCAAAATAGTACTTTTTTGTAAACATTGTTCACATTGTGGTAAAATTAATTGAAAGAAAATTCCCCAAATTGTGAAACACTCATTTTAGTTTTTGGCTGTCCAGAGTTGTTTACTGGTTGTACCATGGAAAGATACCAAACATTCCATCTTACATGGAAGCAAATCAACATCCAAGGCCACAACTTTGAAATGGAGGAAAACTTGTTGCAGTAATATAAATAAATACATCATATTCACAAACTATATATGAAATTTGACTGTTATGCACAGGCTATGGAATTACTCTGCAAAATTCTAACTTTATTAAAACTGATATGATATCAGCTTACATAATATCTGATTTGATTGACATACCAATACTGATATTTAATTTAACAATGGAGTTTTGTTTGTAAAGAGTTTGAATCACTCCATTTGTCTATGCTTATACCTTGTTTAGCAACACTTAACATTCAAAGGAATGAGTCACCCACTTAAGCTGTGTTTTCTTTATAACCACACTGATCAGGTAAATAAATGCTTAATAAAGGGTGTTTATAAAGTATTAACACATGTTTCATATCTTGTCCCACCTTTTACCCAGAGAATTTCACAGTGCAGACATACATGTGCCCTAAAATGTAAATTACTTTATACAAAAATGCAATATTGCAAGCAGCTGTGCTGTCGTACTAAATCAGCACATCTGCCATATGTACAAGACCACAGGTAATCACAACTATTAGATACCGTAGCTAGATGTCACACTGCAGTTAATATTTCTCAGAGTAGTTTTATTGCCTGAACAGTCACTTTCTGTAAAGAAACAGATTAAAAGTCTATAGTTTGTAAACTAGGCGTTCAAAAACATACAAATCACTGATTGAGAAAACACATGAGTGTAACTAAACTTCTGACTCAAAATCTTACTCTTACTGAGAAACAGCTCATGTAAAAACTTCCCCATCTGGCAACTAGCCTGAGACTGCCTTGTACTGTACTTAAATAGATATGGTCCTTTCTGTAGGCTTGCATTTGACATATACAATATTATGCTCTACAAACACAGAATAATAAAATACATTAATTCTTATTCATATACTGTTGTGTATTTTCTTTTTTTTCTTTTTTTTTTCTTTTTTTTCTTATTTAAGGTCTTGACAATGATTACAATAAATTCCCAATAACAGTTATAAGCTATAAACAGTTTTAAAACTCTCAACATCCTGTCCCCATTCCTACCCATATATATATATATAGTGAAAGTGATGTGACATGTGGCCAAGTATGGTGACCCATACTCAGAATTAGTGCTCTGCATTTTTCCCATCCAAAGTGCACACACACACACACACCCGGAGCAGTATGCAGCCATGTTTTGCTGCGGCGCCCGGGGAGCAGTTGGGGGTTTGGTGCCTTCCTCAAGGTATTGAAGGTGGGAGAAAGTGCTGTACATTCAATAAAGGCATTTGAAGATGAATAGTTTAAAACCTTATTGTGACCAAAAGGTGGCGGTGACACCAAATTTTATCTAGTCCAATCAGTGTTAGGTGGCAATGATGCATACCAAGTTTGATGTCAATATTTCAAAGCTTTGCAGAGATACAGCCTCTGAATTTTGGCATCATGTCATCAGTTTTGTTGATGTGGTAAAATATAAGAGTTTGGAATATTAACATGAAATCCATTTTTGGGTGTTGGGGTAAGCTAGTACAGGGGGGCTGATTGTGAGTCTCTCTAACACTCTTTGGTGCACACACTTGGTTCACTTTACTCTGGCATGTGATTTTAACTGTTTTACTTTTTTCCAGCTTTACCTATGAGTAAAGGTACTTGAATAGTTAAATTTGGATTGTCATCTCTTGTTAAGTTCACTGTTAACTATATCCATCACTTAAAAGGGAGTGGATTCCTGCATTTAGGACAGACCCATTTCTGTTTTCAATGCAGCTGAGAATTGGTAACTTTTCAGTGACTTTCAGTCATCTTTGACCTTGCCAGTGATTTCAGTTTGTGCTGTCAGTCTGGTCCCTCCCTTCTCATGGCCGGACTCACATTGGCTGCTGAGGGCATTTGGAGTCCTCTAGTGGGAGCTCTGTCCAAACTGATGTTGTCTTTAGCTTGCAGGGGTTTGAATTCAGTGTACAGTATTGTGTGAATTTTCAACCCAATTGTACACACTACCATCTGATGGTACTCTCCCTGTGGTGTCTGATAGTCAGTGGTCTGTGCATGTTGTGTCAGTGTTTGTTGTGGTGCAACAAGCAAGTTAGCGTTAGGCAAAACAGTTTTTACATTGCGTTTCTGGTTTATCTCATCAACATTATCTTTCAACAGTAACAATGAAGGAAAACCTCCATCTTCTAACTCAGACAGAATCACTGGTCATGAAATCAACAATGTAATCAAAACAACATTCCTCATCAGTCATGTCCAACCCATCTTCCTGGATTTGCAGCCGATTCCAGATGATAACCAGAGTAAGTTGATGAAGGCTTTTCTTGATTTATTTTCTGTAATCCATTTAGCCAATGACTCTTGTGATCTTTATTGGGTTCACACTTGGCTCACACCATGCTGCGCTGCTCCTCTCTCAGCCTACCTTGGTCCCCTGTTGTGATCCTCCCATTGATCACCCGTCATTCAGTCATTCCGTGACATCTGCTCTACATACCAGCAGGTGCCATCAGATCCTGGATGAGCCCCCAAAATCTGTAAGACACCTGTATCTTGCTGGCAGTATTGGAGTTAAAAACCTAGGTAAGAGAGTTAACAAAACTGTCAAATTTGTGATGTGTTAATGGCTTTATCAAAATAACTATGATGTCTTGTACAACTTTCATGAATATCTTTGTAACACAGTTCATGGTTCGGGAAGAAGGAGGCGGGAACCGGCAAACATTTAAACAAAACTTTAATAATAAAATAAACACAAAATAGCACAACAGCCCCTCACAGACGACTGTTGCGCACAAACAGAACCAAAACACATAAAAAAAAAAAATCCAGGCTTGGTCCTCTCTCGTCTTGCACTGTAGTCACTACTCCTTTTACCCTTCCAGAGCTCCTCTGTGGGACTCGAGACCAGTGAGTGGCACAGATGTCATGCATTATCACTTACACCACCGGCCTCGCTCCGTTTCCATGGCTCTCAGCCCCACCCATCTCGTCACAATCTCTATTCAGCATTCTTGAATACCCTTATCCTTACTTTGATTCAGCAATATAAATAAGCCATATTTACTGCATAACCAAATACTTGTTTTGGATCTTTTGTTTTGCTTTCTCTTCTTTATTATTTTGATCAATTTTATACTTAGTCTACTAACATTACACTAACATTCTGTTTCTGTATGGTACATGAGAATGTTATTAAGTAATATACCATTCTTTTGAACTAAATACTTGAGCTAGCCCAGAGTAATACAATATAAACACTTAAATGCAGTATAGCAAAATATTTAACCAATACTGTAATCATCCACAGAACTACATCATTAGCACACAAACAGTAATACATTTGTTCCTGTGATCAACACCTCGTTTGTAAACTTAAATACAATGTCATAATATAAGTATGGGATTTCTGTGTGCTGGAACATGTATTTTATGCTTAAAGTTAACTTCAAAAACACCCGGGCCATTAGTGGCCTTCCTGTGAATGATGCACCATTTTGATGAGAGAACACAATCTAAATCAAATGTATTAATTTGTTCATAAAAGTACAGTACACCATTCAAATGGTAGATAAATGTTACTAACATGTTCTCTTGAAATTATATGGCTACTGTAACAAGATATGTTCACCTATTTAACAGAAATAATGAGAAGTTGTGCTATTGCTTAAAATGGGGCCGCTCTTGTAATGGCGGTCATTTTCTTGTGGCTTACCATTACCCTTACAACTCTGAACCACACACCGTCTCCCCCTACTGTCCACTCAGGATATTTCATGTCATAAGTCCAGCATTAATGTACCAATCATTAACTAAATCAACAAAGAGGAAACAGACATGACAGTGGTGTAGCTCTACTGTCTGGATCATGCTGCTGGAAAATACTGGCTGCCAGGCAGGCAGACTAATGTCACACACTTCTGTGACTATTTTCCTTGTCCTTAACAGGAAAAGACCTCCCTTTTCCACCACTGTATGTTTTACTTCAGATGCAGTGGTTTTTCTTTAAGCTTAAAATTATCCCTTTTATCCCGGGTAAGAAAAGGTCATGTTGTATTTGAAAGCATATTGTTCCTCACCAGCCCAGTGGCATTTATTTGTTTCATGTTTGATATGTCATATTCCTTTTGAGATAATGGCCTGTTTTTTTTTAAATGTGATTGGTCGAGTTGAGTCATACTGTTGGGGAAATGACATATTGCTCAAAATTTCTCTAACTGAAAGACAACAATATGGTATGTCATCTGTTATAGTAATTTTTTTTGTTTTGTTTTGTTTTTTTAGTGCAGTCAGGAAACATTGACACATTTGTTCTTGTGTGCACTGAAACAGGTGTGTAATGTTCCCTCAGCTACTTTATAAAATGCTTACAATTGTATTCCATGGTACTTCAATACAGAATATGTAAACTGACCATATGCTCAACAGCAAAATAAAAGCATAGCCTATGGGAATGCTAGTTGTTGATCAGGCATGTAGGATGGGTATTATATGTATGATAACATCTGCTGGAGTGGAAAGGATTTTGCATTATAGAGATAAAAGGTAGACAAACGTTGAAGCAGGACTGCAGTGCACAAAGAATCTATTCATGCACTGTTGTAGAGGTCTGGAAAATCCCAGGTCACATTCAGCCCTGGAGTGTGGCCTTGAGTGGCCCTCAGCACATTCAAAGAAATGTGTCAAAACAAACAGGCTGCCAAACTGTCAAAGTGGTCAACAAAAATAAATTAGACCTTTTTTTTGGGGGGGGGGGGGGTGTACAGAGAGTAATCTCACTAAATTAAAATCTGGCTGCATAAATACTTCTAGGTAAGTTGCTAAGTTAAGTTGAAGGGATACTCCACCCCAAAATTAAAATTTTGTCATTAATCACTTACCCCCATGTCGTTCCAAACCCAAAAAAGCTTCATTCATCTTTGGAACACAATTTAAGATATTTTGGATGAAAACCGGGAGGCTTGAGACTGTCCCATAGACTGCCGAGTAAGTAACACTGTCAAGGTCCAGGAAAGTATGAAAAGCATTGTCTGAACAGTCCATCTGCCATCAGTGATTCAATGGTAATGTTATGAAGTGACGAGAATACTTTTTGTACACAAAGAAAACAAAAATAACGACTTTATTCAACAAATCCTCTCCTCTGTGTCTCTCCAATCCAAATCAGTGTAGCACCATTTTGACAAATCTGAGCAGTACGCAGGCGGCATACTCTCTTCTGTCTCAGCTGTGCTGTGCTGATGCGCTGTTTTCTTTCAAACCAAAGCGTAAATAAAAAAAAACAAAAATCAAACAAAATCGTATCCTTGTGGCACAGCTGATACAGAAGAGTGTACTGCTCAGATTTGTCAAAATGTCACTACGTTGATTTGGAGAATGATTTGGAGAGGAATTGTTATTAAATAAAGTCATTATTTTTGTTTTCTTCGTGTACAAAAAGTATTCTTGTCGCGTCATAATGTTATGCTCATGTTGTGGAGTCGCTGTGTGTTTCATTGTGAAAGCGAAACTACTTTGTTTGGCCTTCCAAAAGAGGACACGACTAGAAATCAGTGGTTAAGTTCAACAGTCCAACCCAAATATTCAGATGTGTGCTGCGCATTTTATGGAGGATGAGGACTGTTTCCGGAACCAGTAGCCTGCAATGTGTCTGTGGCACAATGGCTGTTTCTATAAAGTTGGGCAGTTCATTTTGCAAGGACAGTCTGGCGCTTCTGACACAGCCTGTAAGTAAGTTTTTTTATATTTAAATAATTTGCCAATGATGAAGTTTTGAGCAGTAGAGTAGGCTTGCTGTTTGGTGTTTCTCAGATCACAAATGCAGACATGGTTTTATGTTTATGCAGTGCGATACACAACACAACACGTAAAAAGACAGTATAAGTTATTATTATAATCAGTAATTATGTCCCCACTGGATGCAACAAATGCCTCGTTTGTAATGTGTTTTTTTGTTTTTTTCTTGTCTTACTGTATTTACGTTTAGCATTAGCCGGCACTTTTAAATTTGCCAAGATATTAGGCGTTCTGGCTCCCTATAGTGGTTGGTGTCTCTATTTTCACGTTCCGTACAATAAAATCACCAATAACTAGAGCAGTTTGATCAGGTTTTTCAGTGGGTGCGTCACTGAGTGGGGAGAACCTGTTCAATGTTTTGATCGGAACGGAAGATCGGTGTTTTGACCCACAACTATGCCCCCTCACAGTCACCCAGTTGCCCTGCTGCAGAGGCGCTGTTACCGGAACTGAACAATGTACAGGACTCCCTGAGCCAGTCACATCCAAAGCAGTATCTAGAGCCCTCACATTCTTACTGTCCTCAATTAAAGTTTGGATGTGTGTCTCTAATTCTGAAATCTTCTCTGTCAGCCTAAATATTTCCCTGCATTTATCACATGTGAATCCCTCGTAGCAGACAGAGAGAGATAAACTATACATGTGGCAAGCGGTGCAAACAACAATAGCAGGAGTAGCCATTACTCACCGTGATTGATGAATGGTTCTTACCACAGTTGTTTGATGAACTTGTGAAAAAACGGAGCGAGAGAGAAAAGAAACAGAGCAAGAGAGAAAAAAATGCTAATGGAAATGCTAATGACAAGCTAACCGGCTAACGAATGCTAATGCCCTGCAGGTGCGCTGCACTCGCATATTTAGAATAAAAGAGCTGATGATACTCAGCTCTATATTTCTTCGCGGCCTGGCGAAACATACCAATTTGAAAAACTAACGGAATGCATAGTCGATATAAAAAGCTGGATGACGAGTAATTTCTTTCTGCTAAATTCTGAAAAAACAGAGGTGTTAATTATAGGACCTAAAAGCTCTGCATGTAATGACCTAGAACACTGTCTAAGCCTTGATGGCTGCTCTGTCAATTCTTCGTCATCAGTTAGGAACCTAGGTGTGCTATTTGATAGCAACCTTTCCTTAGAAAGCCACGTTTCTAGCATTTGTAAAACTGCATTTTTCCATCTCAAAAATATATCTAAATTACGGCCTATGCTCTCAATGTCAAATGCAGAAACGTTAATCCATGCGTTTATGACCTCAAGGTTAGACTATTGTAATGCTCTATTGGGTGGTTGTTCTGCACGCTTAGTAAACAAACTCCAGTTAGTCCAAAATGCAGCAGCTAGAGTTGTTACTAGAACCAGGAAGTATGATCATATTAGCCCGGTCCTGTCAACACTGCACTGGCTCCCTATCAAACATCGTATAGATTTTAAAATCTTGCTTATTAATTATAAAGCCCTGAATGGTTTAGGCAAGGCAAGGCAAGGCAAGTTTATTTATATAGCACATTTCGTACACAATGGTAATTCAAAGTGCTTTACATAAAAGAAGGTAAAATAATCATGAAGAAAAATAATAACAAATAAAAACAAGCAATTTTAAAAACATAAAACAGGCAATTTTAAAACATTGGAAATGATTTAAAAATTGACGTATTTAAAATGAATTTAAAACAGTTAAAAATAGAAAATGATTTTACATAGAATATAGTGAATATGTAAAATACAGTGCAATCAATTCGGACATCGCACATTGCTCATTCAACAATGAGCACCTCAGTATTTGAACGAGCTCTTGTTACATTATAATCCTCCATGTCCGCTCCGTTCTCAAAACTCTGGCAATTTGATAATACCTAGAATATCAAAGTCAACTGCGGGCGGCAGATCCTTCTCCTATTTAGCGCCCAAACTCTGGAATAACCTACCTAACATTGTTCGGGAGGCAGACACACTCTTGCAGTTTAAATCTAGATTAAAGACCCATCTCTTTAACCTGGCTTACACATAACATACTAATACACTTCTAATATCCAAATCCGTTATTAATTTTTAGGCTGCATTAATTAGGTAAACCAGAACTGGGAACACTTCCCATAACACCCGATGTACTTGCTACATCGTTAGAAGAATGGCATCTACGCTCATATTAGTCTGTTTCTCTCTTATTCCGAGTTCACCGTAGCCACCAGATCCAGTCTGTATCCAAGTCAGAGGGTCACTGCAGTCACCCGGATCCAGTATGTATCCAGCCCAGATGGTGGATCAGCACCTAGAAAGGACCTCTACATTCCTGAAAGACAGCAGAGACCAGGACTAGAGCCCCAGATACAGATCCCCTGTAAAGACCTTGTCTCAGAGGAGCACCAGGACAAGACCACAGGAAACAGATGATTCTTCTGCACAATCTGACTTTGCTGCAGCCTGGAATTGAACTGCTGGTTTCGTCTGGTCAGAGAAGAACTGGCCCCCCGACTGAGCCTGGTTTCTTCCAAGGTTTTTTTTTCTCCATTGCTTAGTTGGGGACACTTCATTTACAGCGATATCGTTGACTTGATTGCAAATTATTGCACAGATACCATTTAAACTGAACTGAGCTGCATGATGACATCACTGAATTCAATGATGAACTGCCTTTAAAGGGATAGTTCACCCAAAAATGAAAATTATGTCATTAATGACTCACCCTCATGTCGTTCCAAACCCGTGAGACCTCCGTTCATCTTCGGAACACAGTATAAGATATTTTAGATTTAGTCCGAGAGCTTTCTGTTCCTCCATTGAGAATGTATGTGCGGTATACTGTCCACGTCCAGAAAGGTAATAAAAACATCTTCAAAGTAGTCCATGTGACATCAGAGGGTCCGTTAGAATTTTTTGAAGCATCGAAAATAAATTTTGGTCCAAAAATATCAAAAACTAAGACTTTATTCAGCATTGACTTCTCTCACGGGTCTGTTATGAGCGCGTTCACAACACTGCAGTTTAGTGATATCCGGTTCGCGAACGAATCACTCGATGTAACCGGATCTTCTTGAACCAGTTCACCAAATCGAACTGAATCGTTTGAAACGGTTCGAGTCAACAATAAGCATTAATCCACAAATGACTTAAGCTGTTAAACTTTTTTAACATGGCTGACACTCCCTCTGTGTGCAAATAAACCAATATCCCGGAGTAATTCATTTACTCAAACAGTACACTGACTGAACTGCTGACCGAGCCAGATAACGAACGAAACATTGACTCGTTCTCAAGTCAAGAACCGGTCTGCCTATTTCAAAGAAGTTGCCCACAGTTTTAAAACGTGGTGCTTTCAGTCCTTCAAAACTTGTGGGAAGATTTGCAAAATGCCGCCCAGATCTTCACGCAAATGTCCAGCCCGGGGGCCGTCACATGTGTTTGATTCAAGCTCCTTCGTTGAATCCGCCGGCCACGTCGTTCTCAAGCCACCCGCCTCTGCTCACTCAAGCCAGCCACAGCTCACTCTAGGCCTCCAGCCTCTGTTCATTCAAGGCTGCGGTGTGTGACACTGTTTCGTTGAGAAAGTGAAACTACTTTGTTTGGCCTTCCAAAAAAGGACACGACTAGAAATCATGTTTATATCATGTTTATAAGGGGTTTTATGTTTATGTCTCATTGCTCCGGCCGGACAAGGCATCACAATATGGTAAGAGGCGTAACATTTCTGTCACACACTTTACGGATCAAGATTATAATGAAAGAGTTTTTTGTTTTTGATTTGTTTTATTTCGTTAAGTAGTCATTTAAAGCTTTCTATGTATATATATATATCATGTCTGTGAGGAATGTATTCACTGAGTTTCGGTTGATTTTTGTGAAGCGCTCCTGTTCAAGATGAGACGGCAGAAAGCACATCATTTTTGTTTTCTTTACTTCATAAAAGCACAATGTCTTGTTGATATTGTGAGTGCACACACAAAAAGTAGACCCTTTACAGTTACGAATGATGTATTACTCGAGCCTTACCTTCATGAGCAAAAATGATGGCGTAGCCACTGAAAAAAAAAATGCAAGCGGTGGCACCTCCATGTCCTGCAAAGCACGCTTTAGTTTCCACTGTCCGCACAAACTATTGGATATAGCACAAATTTTAAACATTGTTATATGCTTGAACTGTTTTATATCTATTGATTTTATTTTCGGCAAGTCATGATGATTTGAGAAGGCTAAACTGATCAAACATAGGCTCACTCGCCACTGGCCGCTTTGTCGTTACTTTAAAAAAAACTTATATTTAACGGACAAAATACCCCAAACATTTTTTTTCTAAATTAGCTTAAAAAAAAAAAAAAAAAAAAAAAATGAAACAAAATATAATCGCTTTGCCATTACATACAAAACTGAACCATTTTAATAGCTGAAACAGTAGTATAAGCTGTTTTGGGAGACGGGGAAAAAATACACTTCACGTGAAAATCGCCTGTCCAATTCAGCCAGAAGTGACTCAGTCCACCACATTTTATTCGTGGGTTTATTAAAGTATACAACAAATTTCCATTTATTAAGTTAACTTGCTAAAGCAGGAAAATAATGAAAAGAGAGTCCTCTCATGGAGCCTATGGCGACAAGTTAAGAATCATGATGATGAGTCGCTTTTGGACAGTATTATTCCTGCTTCCTGTTTGCCTTGCTGCTGGTTTGTGATTGTAGCTCCATGTATATATTTGTTTTTCTGTAGAATATCTATCTTACTATCACTGTACAAAGTGATAAAATATAACTTAATTCCCACCATATTTCTGATATAATATATCAACCTAATCTGATTAATTTGATTGTTCGCTTTTAAGTCAAGTCATCTTTATTTATATAGCGCTTTAAACAAAAAAGATTGCGTCAAAGCAACTGAACAACATTAATTAGGAAAACAGTGTGTCAATAATGCAAAATGACAGTTAAAGGGATAGTTCACCCAAAAATGAAAATTATGTCATTAATGACTCACCCTCATGTCGTTCCAAACCCGTGAGACCAATTAGGGGTTAACATCCTTTACTTGAAGCTTTTAAATACAGCATGTGTGTATATGCAGTGTGAAGTAATTTGAACTTAACCTTATGCCTGGTTTCTGATTTTTCACTTTCTCTATTATCTGTTTTCCCATCTTCAATTCTTCTCAGCTAATATAACAATCTTAGATGTATCCTTCTTGAATGCTATCGCTCAGTTACTAGTGAATTACATCTAAATTTAATTACATTTTAACTGTTTATCTAGAGAAGAATTATTAAGTTATTGGGGGGGGGTTTAATAGCACAGTGAATAACATGCTACAAAGGGCGGGGCACACACATGGTATGGTCTAGGCATAGGTGCTGAACACGCAGCAGCTGTGACCAACCATGGTGTGTTGCCCAACACAAATCTTACAGTTGATCACATGTGCTACTGATTGTTCCTAATATCAGATTGATTACCCTGTTTTAATAATGGCAGTCAGCTATTATTAAATCCATTTACATTTACAAAAGGAACCAGTGACACTTTTATTTTTGATTTGATAATTTTCAACATGTGCTCTAATTTTATGACCCTGCTGCACAAGTCATCTAGACCAATACTAGGGCATCACTATAGTCCTGAGCACCAAGTAATAAGCATAATCTGAATAGGAATGCTCTCCTCTTCCTTTTCCCTCCTCTACTTCATTTCCTCAGAGATCGAGCCTGTTTTAGAACCATCATCAATTAGAACTCCGCTTACGCCCCTTTCAACAAACATATCTTAGCATTCTGCCATCCACAGCTAAGATAATAACTTAGCTGTTATTAATACTTTAGAAGCTAACCACACATGGCAAAACCTACAGTAGCTTTAAAACCCAGCTCCTCATTCTGTTTGATCTTGCATTAGTCTCTGGCCCTTACTCTCAACATGAGTTTGCCAAAATGTTGCCGATGCTAAGTCTAAATGCCCAGACAGCAGACCAAAAGGACTGGCCAGGCGTTGTGAGGAACACCCTTCTACCCAGGACTGCCGACAACCTACTGAACCAGAGCTGAAAGCAACTGGAAAACAAGGGAAGACTACTACTGACTCATGACTCAAGCTAGAGTTATGACTACATAGAGATCACCAAGATCATCATCTTCCTGGCCAATGTCCTCATGGGTCTGAAACAGGAGGTAAATGATCTCAAGTAACAGATCTCGAATCACACAGATCCCACAAGGACCCCAGCAGAATGGAGTTACAGGAGGGAACCAACAGAATTCAAAAGGTTCTGACAGCTGCTGAACAACAAAAGCAGCTGGAAACGGTAGCCTGAAAAGACCTGGAAAAGAGACTTTTTCATTCAAAGTCACTGTTAAATACAGCAAATGAGATCCTACACAGAGATGCTAGAATTGATACTCTTCTGTAGAATCTCTATCTCTATCTCTATCACTCTCTGTTGTTTAAAGTGATAAAATATAACTTAATTCCCACCATATTTCTGATATTATCTATCAATCTAATCTGATTAATTTGATTGTTCGCTTTTATTCTAAATCCGCGACTGCAGCGCACCTGCGGTGCATTAGCATTCGGTAGCCGGTTAGCTTGTCATTAGCGTTTCGATTTGAGCCTATTGCTGTTTTCTTTTTTCTTTTCTCCTCTCTCTCTCACTCCGTTTTTTCACAAGTTCATCAAACAGCTGTGATAAAAATCATTCATCAATCACGGTGAGTAATGACTTCTCCTGCTATTGTTGTTTGCACGGCTTGCCACATGAATAGTTTATTGTCGGCGACGAGGGATTCACACGTGATAAATGCAGGGAAATAGTAAGGCTGACAGAGAAGATTTCAGAATTAGAGACACGCATCCAAACTTTAATTGAGGACAGTAAGAATGTGAGGACGTTTTCTAGCTCAGGGAGTCCTGTACATTGCTCTGTTCTGGTAACAGCGCCTCTGCAGCAGGGCAACTGGGTGACTGTGAGGCGCTCTTCTGTTCTGATCAAAACATTTACCCTCTGGAGTCTAAGGGTATTTTGGGGCCTGGAGAAGTTTTGTCATGCCCTGACATTTGTGCTTTTTTCAGTTTCTTATAAATATCCAAATGGCTAAAGTCTAATCTCACTGTAATCAGCACAAACTGGGCTATAATAATATGTGAGCAGCATGTATGTACATGATTGTGTTTTTGGGGAAAAAATGTTATGCGTGGTTAGTGAAAAACTAAAAATGTTAAATCACTTGAATAAGGCAATAAAACACATACAGAACATTGGTTCCCAGATATTTTGAGAACTGGAGCTTGTAGCCTAGAATTTTTTTTTTCTAAATGATGTGAAAAATCATCTTGTTTACTCACTTACAGAAAACAATATATTGATTTAAATTTTCTAAGACACTTTTTGTTGGTAAAAGCCATATGCGAGTAGGCGTCAACTATCATGAATTCACACCTGAGAAGACAAAGGCCTGCATAATGAGCTGCATAATGAGCCATTCAGTCAGCTGTGTCACTGAGAGGGATGAGTTACAAGAAAGAATGTGAGGACAAAATAAATGTATATAATTTTATGTTTGTAGTTTATTTAGAATATATTTAATTATCCCACAACATAATTTAATATTCACTTGTGAGTGCAGTTAAACAGTTTATTAGGAACAATCAAAGCTGACTTTCAAATTGAATTTTTTGCATCATTACTCCGGTCACACAATCCTTCAGAAATCCTTTTAACAATCTTATTTTCTAAAAAAAAAAAAAAAAAAAACATTTATTGTTATTATTATCATTATTATCATTATTATTATTAATGTTGAAAAGAGCTGAGGAGATTTTTTTCAGTTTTTTTAGGGGTGATAAATTGAAAGAACAGTATTGTTTATTACATTTGTTACAGTTACATTTATTGGTACATTTATATTATTTACATCAAGCTTTTGAATGGTATAGTAGTGTATATTGTTATTGAAACTTCATAATATTTCACTTGATTATACATTTAGTCAGGAATTATAGTTTGGAAAAAGTCTTTGGAAAAAGTCTAACTAGTAAAATGTTTACTTTATTTAGTCTCCCTCCAACCCCCAAGATGCCCTAATCAATGATTGGATTCAGTTTGTATATGGAGCTGTCTGATTTGATGTGTTTGCCTTTTCTCAAGAGTGGAAGCTCTGAATCAAAGTAACACTGTTGTTCATAGCGAATGATTGACTTTTCAGCTTCATCCAATTTTTTGGGGGTTAATCCTTGTTGCTGAACTTTCCACTTGGAACCATTAAGAGCTTTGTCTTTCTGAATTTGAAGCATTAGAAGACCTTTAAGCCTTAGCCACCATGCAATAGCTCTCAATAGTTTGCTCCACAAAGAGTAATACTCAATTATTCTAGCAGTTGCATTATTCTGTAGGTTCAAGCAATTCATAGTAACCTCCCTTTTTACCTCTAAGTCACCTGGTGATAAGTAATTAAGATCTGCTGGTACTTTGGACCATTCAGAATTTTGTTTTGTCAAGAAGTGAGGACCGTACAACCATCTGGTGGAATTCAAAAGGGATTCTATTTGTAATCCACGTGATGCATCATCTGCTGGGTTGTCTCCGGAACATACATACCTCCACTGACATACCTGTGAGAGGTTATGTATCACTGCAATTCTGTTGGCAACATAAGTGTGAAATCGTTTTGTTTGGTTATGGATATACTTTAATACTACTGTACTGTCTGTCCAAAAGGTGGAATCTTTTAGTTCCATATGAAGTTCCTTTTACAACATTCTATCCACTTTTACAGCAAGTGTTGCCGCTGCAAGCTCAAGTCTCGGAACAGTCATCCGTTTCAGGGGGAGTACTCTAGCTTTTCCCAGTACAAAGGTAACGTGAGCATTATTGCTGCTGTCAGTAAATTTGAGATGGCTTATGGTCCCATAACCAGTCTCACACGCAGCGCAAAAGTGATGCAGTTCAGCAGTCTTTATTACACCAAAATTTTCAGGCTTCATGCACCTGTGCACTTCAAATCTGCTTAGCTGGTCTAACTCTGTGAGCCATCTTTGCCAAGGTTTCATCATTCCAATTGAGATAATTTCATCCCACCCACACTTTTCATGGCAGAGCCTTTGCAGGATTTGCTTCACCTTGAGAACAAAGGGGGATAGGAAACCTAGTGGGTCATAGATGGAACTGACTATAGAAAGGATTGTTCGTCTTGTGGGAGTTTGGTTCTTAACAGCTACCCGAAAGGTAAGGACATCCTTTAGGATATCCCACTGGATTCCAAGTCCCCTCTCAAGCAAAGGATTTTCACGAGCCAAGTCAAGCTGTTTCACAAGAGGGGCTCTGTAACCTTGTGGAATGGTCTCAAGGACTTCACAGCTGTTGCTCACCCACTTATTCAAAGTAAATCCTCCAAGGGTGCATGCCTCCCTGAGGTCTTTAGTGAGCTTGATTGCTTCATTCACAGAGGCCACAGACTTGAGACAATCATGAATGTAAAACCTATGCTCAATTGTGTCGATGACTTGTGAGCTGCACTGGTCAGAATTATCAGTTCCTGTTTGCTTTAAAGCAAAATTGGCAATGCTGGGTGATGACACTGCACCAAAAAGATGAACATTCATCCCATAAACTTCCAGTGGCTGGTTAACATCTGCTTGTGGCCACCACAGAAATCTAGGAAAGTCATGAGGATGATTTTGAACTCGTACTTGATAGTTCATTGCTTCAATGTCTGCCATTATTTAAATTCTTTCATGTCGGAATCTAAGCAAAGCATCAAGAAGTGGATTAGTCAGGTCAGGACCTTGGAGAAGTTTGGAGTTAAGATATTCGCCTTTATATGAACATGAACAATCAAAAACAACTCGAAGTTTGGCTTTTTGCTTGTGGTTCACACCATGATGTGGTATATACCATACACAACCATCACTCCTTTGCAGCTGCTCTTGTGGCACCTTTTCTGCATATTTCTTTCTCAGCACATCCTCCATGAATGCTTTTTACTCGTTTGCATAAGCAGGATCCTTCTTGAATCTCTTAGCGAGGTTTAACGTGCGCTGAGCTGCCATTTCACAATTGTTTGGCAAGGTTTCCTCTAGTCAAGTCAAGTCATCTTTATTTATATAGCGCTTTAAACAAAAAAGATTGCATCAAAGCAACTGAACAACATTAATTAGGAAAACGGTGTGTCAATACATTTTCTGTATCACGAAAGGGTAGCGGTAAGTATTAGTGCCCTTTTTTGAGCTCTATTGAAGATGTTACTATGCTCATGAATGTTTTGTCTTCAACTGACATTTCTCTTTTCTCCTCATAATCTTTTTCAGGAAAGTCATGATTGTAGTGCCTAATAAGCAGGTTCGAGTTTCTTCATAGAGATGCGATTGACCGTCACTGACATTGATCCATTTTCATTCCTAGGTGAACAAGAATTGAGTGGACCATTAACCACCCATCCTAGCACAGTCTTGACTGCATACGGTCCGTTTCCTTGGCTGTTCACTATTTGCCACGGTTCCATAGCTTTTGGAACATTAATTCCAATCAAGATTTCAATGTCAGCATTGATTCTTTCCAATTTGACTTCCCTGAGATAGGACCATTTTTCAAGATCATGGTGGGTAAACAGATTCTCTTTTGACACAGGAATCTTAGGTTGAGTATACACTTTAGGGAAGATCTATGTGTACATTTCCATCTATACTGCCTACTTCTAGTCCTGTGAGCTCATAACTCTTAACAGGTCTTTCCTGTTTTTGCATGTACCTCCAAAGAAGCCTTCTCAGCAGCAGCTATTTAAGCTGCAGAAGAGGCTTTAGAGGATGTTGAATTCTTAGACACACTAGACATGTTAGAAATGCTGTCCTTTGGTTCGACTGTTGTTTGTATACTTTGTTCTTTCTTCCATATTGCAACTTCCTCCATAAAGTAATCGAAATTCAGCATTCTAGGCTCATACCAATCAGCATGATCGTCTTCCTTTTCTTGTCCTACTAAAAGTTCTTGCACTGCCTTATGCAAGTTTTTGAAATCACAGATAAAAAGTAATGTCGCCATGCAATTATCTACATGTTCAACATTTCCACCCTCAACCAGAAGAGCTTTAATTTCATTAATTTTCCTTGTGCACACTCCTAATTTGCCTCTTCACGATGCAATGCGTGATTTTAAAAGTTTTTCGGCCTCAGCAGCCGTCTGAACATCCTCATCCGCCATTTTATGCACAATCAACTAGTTGTTTCTCTTAACGTTTTAAAACTCACATTATAGACCTTTGACAATTGTTTTTCCTTGCTGTTCAGGTTAGATACCTGTTCATTTACTTATGTTTACTCAAACATTTATCCGAGCTTGAATTCAATTATTAGTTGATGTTCATTTGTATTGCATCTAGTACTCATGGCTCATATGTGCATTCATCAAATCACATGCTTCCACTTCAGTGGTAAACAGCAAAGCTTCCAAGTTTTGTGAGGAGACTATCCATTGTGCAGTCCTTTGAATCTCATCGATCTTTTGTGCAAGTTTCTTCAATGAATGTTAAGGCTAATCTTCCAGATGTTTCTTTTAGCTCCTTGAGGTCAACGGTGGAGTTTTTCCCGATACACATGTCCATAAAGCATGCACAGAGATGCGGTTGTAACAACAAATCCCGTAGTTTATTAATCACAATCTCCGGTTTACTTCCCAAACAAGATTACAAAAATAAAACTTATAACAATGTAAAAACCATTTGCATGTGATTGAAGATACTGTTGCTTTCCACCCTCTTACTCTGTTTTCCCAAACAGTGCTGCTTCCCTATTATCACCTGCACTTTCACGCCATAGTGACACGTAAGGGAGGAGGAACAAGTCAATTCATATGACAGGTTAGTCCAAAATATGAAACAAAGTTTCGTCATATATTTAAATCATAGAATTTGAAATACAGAATTAATCAAGAATTGAAATATGGCTCCTACAGACACAAAACGATGTAGTATACATGCCAGACCAGCATGTGGCGCTATAATTCTGCCACAGAGATACACTAAAAACGGAGAAGAAGACTTGGACTATGCGCATTAACCTTGCACACGGTATACAAATGAACATGGAACAATACATTTATTAATCTGTTAATGTTAGTTAATAAAAAGACAATCGTTCAGTGTTTGTTCATGTTTTTACGTGACGTAGCTGTGTCTGACTAGGGGCGAGATGTGGGCTGATGACGTCATCGTTTCAGAAAATGTACGGATTCACTGTCCACACGAAAATGCAAGCGCGGCTTTTCAAATTTATCCACTCTGGAACCCAGTTTCAAAAAATATCGCTTTCACTCTCCCAAAACGCCGGATCCGTGTGGACGAAACACCCATACGATACAGTATTTCTGGCCAAACAGATCACATCACACCCCACAACCTCATCACTGTAAGGGTGTACAGTAGGTACACCAACCAAAATGATGGTTCAACCGCTGCCACCGCGTCTGCAAAGTGCATTTGCAGCTTTTGACCTCTGAGTGGCGCTTTAACCACAAGTTATCAAACAAGCGCATCAAAGCACATTTTCGCAAATAGCCTTCAGCTTTGCCTCAACGATGTGTTACATTTGACAACTGCAGTCGGGGAAAATTAAAGAAAAACACTGTAGATAAAATATTTAATATTCACAGATGAAAGTTTAGTACTTATGAAGTTATGTGCGTTTCTTAGAACGAATTCAAGCAGGATAAATGCCAAGCGCCCGTGTTTATATTTTCTCAAAGCTACACAGTATTACACCATATTTTAGATTTGAGTATTATATTACTGTTATATTATTCTAAAGAAATTGTGGTTTACTTTGCATCGAAGCATTAAAAGTGGTAGCCTATTTTAGTGAGCTAGGCTGCATGGATTTATATGCAAAATGTCAATATACTCACTCTCATTCTATTAGGCCTATATTTTAATTTATATTTTAAAATTCCTTCAATAAAACAGCATGCATTTTTGTCACGCACTACTTTGTTATTCGTTACCTATCCTTTATTTTGACAGATAACTTCTTGGGAAATAGATATCTGTCTGTACACTGATTAAGAAATTGTTGCGTGGTTTATAAATTATTTTCTTTATTTTAGTAAAACGCGAGGCACTGTAAAATTTCGCTCCCATTATTCAGGCCTAATTAAAACAAGAAACGAATAAATTAAACCTGCTCGATTTAGCTAAATCATTGAAACTCTAAAGAATGGACTGATTAATAAATGTCCTCACCTTTAAACTCAAGTTCTCTCATTATAATCAACAAAATACACACGATAAAATATGTAAAATATCAGAGTGCATGATTTGAGCGGCGCGCTTGATGCTGAGTGCACGCGCAGCATTTATTCTTATTTGTCTATATATTTTGTTTGGTTTTATTTTGGATAATTGCATGTAAAAATTATTTATTTTGTAATGCTTATACAAAATGTGAATTATTATTCATATTCAAGTGTTTGTGCGAAAATTATTAATGCACATGCATGACAGGGAGGCGCCCTCTCGATCACTTGATTTTTTTGCTGATAATGAATTAACTTAAAATTGGGGTGTCTCACATACATGAGAAATATATCTACAGAAAGCTTGAAATGTCTACTTTTAAACGAATCAATTCAAATGCAAGCATTATGTAATCTGTGAAGGTTGTATTTCTCTTTAAAAGCGCGTCCATGTGGAGAGAGTCAGCACTGTGAATTTCATCTTGCAGCCAACAAGAAAACATTTGTTTATTAATAAATAATTAAAATGTCTCTTTTTTCACAATTATTAGGCTACTTCTGCCTGTGCTTTGTGGCAAAAATGCGTGTGCTTGAGCGCGGGATATATTAAGGCTCATTATGGATTATAGATGTTAATTTAATATAAACCTGCAATTAGTTGAATCATGACAAATGAATGACCAGTAACTAGAAAAATCTTACATTGGGGCAGACCTATTAAATACCCTCTAGACATCTTTGTTAAAGTTTTTTAAGGATTTTATACACGTTTGCATAAATTCTGCTTTCAGAATGGTCTGTTATGGAGAGATGCCTTAACACTGATTATTCCTCTGAAACACAGAAATGAAAATTGAAATAAAATTGATATTTTATGTTTTGAGAATGGCCAACCTTTCTCTGCAGATATTCTTGCTTCTGGTTTGTGCATTGTAAATACAACAACAACAACAACAACAAAAAACAACAGCAAAAAAAATAAAATATATATAATGTCTCCAAAAACTCTGGTGTTTTTTGTCATGTCTGTAACGCATATGAATTTCCCAAATCTAAAATAGCCTATAAAACATGTTTATAGACGGATACTTTACTGATGTCTGGACTCTGTTTGGGATTTAGAAAAACATAAAGAGATGGTTCAATATATTGGTAATGAATAGGCTACATTCTGAGAGAATTTATATTTCACAGTCTAAAAAATATTGTATGGACGCAACAAATAAAATTAATGCAACAGTTTGCATTTTTTTTTTTTTTTTTTTTTTAGTTAAGGCAACTTCCTCTGAAATTAAGTTATAATAACTAATAAACTGCATTGCGCTATACCGTAGTCAACATTTGAAGTTGATCAAAACTTTCCTTCAAAGTTGTCCTAAAACCAAAATGATGAGGCAGTTGTCTTATCTAAACCTGCTCTGCAAGTTTGAAACATCATAAGACACTGTCCACACGAAAGAGCAAGAAATTCACACCTTTATCTCAACCCCCACAAGCTATACAGAACTACCCCCAAAAAACCCCAACCCCCTAAAGCTGAACTGAATTTGGTCTGTTTTTTGGCTGAAAGGAATGGTGTTTTGTCATGTTACTGGGTCGAAACATGCCTGCACTCACATCAGCCGTACTATTTGTATTCATTATTTTCTCACAGCCCATATTATTATTTTCACAAGACCATAATAATAACAAATTATCAATTGATAATGAATCATTATTTTTGCGAAAATCATTGTTATTTGTCAACGTAGGCGCTTGAGGAAGGCTTTAAGACCAAGCGTAGTCCTCCGTCAGCTGCTCCCGCTTCACAGCGAGTGACTCACGCTAACTGCACCCAGGTTCCCCGTCAGTTTGAAAGTTTTGATTTTACAAAATCAGTTTGAGGCGAATACAACTCATTGATCATGAGCCCAACATTTAGCAAGGCAGGACATTCAGTCTACCTGAAGAAAGACGTATTTCATTGTAAGTTAATGCTGTTAAATAGAGAAAAAACAAAACAAAACAAAACAAAACAAAACAAAAAAAGAGTAGTGTAGGCTATTCTTAAACTTGGAGCTCATTATATTGAAGTACAAATCCAAACACTAGAAGCAACCTACACTCTCTAAGTGTTCTTTCATTGAAAAGTATGTTTTTTTTGTTTATTCACAGGCTATATGGTTGAAATAACATTTTAGTTCAAAACTTTGTGCCATTGTTTAAAAAAAATGCTTTATTTACTAACGTTTCACAGACCTTCAGTTGTTATGCTTTAAAATTCCATGCCATTTGTAATTTCACAGTATTTTCAACTCCTAAATTACTACCCCAATTCTATAATGGTAAAATTTACTCATGCCGATGGCTTTATGACATTATTTATTTTTATTGTATTTTTTTTTTTTTTTAGAATAATTGTAGCCTACATAAATTATTGAAGCAAAACAAATATGATAACTTTTTATCTGCAGGCAGATATGAGCCTATATTATTAAAAAATATATTATCATTACAAATATTTGGATTGTCCTTTATTCTGTACCTTATTTTCTTAAAGAATAAACACTTATATTTTACAAGAATAAAAATTATAAATAAAGAATAAAAGAAAGAATCTCAATTAGCCCTTATTTTCCATTTCTGAAGTTAACTGGCAGCTCTAATCATGAGGTAATTATCTTTTGATTCCCTGGCAGTGGCACCTTGCTCAATAAATAAATAAATAAATAAAAAGGGAGATATGCAAGCGATTGATAGATTTAAAAAAGAAAAAAGTGGGTGCTTGGTTTCAGAAAAGGAATACAGCTGTAAAAATATGATGAACAAGTCATGCTAACATATTATTAATTCAGAGAAATAATTTAAGCAATTAAAACCTTTTTTATACTAGATTCAATTTGAATTTCAATACTATTAAACTGACTTTAAAATCTCAAGGAGTTTATAAGTTGTAATGGTAAAATGTCACAGTGCATGTTAAATAGCCTAAATGAACTTGGATCTTGTATAGTATCCGAAGACCTTGATTGCATGTTAGCATAAAACTAACAATATAATTTGATTTTTTTTTTTTTTTTTTAAATGAACAATTCCTTTATAAAATGGGACATCAACCTTTATATCAAACAATTTTAAATCAAGAGGCAGGTTCTGTGCAGAGCGCGCAAAGTGAATGTGATGCACAAAGTCATTTTCAGATGCAATGGAAAAAAATAAAAAATAAATAAATAAATAAATAAAAAAAACGGATAAAAACATACACGAAACTTGTAAATAGTTAACAAGATAGCCTAGATTAGGCCCATACTCTGTTCCCAAGTATATAATGTAATTTTTTTTTTAACCCACAGTAACACATTTTAACTGATTAATCGCCTATTTTCGTTTGCTGCATGTTTTTTTTAATTTATTTTATTTTATTTATTTATTTTTTTATGAGAGGAAAAAAATTTCATGTATAAGCTGCATTTTATTACATTCAGAAATAATAAAGGCAGGCCTAATAATGTTGTAGGCACCAACAGGACATTTTTAGTTCCTCTCACTTTACAAACAAATCCTTTACATTTAACAAATTTATCAGAAAAGAACGATAATTAAAAATGTATAATTCTAATGGATAAATATAATTGCAGTATATGATGCTTAGTTATAAAAGAAAAAAATAAAATAATAATAATAATTTAAAGGAAAGGTTGGGCTCTCTCATTCTGGAGAAATCCAAACCTTTCCTTTAAATTATTATTATTATTTTATTTTTTTCTTTTATAACTAAGCATCATATACTGCAATTATATTTATCCATTAGAATTATACGTGCATGCGCAAAGTGAATGTGATGCACAAAGTGCATCACATGATGTTGCCCATTTGAAAATAGGCTTTGTAGTTCAAGCGTTTCAGTATTCGACGGAAAAAAATCATAATGAACAAAAATATGCCAAAGTGGACCACTGCTCGCGCCGGATGACACGGTGAACGGCTGCACTGTTTCCAATGAATATGTGCGCGTGATGCACCAGCGCGATCAAACAGCTGAAACAGAAAATAGGCTACTCCATTTTTGGTCACACATAAAGCATAATTCGAAAATGCAAACTGTTAGCAGTTAGAAAAATCAAGAATAATAACAGAGTTAATAAGAATTATTTCTAAATGCTGGACCGTTCTCATTGCGCTCTGCATATGGAACCTGAAGAATGAACCGAAATGAGCCTAAGACTATCCCACGTTTTGAAATTAACTCACTGTAAATTTTATAATGTTTTTTAAGGATGTTACAATGTTATATTATAATGTTATTGTAAATATATTATAATATATATTGTAATATATTGTGTAAATATATTATAATATATTGAATAATACATAATGAATTGCTGCTTTCATATATTGAAAAATATGTGACAATATATTTATTAATGCATCACAATGTATGTAATTTTACATTCAGTAACACACTTTATAATATGATGTACACGTGATATGATACTGCATGTGTATAAATATATTGGACACACACATATATGGAATTATGTATTTTTTCATGTTTAACTTCTTATGTATCTTATGTATGGATCTTACTATCACTCTCTGTTGTCTAAAGTTATAAAATATAAACTTAATTCCCACCATATATCCAATATTATCTATCAAACTAATCTTACTAATCTAAGCTTGTCTTTCATGTTTCCATTCGTGTTTCTCTTCACGTCTATTACCATTTTCTTTTTTCTCTTGCCCTGTTTCTTTTCTCTCTCACGCCGTTTTTCACGAGTTCATCAAACAACAGTGGTAAGTCAAAATTATTCTTCAATCACAGTGAATTCTTGAATTCTTCTCCTGCTATTGTTGTTTGAACTGCTTGGCACATGTATAGTTTAACTTCACATGTGATAAATGCAGGGAAATAGTTAGGCTGACATAGAAGATTTCAGAATTAGAGACACGCATCCAAACTTTAACCGAGGACAGAGAATAAGAATGTGAGGGCTGTAGATACGGCTTTGGATGCGACTAGCTCACACTGTAAGCCCGAACAGTACTACTAGCTTATAAAGACTGAGGTCACTACTGTTAAAATCTCTTGCTGAGTTAATCCACCTTTAAACTATTAATGTCTATGAACAAATATGTATTTTTATGTTTGTGTGCCTCAGCATTTCTGAGTGAACACTGCTGGTTCACTCACTATTTTTAAGTCTACTGTCAATCACGTGATATCGACACTGTAACTGATGTTACCTGAAAAATCTATCCAAGATGGCTACCCTCTCGAGTGACGTGGTATCAAGCATGAAGCAACTTGTAAGTAAACCAAAACACTTCAAAACTACTTTGCTTGTTGTAATATTGTAAGAATAACATATTACACGTGATATTTGGCTGATAGACAAGGCTATTTTTAATATATAAGTTGGAAGCGCACAGCTTCATGGTGCCGTGGGTGCGATTACCGCTAGTCCGCCTGCTAGTGACAGATAATATCCTGTGCATAGCCAGATTTACCATTGGGCTTGAGTGGGCTGCAGCCCATGGGCCCCTCCTTGTAGGGGGCCTTGCCTTTGGCCGTTTACGTTTGTTTGATTTGTTCGTTATATGCCAGTCAGAATTCAGAAATGATTAGCCGCATTTCCACTGCGCACGCAAGATCTAAACGGGCCAGCGGGGGCTACAGCTTACAACTACGACCTTCATTTAGAAAGAAAATGTTAAATTCTCAAACGTTCACACCTCATTTCTTTACAGAGTATGATTCTATATATTAATGTTCTACTAAATTATGCAATCATCTGATAAGTTTTGAGTTATAGTTACTTAAACTAAATATTTCTTGCTGAACCTACTTTTTGTAATGTCTGTTTGATGCTTTACACAACAATGACTTTAAATTATCTTCTGGGAGTAATTTATCCAAATTTGATGTGTGATTAATTCGGTTAATTAATCGCTACATCATTTAATTAATTAGATTTAAAAAATGTAATCGCTTACCAGCCCTAATTTAAATTGAACATTTATGCACAATCCAGCTATGAATTTTGTGGATAGTGAATTAATTTGATTGTTAATAGCCAGCATGTCTTTTCATTTGATTGAATTTATTAATTAAATAAGAACCTGACATAAAAGGACAGAGATATGACAATAACTTTTATAATACTAATAAGACATCATCTCTGGCTTTTTATTTATTTATTTATTTTATTTTTTTGCTCAGAGTTATTTCAGGGTTTTGATCTCTCAACTGAGAGAACACATCCTGTTTATTATATTAAAATGAATATTTAATATTACATTTAAACTCTGACTATAGCCTAGACATGTTGCATATTAATTGTACTATTTATGAACCTCAAAACATATGTTTGTGTATTTTGTGTTACTCCATAATGATGTTTGAGGGCATTTGTAGAGTAGAATAGGTAAAGGGCCCAAAACATAACCTCAAGCCCATGGGGCCCCCACCCCCTTAAGTTCTGCCCTGATCCTGTTTACTGTTAATGTCTTGGCAGGGCAATAATGTTAATGTTAGTCAATAACTCTTTTCAGCAAGCGATAGTCCTTCTGTTTTTGAGTGTGTTGCTGCTGTTTGTTAGCGCCCTGTCATATTTGACTTTTAGACGAGGCTATTTTTAAGCGCGCAGCTTCACGGTTCACATTTTTTATGTGCCGAAAGCACGATTACCATCAGTCCTCCTGCTAGTGACAGATAATATCATGTGTACTGTTAATGTCGTGGCAAGGCAATAATGTTAACGTTAGTCAATAACTCTTTTCAGCAAGTGATAGTCATTCTGTTTTTAAGTGTGTTGCTGCTGTTTGTGTTAAGCGCCCTGCTCTGGTAGGTTCAATGTGATGTTATTCCTACATGCACCCAAATGAGCAAGTGGCTAAAGTTAGCTGTAATTTTGACTCAAACAAAGTTGAGGTTATGGACATAATAGTTACCGAATGAACTCTGCAAGTTTTTATTAAACCTTTACAAATGTCTTTTCATTATAGGTTGAAGTGGAAGAAGTGCAGTGAGCATCCCCCAAAATCAAGGTGACTCAAATGTTAATTTAGGCTGTAACCTATTGTTCACCATTTCTTTTATTTGGAGCCTTATTCATTAGCATATAAAGCTAGCCTTACAATATCTCTTGAGCTAATATTTGTGAATAACAAGTTAGCCACCCTCTGAAGTGGAACAACATGGTTTCTGTGTTGTCAGACAATTAATTTAAAGGTGAAGGAAGAGCGGAAGCAGACACACTCTGTGTGATTTCAAAATATCGAAGCATAAAGCAGATAAGACCCCACCTGTATTTTGAAATCTGATAACATTGTTATTTGTACTTTTGGTCATAAAGTGCTTCACTGGTTGGGGGGTCAGCCCTGGTCTAGATCAGTTAGGATATTTTAGGCAGTCAGCTGTGAATGCATGGACACTGAAGACTTTGATTGTTTTTTTGCAAAGTGAGTTGTAATAGTATCTATAAAACCCAGTCTTTGCCAATTATTTTTGCTTTTTCTGTCCTTGAGTAAATCAATCAAAAGTCGCTTAAAAATTAAATATCTTGCTGTCTGTTTTTGTGTGCATGTGCAGACCTACATTGTCACCAGAGAGCAACTTTATTGGTAAGTAACATTAACACTAGAAATTTTGTATCATATTTTGTAATGAGGTGTAATGAAGTGGATTGCATAATTTGACTGATTTCATAGTGATTGTTTTATCTATGCCCACAGGACCAACTTAGTCCAAATATTGAACAAGTCTGACCTTTCTGTGGTAATCATACATTTCACATGCAGGAACATTAACTATGTTAAGTTTATGAGTAGTGAGTCTGAAGCATAAGGAATTTTAGTGGTCAAATGATTCAATGGAGTGGAAGTGCAAGTTGTGTGCTGTCACCTCAGACACCCAGGCCCATTTATTTAGGAACTTCCGTTTACAGCATAGTCATTATTCAAGAGTTAGCCCTTTGCCATGTCTCCACAACTCTTGTATTTGTACATTTCCATCATTTAATGCATTGAAAGTTTATTTATCACTTGTCCACAAAGACACATGCAGAACTGGTGCAGGTGAAAGAGCACAAGTAAGACATACACTTTTTAACTGTAACTCTTGTCATTTTTAAGTTTCTCTCTTCAGTCATTTAAGGGGACATTTAAAAAACCATGAGAATGTACCATGCCCATTTAAGGACAGCAACTACCGCACAAATGTCTATTCATCATTTAATGCACACAAAAGTAGGACACATGAAGGCAGTTTAAACTTTTGTGATGACATTGTATCAACAGAGAATGATAGTGCACCAGTCATAAACACTGGTGTCCTTGAGGATGAGGATCCTGCTCAGTGTCAACATGCAGGCACAACTGCTTTTCCTGAGTCTGACAGTTGTTGTGACACCAGCCAGTTAAGGGCCCAGGTACACCATAATTTGTCCTCCTTGTTCTTGAAGATGCAAACTGTTCTTCATGTATCTGACATGGCATCTCAGGAAATAGTTGATCACCTGACTCAGATATTTTCCCTGTCTCAACCTCTTGTCAAAGATACTATACAAGAGATACTACAGAGGAATCATGTCTCTCCTACTGAAGCAATCGTGAATGATTTGGTGAATGCTGTTATGGACATAAATATTTTTGTCAGTGCCACAGCTAAAGGTGAAGAGTTGTCCTAAACTAAAAGAAAAAAACATTTATTGAGAAAAACTACACCATCGTAATGCCAATGCAGTATGTATTAGAGCCTGGATGCACAGTGGTTTATGTCCCTATGCTCGAGATGATCCAGAAAATGTACAAACATACTGACATCCTTGACAGAATCAAGGAAACCAAGAGCTCAGAAAAAGGCCATTACATGAGCCATCAAGATATCCAAGAGAATAATTTGTTGTCTTATTTTGTTGTATTATTGAAAGTGATTTTGTACATTGATGACCTTGAAATTGCAAATCCACTAGGCACTTCAAGGAAAATCCATAAACTCTGTTCAGTGTACTGGGTGGTTGCTGATTTGCCAGTTAAATACCGATCAGCACTGCATGTGATTCAGCTAGCAGCACTATGCAAGGTACCTGATCTTAAGGGGTCTGGCTATCAAGGAGTACTTGGTCCTTTGCTACGAGACCTTCGCATTCTTGAAGAAGATGGCGTATTCATTGAGTGCCTTGGTCAGTCAGTCTGTGGCACTGTTTTATGTGTTGTGTCTGATAATCTGGCAGCCCACTCATTGGCAGGCTTTATGCAATCCTTTAAAGCAGGATATACAGTATTTGTAGATTCTGCAAGGCTACACAAGACCAAATTCAGTCTCTCGAAGTCAGAGATGGTGAATTTAGTCCAAGGACTAAAGCCAGTCATGACTGTGATGTGCAGGATGTTACACAAGAGGGTGGTCAAAGCCAGTTTGGCGTCAAAGGGGACTGTACCTTGAGAGAGAAGTTGCAGTATTTTCATACCATCACTGATTTCCCACTTGATGTCCTGCATGATCTTTTTGAGGGTATTATACCTGTTGAGTTGGCCCTATGTATTAAAGAGATGACTCGGCTCAAATACTTTACTCTTGAGTATTTGAACTGGAAAATTGTGTCATTCCCGTACCAACACACAGACAAGATTGATAAACCACAACCTATTTCAAATTACTTTGCTGCAAAGAGGACCATTTGTGGCAATGGCCAAGAAAGTAGCACATTGTTGAGACTAATCCCATTGATGATTGGTAATACAGTCCCTGAGGGAGATGGTGCTTGGACTGTATTGATGGATTTGAAAGATGTTGTGGAGCTTGTGCTGTCCCCAACATTTGATGATGCATCTATCCAGTATTTGCAGACAAAGATACAGGATCACAGACACATGCTTCAGGAGGTTTTCCCAGTATTCAGACTGCTCCCTAAACATCATTATGTTGAACACTACCCAGATCTCATACAGTGTTTTGGGCCTCTTGTCCATTTGTGGACTATGCGGTTTGAGGGCAAACACCGCTTTTTCAAATGTGTAGTACATGACACACAAAACTTTAAGAATGTTTTGAAAACACTAGCGACTAGGCATCAGCACATGATGGCCTACTATCTCAGTGCACCATCATTCTTTAAACCACATCAGCAGACATCAAATGTTTCCTCTGTCTTGGTTTCAGAGCTTCCTGAGGTTGCAAAAGAAAACAGACAGCAACCTGACTTACAGCACATCAAAAATCATTATTGATGGTACTGATTATGATGTTGGGATGTTTTGTATCTGTGGGGCAGGAGCGGGACTGCCTCAGTTTAGCAAAATACAGCAGATCCTCCTTGTTAACGATGCCACTTTTCTTTGCCAAGGACACAAATCACAGTACATTGAAAATCTGAGATCATATGAACTTTCCCCGGGCAATGTAACTGTCCACAGTGTATCAGAGCTCTTCCTTCTACACTGTATACAAATTGCTGTTGATGCCCAAACGATTCATACTGTTGCACTGAAAGTACATTTACATCTTGTGATTTAAAAAAAAAATGCTAAGTAGTAGATCTTAAATCATATTTTAACACAAGGGTAAACTTCCAGTATGTAAAGGGTGATAATTAGCCGTTACATTTTTGTATGCACTACTAAATCTGCTTATTTTTCCATGTCAATCTTCATACATAGATTTGTCCCTCAGAAGATGGCAGCAACCCCATAATTTCTGCTGCGTTTATGTTACCACAGATGTTGCTATAAAGGTAACTTTGACTGAGCGACCAGAGTTGGTGAAAGAACTAATCAACATACTGCGAGAAAAAGCCAAGCGAAGACTGGACTTTGAGTTTACCTTGCATTATGAGGATCCTAACTTTGGTGGACAACTCAGCTGTCTAGTTGATATTCAAGAATGCAAGAATCCAGAGAAGGCAACCTTTAAAATGATTGGATCAGAAAGTGATACCAGGTCATGTGCATCTTCTGATACAGACATCCTTCCTCTTGTGCCTATAAGGCAGCGTCAGAAGTCCTGGCCTGACATCTTCCCTGTGCCAACTTTTTCTTATGAAGTGGAGCGTGTGCTTGAAGAGGGAAACAGTGCCTTTGCAACTTCTGGAAATTAACCCAAAAGCACAACATCTTGGAGAACATGGCTGCAGTGATGTACAACTTCAAACCTTATCCAAGTGACAATGATGTGGGTATGGCAGCTGAAGCTCTTGTTACAGCTCATCCTTGTCTTAAAGAGCCTGGAAGTGTGAGTGGATGGTATGGATGGACAATGAGCCTGAAATTTAAGATGGGGGATTATTGTGGCAAGCTGTCAAGATCTGGATGTTTGGAGGTGTCTGTCAACGCAGGTAGAAGGAGCAAAAATAACCCTGACAAAGAGCACCCACACTCCAACATAAAAAGAGCCAGACGAGCTGAAATGAACTTCATCCAAACTTTCACAAGGGAGAAAGTCAGGCCAGTTTGGAAGAAATGAGACTGCAGATTATGGACGAAGTTCAGAAGAGTCAGCAAAACCTACGCTTGATAGAGATGCGAATGCAGAAGACCTTTTCCCTTCGTTGCAAGGAGATAATTCAGGAAAACCCACAGGTGAAGGCCTTCTTGGGGAAATGGCTGGCTCTTCGGATTGAATCTCAGGTAAAACACAGACTCACTTCTCTTTTCTGCCACTCTTCACACATATTTATATGCCGAATTTTGAATATGTATCACACTCAAATGGAACAGCAAATGCCACTATTCACTGTGGGTAAGAACTTTGCATGTGACCATGTTGCTCAAAAATGTATTTTAATTGAACATATTGCATCACAAATGTGTTTTCTGTTGCAAATCAAGTATTAGTCTTTTTATATAATTATTTTTGTTTGTTTTTTAGCTTTGTGCTGAGTTCCAACGCATCACAAACGTCAACCTACGGAACCAGTTCTATGCTGTGCTTGACCAACATACACCTGGACTGGTGGCCTTGTATAGGCATAAGGCGGAACGAACCGGAAAGATATCAGAGGCGCTGCGTGACATCTTAAAGATTTATGAACTCCAGGTGAGTTAAAGATGAACTTTGAGGTTTAGGTCCCACTGGACAGCAGGGCCTCAGGGTGTCATTGTCTGTCTAACACTTTGCCAAAATGCCATGAAATGTGGTCAGCACATCCATACTGAAAGAAGAATGAAATCTGTTATATTGATTTTTGCTTGTTCTTCCAGGAAGTGCACGATGTCATTATGAAGCGTACTGTAGCCCTTCGTGCCCTCCCCGTATACCTGTGTGAGGAGGACCCACAGTTCTTCCAGACTTGGAATGTAAGTATTCAGTATATTCACAGAACTATTAGTATCTCTAGCAGCCACTTAACTATATCTAGTTACCCCTTAGTAAACCTTGTGTGTAGGTGTCATTGTAATGGTAAATGGACTGTACTTAGTGTGCACATGGATATACAGTTTGTGCATATAAGTATACATACATATATGTAAAAGCTCTAACCTCATTTAATCCCAAACCTTAATCTCTCACAAAACCCTGGCCTAACTTTACCCAGACCTGGAGAAGGCTAATCATTTCATTGACCTTTTGGCTTAACCTCTCATGAAATAACACACACACTTACTCTCTCACTCTGTAAAAATTACTTAAAAATGCCTTTTATGAGATGCTGTACATTACATATCACAATACAGCACCTGCTACTACAGTGGGTACGGAAAGTATTCAGACCCCCTTAATTTTTTCACTCTTTGTTATATTGCAGCCATTTGCTAAAATCATTTATGTTCATTTTTTTTCCTCATTAACGTACACACAGCACCCCATATTGACAGAAAAACATGGTGCGCGTGGTATGGCGGCCGTGTTATTGCGTGTCCAGGGCCGTGTCAGGTGCGCTCTTTCCTGTTGTTTCTGTGGATTGCGGAGGGTCTGCGACCGGTCCAGGCGGGTTACGGTATTACAAACTTAACATAGATTTGCAGCATTTACATATGTTACCTGTAGGCCTACGCTTGATGACGTGGATGGACGCTCCGTAAGGAACCCCACGTTCAGACCACACGACGGGCAAAACTTGGGAGCGTCCCCCAGTTGCACAGCACAAAACGGACAGAACATTTCAATCTGAAAAAATAAATAGTTCAGATATAAGGACAACAATGTACAAACGCCAGTAATACATCTATTTAGTGACCAGGAGCGAGCTAGCCAGCTAGTTTCCAGCTAACAACGTTGGCAGTGGACTAATATGTTATGGGGATAATATGTTGAAAACACGGTATCAGAGCACATCGACAAGTCTGTCATAATAAAAGAGAAACACTTACCTCTTGTAGCCATAAACAACAAACGTGCACATTCAGATAGCGCGAAGACAACCGGATGGATGCGGGTCCGTCACTGATTATGGCCCCCCTGGAAACATTTCCGTTGTGTCTTTGCAGTTTGCAGTTCGTTTCCCTGTTTGCTCGTGCTGTGAATATTTGCAGCGTACGTGATGTGAAATCGACGAAGTTGTTTTCTGAATATGTAGTTGTTGTGGCGTTTGTATGTGTTTTCTGAATTTCGAGGTGTTTTCTGAATATGTAGTTGTTGTGGCGTTTGTACGTGTTGTGACCCTTCTCGGCCACCGTAGAAAAGCATTAAAAACTCCTAGATCTGATTACTTTTCATCTCTTTTAGAAGAAAACAAACATAACCCCAGGTATTTATTCAATACAGTGGCTAAATTAATGAAAAATAAAGCATCAACAAGTGGTGACATTTCCCAACATCATAGCAGTAATGACTTTATGAACTGCTTTACTTCCAAGATCGATACAATTAGAAATAAAATTGTAACCATGCAGCCGTCAGCTATAGTATCACGTGCTATAGATCATCTGAGGAACAATTCCACTCATTCTCTACTATAGGAGAGGAAGAATTGTATAAACTTGTTAAATTATCTAAACCAACAACATGTATGTTAGACCCTATTCCATCTAAGCTCCTAAAAGAGGTGCTTCCAGAAGTCATAGATCCTCTTCTGACTATTATTAATTCATCATTGTCATAAGGATATGTCCCCAAACATTCAAACTGGCTGATATTAAGCATCTCATCAAAAAAACTCAACTTGACCCCAAAGAACTAGTTAATTACAGGCCGATCTCGAATCTTCATTTCCGTCCAAGATACTAGAAAAGGTAGTATCCTCTAAATTATATTCCTTCTTAGCATGGGCGTAATTTGCGGGTGGGACATGTCCCCACCACTTTTTGCCAGGATCGATATTGTCCCTACCAATTTTTGAAAGTAATTTAAAAATATCTTGCAGAAGGTATGCATTAAAGGGAAAATAAATCATTCTTCATAATCTAATTAGGGTGAATAATAATAAAAAAAACCTCCTTTGATTCCTTACTCATGCATAACTCGTTCAGTGCAATAATGATGTGATAACAAGCTGTTTATTTTTTGGTTTTGTGATTTTAGTTTTTTATTTATAGAATTTTATTTAGAGATTATTTGTGATTGGTTTGCATGTGTTATGCTTTAGCTTTAAGCAGATCCTTTTCCTATTTAACACAAAAACTCTGGAATGAATTGTTTAGCATTTTTGTGTTTGCAGACACACTCTGTCAGTTTGAATCTAGATTAAAGACCCCTTTAACCTGGCTTACACATAACATACTAACACATTTCTAATATTCAAATCCATTAAAGGATTTTTAGGCTTCATTAATTAGGACAACCAGAACTGGGAACACTTCCAATAACACACAATGTACTTGCTAAATCATTAAAAGAATGTCATCTACACTAATATTAGTCTGTTTCTTTCTTATTCCCAGGTCACAGTAGACACCAGATCAAGTCTATATCCAGATCAGATGGTCACTGCAGTCAACCGGATCCAGTACGTATTCAGCCCAGATGATGGATCAGCACCTAGAGATGACCTCGACAGCCTCCATGTCAGCGGAGACCAGGACAACTAGATGAGCCCAAGAGACAGATCCCCAGTGAAAAATGAGTCCTCTGCACAATGTGACTTTGCTGCAGTCTGGAAATGAACTGCTGGTTTCGTCTGGCCAGAGCAGAACTGGCCCCCTGACTGAGCCTGGTTTCTCCCAAGGTTTTTTCTCTATTCTGTCACCAATGGAGTCTTGGTTACTTGCCGCTGTCGCCTCTGGCTTGCTTAGTTGGGGACACTTAATATCCAGCAATATCGTTGACTTGATTGCACAGATACTATTTAAACTGAACTGAGCTGGATTATGACATCACTGAATTCAGTGATGAACTGCCTTTAACTGAAAATTGAGTGTTTACTATTGTCATTTTGCATTATTAAAACACGATTTTCCTATTTAATACTATAAAGTGCTTTGACAATCTGTATTGTTAAAAGCACTATATATGTAAAGGTGACTTGACTTGACCTCGCACCAAAATAGGTCTAATTGGGGAATAAAGGAGCTATAGGAGCAGACGACCATCAGTGCAGAGAACTCCAGGGCGGAGCAAACGACCACCAGAGTAATGGAGCCGGAGACCTCCAAGGCAGATCTGGAGTCACTGGAACACAACACACAGAGAAGTGAACAATGATCTCAAGGCCTATGTCCGAGCAGGCCAGTGGGTTTGAGGTTGTCTATAGAGCCAGCTGGGTGGAAACTGACTGGAAAGCCAGTTGGCTTTATAACATCTCAATGATCAATTATTATTTATTTTTTTGTTTGTTTGTTTTTGTACAACAGCTTGAATATTATTATCTTTCCTGTCCCTGAAAGTTTTTGTAAGAGTTATATTTAAGTATGTGATTTCACTTTTGACTGGAATATTATAAATTAAAATTTGTGTGTTATCATGAATAGTCAAATGGTCAAATTTAAATGTAACCCTGAGGTATTTGAAAAAAGAGATACAGCTTTTAAGGCATTAGGTATTTATTAGAGTCCTTCAAAAATAAGGTTGCATCATCCACTAGTTGTGTAATCACAGAGGATCTACCCAAAACATTTATTGGTTTTATACTTGCATTATTCTTAATATACAGTGCTAATAATTCAATTAGGTTTGGAAGAAATCCAGATTGTGTATCACTAATAATTTTACTTATATCACTTTTAAGTCTAGCAGCTAAAGCATAAGAAAATATTTTGTAATCAACAGTAACATAATTTGTTTTGGATCAGTTACAATTGTATTATTTATATTTAATGTGGTAATTGCATTTGTTCCTTATCTATTTTTTTTCCTAATCTGCTGAAATAGGAGCTATTTTTCTCGCCACTTTAATCCATTTTGCTATGCATCATATATATGCCCCTTATGCCTTATTCAAGTACAAATCATCTACTTTAGATTTAAATCTAATTATTTCCAATCATTAATGTCCTTTATCAGCTGTCTCTCTAATTCTTTTTACTTTTTACAAAGTCTTTTAACGTAATCAATTTAGTATATTCTCACTTTATATTTAAAGAATTCCCAATTATTTCCATATGAATCAATCTCTTAATTTGTCTTAACTGAATATAAGATTTTTTACCATTTCAAAAAAATATTCATCATTTAGAAAATTTGTATTAAATGTCCTATATAACATTTCTGCCTAAATGTTTTTTTTTTTTCTGAATCAGGCATCAATGTGACAGTAATTACACAGTGATCTGTTGTAGGAGCTGCAGAAATTTCAGCTTGCGAAACATTTTAGGATTCCTTGGGTTACCAACCAAAAATCTATTGCCTTACTTCAGGGTTAACATGTCTCCAATCATCTATTAGGAAATTATTGACACAAACATTTGTAATACTTTTATTATATTCATAATGAGCATACTTTGTTGGGAATCTATCCCTCCACTTGTCAGGGACACATATAAAGGGTTAGTTCACCCAAAAATGAAAATTAGGCCATAAATTACTCACCCAAACAAGGCTTTCAGACAAATCCAGTCGGAGTTATGTTAATAATTGTCTTTGATCTTTCAAGCTGTTTAATGGCATCCATTAAAAAAACATGTCTCACAATGGCCCGGGGGCTGAACAAAGGTATCCGATAGCGAATTGATGCATTTTTATAAGAAAAAGAACCATATTTAAAACGGAATAATCAATTTAATCTAGCTTGCGCTCACTGACGTATATGGAATCTGGAATTGATGGAATCAATTAGAAAAGATAAATTTTTAATATAACTCCGAATGGATTCGTCTGAAAGAAGAAAGTCATATACACCTAGGATGCCTTGAGAGTGAGTAATTTATGGCCTAATGGCCTAATTCATTTTTGGGTGAACTAACCCTGTAAAGTCTCCACTGACCAACATATTATCTGTTGGGAAAAGTGCTTTCAATTCTCCAGCAATTTGTTTCAGCAATATTTTGTTCTTAGATTGTCCATTACAAACATAAACATTTAAAAGAATCAGTGGAGTAACTTCAATGATCAAAACTACAGTCAACCAGTGTCCCTCTTTATCACCTTTAACTTCAATTACTTTTCCAGGGCAGTTATTCAATGGCTACGCTAGCAGATCTATTAGTTCCATTACTAAATAAAATGGTATCATCCTACTGGTTTCTCTAAAAGTTTGAATCCTCTGTACTGGAATGTGTCTCTTGCAAGAAAATACACTGTGTCTGTTGTCTTTTGAAAAATAAAAATATAACTTTTCTCTTAATGCTGTCCTTAATCCCCCTGGTATTTAACGAAATAAAATTAGGAAAAAAATGTAAACATAGTATTCAGCTACGATACAAATAGCTAAAACAAGCTAAAAATAACACCACAAGAACTGTGTGAAAAAGGGTAATGGATCCATTAGTTCCTTGAAACATGACCACGTGTCTCATTTATTCACATAAAATCCATAAAATATTTATTATTGAGAATATGATTATTAAGGGACTGCATGGAGAGCTCTGGAAAGTACTGCTGTTCAGAGCGCCATCTTGCCGGAAGTCCTATTCCATGAGAGATATCAGATCTTAGAACCAACTCCTGAAATATGCACCAATCTCAGGAACAGAAATGTGTCCTGAGCCCAAAAAGAATGCATCATGCTTACCTACACATGGGGCTTTAATGAACTCCTGCGAATTTTTGTAGGAAACATCTTGGTTACATATGTAACCCTTGTTCCCTATTGGAGGGAATGTAGATGTCATGTTGTGACTCAACATTAGATGTTTGCTCGGGAGCCCCAGTCATCTCTGATTTTAAGGGAAAATGGCAATGAAATTTGGCTTGTGGATTTTGCATGCTGAGCCACTCCCCATGCACACGGATATAAAGAGGTGACAGGTGCATCCACTCATCAGGTTTTACGAGGAGCCAAGAACATGTCCCTTGCAAGCAGCGATGGTTCGAGGTTGTGTGTAGGGACGAGGGATGTCCTCGACTAAGGATTTTTCTGGTCGACTAGTGGTTTATTAATAAACCATTTTAATCATTATTATGAATCTTTAATTGCCTACATAGCCTAATGTGTGCTCAAGCGCATGAATAAAGCTTGCCACAGCACAGTAATGGTTATGAATGTGTCAGTGAAAAACAGTAAGGAGATTACATTAACATTTTAATAATGTTTTACATGGATTACATAATCTGAGAATTTGTTTTCCACTTGAATTGGTTCATTTGAAAGTAGACATTTCACTCTATAGATATATTTTTCATGTCCTTAAGGTAAAGATATATATGGTGTTTCGCGCTCAAGTTCACAGAGAATGAGACAACAGAAAGCGCATCCTGCTTGCTTTCCTTATTTAACAAAAGCGTGATTTGTTTTTATTGTGAGTGCACACAAATAAATGTAGAGTCAGACACTGAATAGCGCACATTTCTCTTGGTTAACATTAGATTAAACGGCCATGTAAAGTTGCTAATACTTACATATTTCAGATGATAAGCCATATTTGAAGTCAATGAATGATAGGTGAACATTTGAATGTCCTGCCCGATGTAGGCCTACTGTATTACCACATAGACCAATCCTTAATGATCTGTCTGTCACAAACTGTGTGACTTCGTCTGTGGAATTTTCGTTTTTTTTTTTTTCTGCGACTAAGCGACTAATAAAATTTTGGTCGACCAAGCCTCTTCTGGTTGACTAATGATTAGTCGACTATAAGGGGGCAGCCCTATTAGGGACATAACGTTTCTGCTTCCTCTCAGGGAATGAAGGTGACGTACGTAACCGAGACATTACCTGTCGGTCACTATGAGTTATGTCATGACTCGACATTAGGGCTCCATGGACAGCGCCACAACCTGAACCCCGTCACAATCCTGTGGCATTGCAAATATTGATTAGCAGCTGTGTATCAGACAAATATTACGCAAAGGTCATAATCTTCCCAACACCCCAGTGCAAATTCGCTGACCTTGGCACCCGCAGGGACCCAAAAGGTGAGTATATCGCTGCTGGAGATAGCCATGCCACAGTTCCTGCCACAGAAAATCTTTTCTTAAGAGAAGGAATTTCAACCTACACGCCTTTCCTGCTTGTTGTTGACAGCTTGGCAGTAATGATGGGGAAGCGAGCCTTCCAGAGAAGGGTGCAATGTAAGCCACATCCTACCTGTAGGGCGGTATCGTGGAGACACTGATATGGACTGACCCAGGCCTGGGGCAGTTCTACATATGGAATGGGACTCTGAGGCAGGTCCTATCTGAGAGTAGGGAGGAAAGACTGCCAACAGAGACTGACAGAATGCTCTGTCAAAGAGACGACATGAGCCGGTTTCTTCCCGTGTGTTGGGTAATAGGTAAGTGGCGGGAAGGACCGGCCAGTCACTTTAACAGAAAAGCAAGCGTGGGCTGCTGCGTGCCTAGTTTGGCATGGCAGAATGCCAGCAAACAGCACTCCCTTTTTACCACTAGAAGCTGACATCTCAGTTCACCGCAATCCCATAAAGCTCTGTTATAACACAATGAACATATGCACAATGAATCTTTCACAATGTCTACACTTTGTGTGTTAAAATGAAAGGAATCATGAGCACGCAATTTCAGCACTGCTGTGAGTGGATTTTAACTTAATCACCTCTGATTGGCCATTGCGTTCCAGAAATCAACAGCTATGTCTGTGATTGGCTACACTGAGCAACGCTTTAAACAAGTGTTATAAATACAAACTCTGCCTACCTTGCGCATGTTAATCATTTTAATGTTAATACTAGTTGTTCTTTTTGATTTTGTGCAACAGATAAATAACAATCTATATGTTTTTAGATATTTTATATTTAGATATTTCTATTTTGCGGGAGTCCCGCAAATCATTTTAATCTCCCATGTCCCGCACACACACGAGTCTCTACCCATCAGCACCCACACTTGCCCATCAAGTGTTGTCCCACTCCACACCCTATTGCGTTGTGCAGGTCTCTAGTGCTGTGCACCAATGCATAGCAGGAGGCAACACTCTGTGTCGAGTGAGCTCTCATCCCCCAGGGGTACAGCTCGCCTTAGGACTTGTTCGCCAAGCGATATTCAGTGGGCCAACCTCTTCTTGGAGACAGCCTTCCCTTTCTGCTGACATCCATAACAGACAAAGAGCTGTTCAGACTTTCTGAAGCTCAGGGTGCAGTCATCGTATATGAGACCTATCCTCCGAGGGCAATGCTTGCAGGTTTGCCACCTGATCACGAAAAGGTGTGGTGGGAACCTTGGGCACATATCCAGGCTGGGGTCTCAGGACAATGTGAGAGTAGGCCAGCCCAAACACAAAGCACACTTCGCTCACTGAAAATGCTTGTAGGTCCCCGACCCTCTTGATGGAAGTGAGCTTGGTCAGCGGCTCAAAGGGAACCCCTTAAACGCCAGATAGAATGGTAGAGAGATCCCAGGGGGCTCTAGCCTGAGTGAGGTGTCTAACACCGCTGGTGGCAGGTCACTTAAGTCTGCTGGCATATGGTGCCAAGCCCCTGAGAAAGGAGGTCCTTCCTCAGAGGGATGTGCCAGGGAGGGGCTGTTGCGAGGAGTGTGAGTTCTGAAAAACAGGTCTGGGTGGGCCAGTAAGGTGCAACCAGCAGGATCTGTTCCTCATCCTCCCTGGCGCCATTATCTGGGAAAAGTGAGCTGTCGTGAGAGCATGTCGGCTGCACAATTGAGCTCCCCTAGAATGTGAACGGTGCGCAGCAACTTGAGCCACGTCTGACTCCAGAGGAGGAGATGGCAGGCGAGTTGTGACATGCAACGTGATCGTAGACAACCCTGCTGGTTGATGTACGAATGGCAAAGTTTGCCCAGGGGCTGAATGAGTGGCGACACGTCAGCGTGATGGTCACGCAAACTGTACCTCATCACCATGCCCATCTCAGGACCCGAAAGTGTAACCAGTGCTGAAGTGGTCTCATATGAAGCAATCCGAGCAGCATGACTGCGGCTGCCATATGACCCAGGAACCTCTGAAAGTGTTTCAGTGGGAACCTCTGTCCTGCCTCTGAGGGAACTCAGGCAGTTCAGCACTGACTGGGTGCACTCATTGGTGAGACACCCCGTCATACTCAGAGATTCTCTGCACGGGGAAGAGCTTGTTCCTCTCCCAGTTGATTAGAAGCCCCAACTGGCTGAGCTTCTTGTGATCACACAACTGTTCTTGCAAGTGGGCCATGCTCGAGGTAGTTGAGGATCCTGATGCCCACTTCTCATAATGGGGTAAGGACTCCCTCCACGACCTTCGTAATGACACGTTTGGGGGGGGGGTTTCAGCCTGAAGGTGAGGACCCTGAACTGCCATGCCTGACCCTTGAACGCGAACTGTGAGGATGGCTCGTGCAGAGGAAAAATCAAGACATGAAAGTAAGCATCCTTAAGGTCAACCACTGCAAACCAATCCTGGGGATAGATGCATCTGCATCCACATCTTGAACAGAAGCTTCAGGATTGGCCTATCTTGAGTACGATGAAGCAAGGGGTGTAAATCTCAAACTGCCAACGAAGTCTGGAGAGTGCTGCTACACCTGGGGGATTGCCTGGTGTACTGAATCGAACTGCCAGAATGAGCCAGCGGGATGTGTTGAGCAGTGCAAGCCATGCATCCAAGCTCCATGCGAGTGGTACCAAAGCAACAATCAATGCACCCGTGGTGGTGCAGCGGTGGGAAGTCGTGCCGGATGGCGCAGAAGGCATCACATCCTGGCTCATTGCAGCAGGACTCCCTGTGTCCCCGGAGAGACTGGCCAGAGACGCATGAAGTGGCATTGTGGTCCAGATCCGCAATCTCTTGGGTGAGAGTGAGGAGGCTGCGTGTCGCTAACTGTCAACCCATAAACCTGGAGGAAAGGGAAACTGCTCTACTTTGAAATATGGATACCGAACAGTTCCCAGATTCTCCACCTGGCCTTCCTGCGGGGGAAGGAGTGGCGCTATACTCACCATGTCCTCTGAAAGAGCAGTTTACATTGTCTCCGGGTTGCCCGTGTCAGGGCCACTACATCATCTTTTTAGAGGACTCAGGGGCCAGTTGGAACAAGGGAGACGCCACACTCCTGTGAGATCCTCACTCTGGAGGATGCAGGATGGTGCCCACAGCAACGAGCAGACTAGGGCATGGCCCACCACAGAATGGTGGCAGGTGGAGGATCGCGTCGGGGCAGGATGTGCTGGATGGCCTATGCCTACTTCTGTACTGCTGAGGACTGCTGGGCACAGTCCTTAACCAGGTTGAGCCAAAGATGGCACTCTTGGACCACTAACGTGGACATTGCCTCCCCAGGGGACTGCACAGTGACTTTCATTGCCCAGGGGGAGAGGTCATTCACCGAGTGCAGCTCCTGCAACCTCCGGTCGGTACTACCCTCATGCACTTTTTTTTTGCATGAGCCGCCAACAGCTTACAGGCTTTGGACAGGATATGAGGACGATTTCTCCAAGTGGCACCATTTTGCGGGCAGGTGCAACGCAACCGCACTCTCCACTTAGGAAATGTCAACATATCCCTTAGCCACTCTGCCACAGAGGGTAGTGAGGATGGAGGAGGAAGATGAGTGGCTTCCCGGGAAGAAAGGAACCAGGGCAGAGCGCGGTCATGAGCCACACTTTGTGCCAAAAAACAATCATCCAGCCATGAGGGCTCGGTATAGAGAGGCGTGCACACCTCCAGTCCAGTGCTCACGGCTACACGGGAAAGCATGGCCGTCACTTCTGGGTCCGATTCGACCCCAGCGACAACACCCTAGGGGGGCAGCCCCACCGAATCTTCATTCTCGGAGGATGATAGCCCATCCCACAATGCTGCAATCAACATTTAATCCTCCAGCGGCACATATGAAATTAAATGCTGGGACCATTATGGTCACTTGGGAGCACCATGAGACACCGCTGCGGGAGGAGTTAAGAGATCCACTGGGAATGACCTGGCAGAGATGCTCTCACTGTGAACCTCGGATCTCCCAGAGCACTAGCCAGCGGTCCTCTGCTAGAGGGTGCCACTCTCATCCTCGTGAGGAGAGAGAGGTGTGATTGCAGCGCTGCCATGGTCATATGCTCACAGTGAACGCAAGAACCATTGACGAACGCAGGTTCAGCTTGCTGGAAACACTGAAGACAACGATCTTGGCCATTGACAGAAGACAGAACCGTCCTTGATTTGCTCTTTTAGAGAAACTGCACTTTTAGTTGATGCGCCTAGGAGAATCGCTGATGACAGGGACACCACTGTATGCGCCGTAACACCAACCAGAACAGCCTCTTCTATTTCCAGCTCTCAGAAACGATTGGCTTTGTGGAGTTGAAGTTCATTCACCCACTCGGCTCTGAAGCAAATATCTGATGAATGGATGCCCCTTTATACCGGCATGCACGGAGAGTGGCTCAGCATGCAAAATCCACTAGCCAAATTTCATTGTTGTAGTTTCATTGAACTATTGTTGTGTTGTCTTGATGATGACATGTTCTGAATGGACAAAGAGAACCAAGAACATTGGCACAAAGAGAAACAAGACATTGGCACAGTCAGTCAATGAATTGCCATGTTTCTAGTAAAGCTATTAGAGAGAGCACCAAGTGAACCTATGAAAGGGAACAATTTGTGTTTTCAATATGTGACTTTGCATTAACTGAGGATGTTAATGTCTACCTAATGAAAGACAGCTTTCTGTTTTTGTGGAATTTACTTATTTTCATCACTATTAGTGTGCCAGGACATGCTTTTATATTCACATACATACTCACAGAGCAGAACTGCTTCAAAAATCTCATGCTAATTCAGTCTATTGCAAAAGTTTATGCATATGTATGTACAATAATGTAGATCAATATTCCTGATCTTAGTTTGTCAAGCTTTACATAACTGATAAAACTGTTAAAGCGGTTTTTAAATGTGCTTTATAAATAAATGAACTTGAACTTGAACTTTACATAACTGAAATTCTGAGATAAACATCAGTCTTATCAAGATTTCAGCAAAAAGAGTCAGCAGATAAGACACCCCAACCAAAACTTAGTTGTTTCAATGCCTTTAAGGTTATCATCTCTGTCAAAGATTTTCAGTCATAAGTTTATTATAGCAAGCCTTGAATTGCACACAGCTGTTTGTGCAGTGTTTTTGTTCTTATTTTGCCAGAAAATGTCAGGAGTAGTTTTTTTTCTTTTTCTTTTTTTTTTTATATTATTGATATAACCTTTAATCACTTTTTTTTTTTACTTTTTAAACATTGCTTAAAATTTTCTAAAAGAAGAGATTTTAGCCAAACAAACAAAAAGTTGTTAAGTGTGACATAGCTGACCAATATATTTCAAGTTTTTTTCATTTGGCTAATACAGAACACTACCTTGCATAAATAAAGCTCAATATTGCTAGGAAAATTCAACTTGCTTAGTCATTTTTAATCCCATATTCTTTGCCAGTCACTATCTGTTACGATCGCCAGCTTGGAGTGCCCATGAACTCCACTAGAGGGAACTCCATTCCAGACTCTTGCCACTCTACTCCGGACTCCATTTCCCATGACCATCTACTTAGGAACCAAATACAGACGCCTCCCTTTACCCATCAGGAGGAATATAAAAGTTGCACACACACACTCTAAAGCGCTGATTATTGTATAGTCATTCTTTGTTTCTAGTTTCCGTGTTTCCTAGTTTACCTATGCTTTTTATCCTTGGACTGTTTCCTTGATTTTTATTGTTTGCTGCCTGCCCTTTCCATTGCTTGTGCATTAGATAGGGCTGCCCCCTAATAGTCAACTAATAGTTAGTCAACCAGAAGAGGCTTGGTCAACCAAATGTTATTAGTCAATTAGAGGAAAAAAAAAATCCACAGGCATAAAAAAAGTCTGTGACAAACAGATCGTTAATGGCTAGTGTTTGGTACATCGGGCAGAACATCCAAATGCTCACCTATCATTCATCGACCTCAAATATGGCTTATCATCTAAATTATATAAGTATTAGCAACTTTACATGTTCATTCAAACTTATTTGAAATGTAATCTAATGAGAAATGTGCGCTGTTCAAGTATCTTTGTGGAGTGTGGAAGCTGAACAGTAGCACTCACTGCAGGACAGATGGAGGTGCCAGTGCGGTCACTTCCTCTTAAGATACTCCGTAATTTGTGGTCATACAGATAAAAGTTATACATCTTTCAAATCTGTTAAGACACTATGTTTATTTGTGTGCACTAACGATACTGTGCTTTTGTAAACTAATGAAAGCAAACATTCTGCCATCTCAGTCTCTGTCAACTTGATTGCGAAACTCCATGTCTATCTTTGCCTTACAGACATTAAAAATATATCTATATCCTCCTGAGACCCAGCCCATTGACTTATGTCCACTGTAGTGGACATTTGAGTTTCATCCCTCTCCTTGGAATCTTTTGTGCAAGTCTCTTAATTCCTGCTGTACTGTACAGAGGACATCCTGGGCTTTTCAGTGATATGTTATTTGATTGGCTGGGAGGCCGGGAACCCCCTCAATCTTTCAATCCAATATGGACGGCATAGGAACAAGCACATTTTATGGAAGGATAAAAGGTGAGTAAAATATTGTTTGTCTATGGTTTTGTTACTATGAATGAAATGTCTACTTTCAAATAAACCAACTCAAATCGAAAACAAATTCTGATTTCAGCCAGAACAGCGGACATTCGAGCCTGTCCTCCAACAAAAAACGACCATATAGGTCGTTTGTGCAAGCACCTTATTACGACCTATATTTACGTTTTAAAGTTAAGTGGCCTCTAGCGGGCGTAAAAATAATGACAGTATCGCGTTGCGTCTGTCGTCATGAAATGATGTATAACGTCATTACCAATCAAAATGCACGTTTATTTAAATGCAATGTGTGGACTTTTTACACCGAACTCACAATAATTTGTACATATTTTACTAGGTGGCTTATTCGTTCAAATGATCACACCTAACCCCACCCCCTAAACCTAACCCTCACAGAAATCATGCTAAATTATGATTTATTGAGCATATACATTTTACGTGCACGTCCGTTCTCTGGGATCGAACCCATGATAGCATGATTGCATATCAAGGTATAACGCAATAATCCACCAACTGAGCTACACGAAACACAAATCACAGTGCAAATAAAACAGTACAAAACATTAATATGAAAACGATCTTTTGCCGATAGGGGCGCAATTGTAGTATACGCTCTGATGGGTCATATTTCAGGGATTTGGACAAACGACCTATACGAGCGTATTAGTTGGAGGACAGGTTGGACATTCCCAGGGCCTCAGCACTGGTCGTCACAGAGACTGTTCCTCTTTCCTCAGTGCTCCCTGTAATGGTGGTCGCCATTCTGTGTTCAGGCTACACACTGCTCTGAGTCTGCTTCAGAGTCCATTCCAGTCCTTGAATCTGATCCAGAGCCCACTCATCCCAAAGGTGGCAGCTCCCGCTGCAGAACCTCTCAAATCAGTGGTATCAGCTCCACCTCCTCCCAAGATAGCAATTTCCGCTGCAGAACCTCCCAAGACGTTGATGTCTGCTCCAGTTCTTCCCGAGGTGGCAGCTCCTGCTGCAGAATCTCTTAAATCAGTGGCATCCACTCCAGCTCCTCCTGAGGTGGCAGCTCCCACTGCAGAACCTCCCAAGTCAGTGGAGTCTGCTTTTGAACCCTTGGCCTGTCCTTTTAGGGTCAAGGATACCATCTTTGGACCCTGCTGCTCTTCAGCTCTGCATGGTCCATCCTGGTGCTCTTCAGTTCCGCCTGCTCTGCCCTGGTGCTTTTCAGCTTCGCCCTGGCTCTCTGTTCCACCGGCCCTGCCCTGGCACATGTACGTGACCATGAAATGGAAATTATCAAATGGTTTCAGCGTCTTTACCTTGATTTTTATACGTTGACCCCAGATTCAGATCCATAAATGAGCAATTCTTTATTATTATTTATTTATTTTCTTTATAGAATCTAAGGCTTTGCTTACAATTGGTATTAACATCTGTCTTGGATGCTGGTATTTACATCTTTGCTGTGTACACATTGCTGTTTGTACTTGGCATTACCCTTTGTCTCTGATACATTTTAGTGACAACTTGTTTATGGATCAAGAGATTCTCCTTCTCAATCTAATTTTCTGCCAAAACTTATATCATTGTTGTTTTTGTGTAATGTAAATCACATGGTTGTAATGTGAGTCATCGAGCTTTGGATAACTTAAAATTAGACATTTTGTTTAACTTGCTCTTCAACCTTTAAAGTTGGAAATAGCATCCTTATTCATTGAAACAAAACATGTATATTTTACGACCTTGTTTAAATCCACCTAAGATGACAATTTCTGTTTGTTTAGGGAACACATTAGATGTTCATGTTACAAGTAATGTAGCCATATGTGGATGTGGTTGACTTGATTCCAAAACATTAATATAATATTTTATGATTGGATCACCTGAGACCTTAGTGTAATAATACCAGGTCTGACAGGGTCTGAGATGACTTGTGTATTCAGATAAAATGTTTAATCAAACTCAAACCAATGCACACACCTTTTTTGGTTTATAACAAAGAGAGTTTGGAAAGATAACATCTTTCAGTTTGTGAAGTGGATCATTTGTACAAATACAGAAAGAGGGTCAAGTGAACAGAGCATACAGTACCTGTAAAGGCAGCTGGCAAAACCTAACATTCCAAATGCTTAAAGATATAAAACTGAAGATAATGTTACCTTGCAACTTGCTTGAGATTCGAGCAGCCTGAGCAGCAAAGTCTATTTTATTCTTTACGATGAAAATGATATTCTGGTGGAATATTTGGTCTAACTTTGATCATTCTTTGATACAAAGTAGAAAGCTGTGGATAATTTGTAGAGTTTCATATTTGCCCTGGTTAGCCACAGCTAACCACACATTGTGCTCTGAAGTTACCATCAAGGAACATATGTTTATCCCCAACATTGAAAATTTTTCAGGTCCAGGTGGCTGAAGCAAAGTAATCCCTCTGTGATTCCACTAATGTGTGACTTTAACAGGTGACTTTCAGTTTACTACATCGATAAGGTAAGAAAAATGATGCCCACTGTATTATGTAACTGCTTATAATGTGGGAACTACAGAAACATTAACTCTGGCTGCTATTTTTCAGAATAGATAGTTGGTGGATTTCACATCTTAATTTGTAGAACTTCTAGCTATTCAGTGGGCAAATTCATTTGTCACTGAGAAAAGTCGCATATTAACGTGATAAACACTACCATAACACATATCTCATGTGAAATTGCTTGTTATATTTGTTTTAAGTGCACCAAAATATTATTTAATATGTTTTTTTCTATCTGCATCACAATTCACGGCATTGTTGAGGTGACTGGCTCAAGAAAAAGCTTCTATGGCTCCCTTGAGATAAGATCCAGGTTCTACAGACCCTTGGCTTAGTCTTAGGAGTGGCAAAGTGTAAATCTGATACTTTCTGCAGTTTTTTTTTTTTTTTTTTTTTAAGTCTTCAGTGAAGTTTTTGCCAATCCACATTCACACTCAGTGGTGATGGTGGAACTGGGCTTCCTTTTTTCCAGGCCACACTAAGAATTAGGATACATAAAGCCTACAAAAGGAACACATCTGTGAATGACCGACCTCTTATGCTTTACAAAGTGTTCCATTAAGCATCTGCTAAATTACTAAATATTATTTCTTTCCAGAAAGTGGCCTATTTTCTATCCCAATGCTTTTCCAAGTGGGATTAAATAGGTTCTTTCTTAGAAGTTTTAGTAAGTTTTTTTTTTCTTCCAAGTTTCTACCTTCCCTTGTTTTCTGTAATATACTACTTCTACAGTAGTCAACATTTGAAGTGAATCAAAATCTTTCATCAAAGTTGTCCTAAAACCATAATGCATTCTTGTCTTAGGAAAACTTTGATTAACTTTTTTCATCCACTTAAAATGTTGACTACTCTATACTGATCATTTATGGCTAGATTAATGCATATAAAAATATACCAATGAAGACAAAAACTGCACTGCATTTTTACATGAAACAACTTTATTGAAACACTCAATTAATTTCTCTTTCAAGAGTCAGCACTTGGGTTTACATAAAGCTTAACACATATTATCCCACTTTATTGTTTTAGTTACACATTTCATATTGAAAATATGTTTGATGATATAAGAAACAAGTATTTACTAAGAACAAATATTAAAATATTTGGATTTTTATTCAGTTGGATGCCTGGATTTTTGTATAACTGGGAGAATTTTTGTACAACCTGGAGGGCATGATATATATATATATATATATATATATATATATATATATATATATATATATATATATATATATATATATATATTCTTTGCATAAGTGTTGAGCCTGTCCTTTGATTGTTTCTAGGTCATTTGTGTTCATTTCTATGTCTGCGGATAGCCAGGTTCTCTCCCAGATGTCATAGGCCTTCTCAGATGGCTGTGGAACCTCCACTCTGCCAAAAGCTTTTCATGTGGTTGGCTCTAACTTCCAAGAAAGATGAACTGGCCCATAATGTGGCCACAGAGTGACCGTCAGTGCACCACTGCTGCGGTTGGGGAGATCTCACTGTGAGCGATTCAGGAAAGAGGAGTTTTAAGGAAATCTTTTTGACAGCCCCTTAAACAAATACAGTAGGGCAAAAAACCTGGATCTCTTTTCGAATGAGAGACTTATTTCCATTCTGCACCTATCAATTTTTACTGAAGGATTAAACAGTTTTCTCTGTTCTTCTTCCAGTTACAAAACCTCGGCAGACAAATATAGTACTCAATGCCTTTTTACTGGCAATGAATTCATTTTATTTAGCTCTTCGTGTCTGGGATGTTAGTGTGATCAAAGCATCTGCTTGTCTAACCTTTTAGCAGAGTGTAGTCTTTGCTTTCTTTATTCTATTTCTATATTTTCACTGCAAACCAATAAATGACAATTCCAAATAAAGATTTACATCAAGATGTAAAAATGCCTATTTCTGGGGGCAGTTTCACCACCAGTGCTTAAACGTTAGTACTTAGCCTAGTAGCATAAATTGACATAAGAGGGCTTTCACACAGGGTATATTCTCTCCATTCTGATTCCAAGTGTAATTGTTCCTGGGATCCTGTCATCCCCGCAACATTGGTGACTTGACTCTACCCAACTCCATAGCATTTGCATTCATTTTGCTTTATCACAAACATGCACAGCGTGCATGATAGAGAACACAATGGGTCAATATATTTTGGTTTAGGTTTTTATTATTTTGGTCCAAGACATTTGCAATTTTGTGCTTTCTGCTGCTCACAAACAATCGCTTTTGAGGAAACAACTAGTTGCAAGCTATTGATGACATTTACTGCTCTTAATGCACTCTGCATGATTACGCTGCACACACACTCTTACTCATGTCTACACGCTGATCCCCTACATGTGTTCCACTGAACTAAAGACATCATCATCATCTAAAATGCATGCACAGGTTACTTTACTTCCTCAACAAGTGCGGACTCTAGTCTGGGACTGCATTTAAGTTCAGTTGTTTATGCCCTTTTAACTGCAATCTTCCCTTCATCTCATGTACTGTGATATCTGTCATTGCTTACATTGAACAAGTGCACACTACTGGTGAAATCTGCGCCCTAAGCCCTAATTCTGTATGGGGCTGATTTATTAACTTTGTGTGTGTGTGTGTGTGTGTGTGTGTGTGTGTGTGTGTGTGTGTGTATCATTCCATAGGTCTATAGGTGTGTCTATAGGAGAAATGGGTCTGTCCATATAATTTCTCTTATCTACTTGTGAGAGCATAATATCACATGGATTTGGTGGTCACGCTGAACGGCACAGTTGTAAAGACACATTGTACTACAGGGTATTTAAACAGCAGTGCACTGTAAAATAATAATAATAATAATAATAATAATAATAATAATAAAATGTTGCAATTAGCACAACTTAAGATATTCACATTAAAATAACTTATCCGGATTTAACTTAAAATAGCCTAGCCTATACTATTCAAGTTGTCACTTAGCCTACTTCTTATTTTAAGTTGACTAAACATAACATTTTAAGGCAGCATGAGCACTTTAAGTTCAGACCACTCTTTTTTACAGTCTGCAGAATGCAATTTGACCCTTTCATCTTTAGAACAAAATGAATAAATTTTAACTTGCAAAGTACTAAAGCAACAAAATAAATAAAATATTTATGCTTGAGAGGTAACTCGTATTTTCTTACCATATATAAAACAATTTTCGAGACAATTTAATATGAATATGATTTAATGCACTTTTGAACTACATACAAAATGTGGTTTAACGTGAGCAACACCACGGACGCAGCCTATAGACGCTTTCAACATAAACAAACATTACTTTGCATGCACGCTTTTGTGGCCCAAACTTAACTTCCAGTAGTTTTCTGCAAAAAATCAATATCAAAAGCAAAGTCCCTCTAAAGTAGGTTATTTCTGATAACAAGCAAAATATGTTAGCTGCAAATCATACGGGCTTTTTTTAAAATGCAAATTTATTCTCTGCCAGCAGGAGGTGCTTTTGGAGCGGGTGAAATACAAGTTTCCCCACTGATCTATATATAATGACTGGTTTGCTCATTGCAATCTCATTGCTCATTGCATTGCCGGTTGAAGCCAGTTTATGGTGGGGCCCCCATCTGACCACAATAGTGGACATACATTTGCTACATTTTGCTTGGATCTTGGTGGACTAACATAAGCAAACTGTCCAACGCCATCAGATAAAGATGCTAGGACAACTGCCAGACACCTCTTAAGGGGAAGAAAAAGACCTTTGGTACAAAACCCAGGAAGGACAGGACATCTCATTGGTCAAAATGCACTTTCTGCCCTTTACCCACCAACAGACTGATTCCTAAGGTTTTGGCCTGTGACTGTCATAAAATATAAAAATTCCTTGGGACCTCTGAATGCAGCAGCAGTGGGTGAAACAAAGAGAGATCACAGAAATCCATCCAAATCTATTCATAACTATGTTTTCAAACCTTAAAACTTATATTTATTCAGAGAAATAAGTATTCTCAGTGTCAGCAATGTATAGGGCAACATAGGGCAACATCATGCATGCAAGACAGTTCAATATTTTTTTTTTTTTTTTTTTACATGTTTGGACTTAATGCAACTGATACACTCGTTCTGAGTCTGAGTCAGGCAAGTCCAGTTAGAGGGAAGACAGCAACAGAAGCAACCCAGCCTGCAAGGGCAAGACACTAGCAGATACACTTATTCTGAGTCTCCCATCCCAAAAGACAGAAACATCAACATTCTGAGCCACTAGCCAGACTGATAAACAAACACAGACCGGAAGTTAACTTCGGGTGTGCGCCAGATGAAACTGTCTATAGGCTAATTCTTTCATGTGACACATTTATTTGCGGTTATAGCCCCTTTTCTCAACAAAAAGTGTTTCCAAACTATTTTTTGACATTTGAAGTATAAATATAGAATTTATGCGCTAAAGTTAAACGGAAAAAGATTGTGTAGACACATGAGAAATTTTATCTATAAATGGCATATGAAACAGCTATCGGTAAAAAATTTAAAGCACTGAATATTTTTTTGCAAAAAATAAAAAATAAATAATTGGATGGAAACCTCAGTGTTTTGCAATAAAAATATCACATTACATATAAACAGGGCCTAAAATTAACAATCGCCGAGCGCCAAATTCAAGTAAAAATCAGCGTTGGCGAGTCCATGTAAAAGTGTCAGAAGCCAGTTGGCGGGTAGTTGTTTTGGGAGTTTTAAAATTTTAATGATTTTAAAAATGCAATGCAGTTTTTAAAAGAGGTTAGTTGTTTCTTACATAAGCAAATAAAATAATCTTTTCCGAAGACAAGATCATCGTGATTAGCTGTTCTGTCATAAGCGACAAGAGCGAATTAAATAATAGGATACAAACGGACTGAAAAGGGCAGAGAAGGGATGGCCAGATTGTCTTTAGACACAGTTCTAATAACTTTTACCTGAGAAGATTTTGCTGCTTCATTTCAGAAGATTAACTTTTCCCTTCTTTATTCTTCATAACCCGAGAATGCATGACACATACCTGGGGTTACTTACACTGCCTAAATGGTGCAGTGAAGTATAGGCTGTGCATTCGACTGTATTCTGAGCTGCTTCAGACAGCTCACCTGTAGCGCTTTTATGGACGAAAACAAATTATGTCAAAATGCCGGTTTTGGCAAGTTACCTTCTAAATGTAGTCTAAAATTATTTATAAAGTCTTAAATGACCGTAAAGGTTTTGGAGAAAATCAGATATGTGTCAAATCCGCATCATATGCATCAGGTTTTAAAGAGACAGCACTGATTTTAAAGTGAAACCTGCAGAAGTCTGTCACTGATGTAACTTTAAGAACAAAAGAAAACGAGAAATCCTTGGTCTGTTCTAGTCGCTGATTAAATTTTTTTAGCTTGATTGAAGATTCATATGTATAGTTTATGCATATATAATATAGTTTATGTGAAGATTGTTTTAAAATCACTTAAATTAAAAGTTGTTACTGTATATATTTCAGAGCCTATTAAATGTTAAAAAGAATGGCTTTCAATTATACTGTAATGTTGAATGGCTATAATTAATAGGTAAAATTGAGAGAAAATGCACCAGCAGGACAAATTAAAAACCATTCTTAATATGTGTAGTTATTTTAGTAGTAATAACTGCCTGTTTTTGCAAAAAGAATTTCATGGCTGGTAAATTTTATTATGTCACCGGCCATTGGCAGGTGTGGCAAAAAGTTAGCTTTAGGCCCAGCATTTAAATATTTGGATAACAGTTTAGGGACCAGTTCTCACTATTATTAACTAGTTGCTTATTAGCATGCATATTACTAGCATATTACATAGCTTAATGTATAAAGTACATATTAATGCCTTATTTTTTATGACCAAATTTTAGATGCCTTAATCCTACCCCATAGATAATAGCGAGAATTGGTCACCAAACTATAGTGTGACTTGTATTTAAAATTGAAATTGCATTGTAACATTGATAAGTAAATAATTCAGTTCTTTAGTCCTTTAGCACACGTTTTTATCCAAAGCAACTGACAAATGAGGACAATAGAAGCAATCAAAACTAACAAAAGAGCAACAATATATAAGTGCAAATGACACGTCTTGGTTAGCCTAACGCACGTAGCAACTAGCAAGGTATTTATTTATATATATATAGACACACACACACACACACACACATATATTTTATATATATATATATATATATATACGCACTCATCGGCCACTTTATTAGGTACACCTGTTCAATTGCTTGGTAACACAAATTGCTAATCAGCCAATCACATGGCAGCAACTCAATGCATTTAGGCATCTAGATGTGGTGAAGACGACTTGCTGAAGTTCAATCCAAGCATCAGAATGGGGAAGAAAGGGGATTTAAGTGACTTTGAACGTGGAATGGTTGCTGGTGCCAGACGGGCTGGTCTGAGTATTTCAAAAACTGCTGATCTACTGGGATTTTCTGATGATTCTTGATTTCTGCTGCGACATTCAGATGGTAGGGTCAGAATTTGGCATAAAGAACATGAAAGCAAGGATCCATCCTGCCTTGTCTCAACAGTTCAGGCTGGTGGTTGTGGTGGTGTAATGGTGTGGGGGATATTTTCTTGGCACACTTTGGGCCCCTTAGTACCAATTGAGCATTGTTTAAACGCCACAGCCTACCTGAGTATTGTTGCTGACCATGTCCATCCCTTTATGACTACAGTGTACCCATCTTCTGATGGCTACTTCCAGCAGGATAATGCACTATGTCACAAAGCTCAAATCATCTCAGACTGGTTTCTTGAAAATGACAATGAGTTCACTTTGTTCAAATGGCCTCCACAGTCACCAGATCTCAATCCAATAGAGCAGCTTTGGGATGTTGTAGAAACGGGATATTTGCATCATTGATGAGCAGCTGACAAAACTGCAGCAACTGCGTAATGCTATCATGTCAATATGGACCAAAATCTCTGAGGAATGTTTCCAACACCTTGTTGAATCTATGCCATGAAGAATTAAGGCAGTTCTGAAGGCAAAAGGGGGTCCAACCCGGTACTAGCAAGGTGTACCTAATAAAGGCCACGTTGAGTGTGTGTGTGTGTGTGTGTGTGTGTGTGTATATATATATATATATATATATATATATATATATATATATATATATATATATATATATATATATACACACACATATACAAAGAAAAATATGTAGATAGAATATAAAAAAATAGAAAGCTAGTGTTATTTTTTTTAATAAAAAAGATAAATAAGTAAAGTAGAATTAAAATATAAAGTGCTATAGATAGAGGGTCAAATAAAGATGGAACAGATGTGTTTTTAGTCGTTTCTTGAAGATGGCTAAGGACTCAGATGCTGCAGACAGGTAATTCATGTAGCGAGAATGAATGCTATTACTAAAGCAAGAAACCCAATTAACCCAATTAACATAATGACACAAATATAGTCCACCCGATGTTCTTACAGACATTTATTAACTCAAACGTATTTATACCTTATACAGATAAGGTGCTGCAACTGGGAGGAAAAGACCAATTAATACAGCTCAACTCGGACACTGAGATATTCTTATGGAAACTTAAACGTGGCTTTATTTATTTCTTGTAAATTCAGATTAGAATGCATTGAATTGATTGATTGTAAGTAATGAATGTTTTTTATACCATACTCTAATGGTTTTTCATCTTCACGATGAGTCATTTGCAGAACCGGTACCGAGGAGGTGTGTGGTTGATTTTCGTGGTCATTTACATGTAGTTCTATTGTATTTAGATTTACAGAATGCAAATTTTTTTCAGAATGCACTGAAAATATACAATAACACACTGTATACAGTATATACGGTAAGAAACCTGAGAAACAGTAATAATACTGTGAAAACAACAATTATTTAAAGTGATGCTGTTTGCTAACTTTTACTAGTACGCTCTCTGACCATCCAATCAAAGGACGAGAAAATGCTTATGTTAACGTAAGCTGCCAACTCGAAATCTGATTGGTTAAAGCAACGGTTTCATTGCCATTGATTTTAAGCTACAGACACCTGCACTGTTGATTCTGAAGGCCTTTTTGCTAGGACAACTGCCAGACAAGGCAGATTTTATTGACAGAAGTGACAGAAATGTCTGTGTGAAGTGATTGTGTGTGAAAGTCTGTGTGAAAATATGTCTTGATTAACTAATAATTTTCTCTGTTTGTTGAGAGATGCTGAAGGGAGGGAATCCAAACCAAATCATGATGATTCAGCATTTCTTCTGGCAGGATGTTAGAATAAAATTAATTCATTTTATGTCAAACCAGTATAACAGCTTCACTGACATCTGAATATGCAAGAAACTGTGACCTTCATGAAGTGATTTCTTTCTGAAGGCATTGCTTACTAAGGGGCCGAGAGGTGTTACAGAGGAAGGCAGTATATGAGGCTTATTTTGGTAGGTCTCCACTCTCTCTACAGAGAGAGCACTGCTTGACCACTTTGGACTGCAAACACCAGGCACAAAACATGCATTCATGTAGATGCCCATGAAATGGAATAAAACAAACAGAAAACAAGAACTTCCCTTCATTTGTTTGCTTTCTTCAACCATAATTTTTTACTCTTGGCAGTGAACATACAGTGCATCCGGAAAGTATTCACAACGCTTCACTTTTTCCACATTTTGTTATATTACAGCCTTGTTCCAAAATGGATAAAATGCATTATTTTCCTCAAAATTCTATAAACAATATCCCATAATTACAATGTGAAAAAATTTTTTTGAAATCTTTGCAAATTTATTAGCAATAAAAGTAAATAAATAAATCAAAAATCACATGTACATAAGTATAGAGGGTATGCATGTGATGTCACAGTCAGCTGGAGTGACTGTGGTTCTGCCCACTGAGTGGCAAAAAGGCTGAATGGCAGCATTGGTTTTCACAGTGAATGCTGCGAATGAACACACAAAACACACCTAAAACGAGAAAGAGCTTTGCAATTGACTACAAATAGATTTGACAAGAAATCTGAGGTATATTTTTACTGACTTCCGAAAGCTACAGAAGAGAGAAGCAAATGAATCGCTGCAATAAAAAAATAATGTAAAAAAATGTACTCCAGGTAGAGAAACGCAGATTTGCAGTTACCTTGTAATGTCAATATGTTGAATTTTGAGGTAAAATCATACTCTATATATTGTATTCTTATATATTGAATTGACAACTCATCAATTAAATATTTACAATCTTATATTCTGCATAACTGGATGCTTTTAAATAAACACTGATAAAAACTGAGTTTTTGGGATGGACAATATGACTATAACCTATACTATACTGGACTATAATATGACTATAAAGGGTTTAAAATTAACACCCACCAACCTGCCAAACGCAGGTAAAAAATCAGCTTTGGCGGGTAACACTGTCAAATCACTAGCTAATTTGGCAGGTTACTTTTCGTAAATTATGTTAGGATTTAGCGCAAATACTGAACTTGTGACTCATCATGATATATTAAATACAGCCTAATTGCACAGTGTCTGCACATATCTAGCTTACTAAAACATTAAAACTGTCACCTCGCAACAAGTAACGGTGTGGCGGAAGCAATAACGAAAAGTTGAAAAACACCCGAAGACTCACACCGTGGATGTGACAAAATACAAAAGAACCCATTATAATCAGTTATTCTATCTACACTGGACACAACACTACAAATCCCAGACAGTAAACTGATGCCTTGTTTAATTTATGACTTAGGCCTACGGTCTGACATAAAGAACAAATGATTTGAAATGGTCGCTTTGTCGGATTCAGTGTGGATAGCCTCAATTCAATTCAATTCAATTCAATTCATGTTTATTTGTATAGAGCTTTTTACGATACAAATCATTGCAAAGCAACTTTACAAAAAATTAAGTTTCTACAATATTTAGTAGTAGCTTATCAGTGATGACTGTCAGTTTATGTGCATATGGCAGAAATGTTTGGAAAAAACAATAAAAGAAGTAAACAAACAGACAATTAACACTATTAACAGCAATTATGCAATCAAACTTATAGCAAAATGTGGTAGTTCTGTATGTTGTCTCTGGGTTAGCATCATCTGAGGTCCTCTAAGGGGTTGGCATCATCTCTTCTCAGGTGTTCTGGATCCAGACTGGAGCTTGTGTAAATCCTAGTTACATCCCGTGGCAAAACAGAGAAACAAATAGAGTCTTAGTAAACATAACTGCTGTTCCAGCCAAGTAAAATTAATTAGTTTAACCCAAGCTAAAGAATAATAATGCGCATTTGATCAGATATAACTGCAGTCCAAAGTTATGAAATGCATTATTTGAATGCTTGGTCAAAGAGGTGTGTTTTTAATCTAGATTTAAACAGAGAAAGTGTGTCTGAACCCCGAACATCATCAGGAAGGCTATTCCAGAGTTTGGGAGCCAAGTGCGAAAAAGCTCTACCTCCTTTAGTGGACTTTGCTATCCTAGGTACTACCAAAAGTCCAGAGTTTTGTGACCTAGGGAGCGTGATGGATTGTAGCGTGGTAGAAGACTAGTTAGGTACCCAGGAACTAAACCACTAAGGGCCTTATAAGTAAGTAATAATATTTTGTAACTGATACGGAACTTAATGGGTAGCCAGTGTAGAGACTGTAAAATTGGGGTAATATGATCATATTTTCTTGACCTGGTAAGGACTCTTAGCCTCTGCATTTTGGACTACCTGTAGCTTGTTTATTGAGGATGCAGGACAACCACCTAGCAGTGCATTACAATAGTCCAGTCTAGAGGTCATGAATGCATGAACTAGCTTTTCTGCATCAGAGACAGATAACATGTTTCATAGCTTGGCAGTGTTTCTAAGATGGAAGAATGCTGTTTTTGTAACATGGGAAATATGATTTTCAAAAGACAAGTTACTGTCTAATATAACACCCAGATTTTTGACAGGTGTCGTAATACCAGTTTCAGCCATGGGAGGCGGTATGCGGGCAACATAACCACCAGCCAACCTGCAATACACGAATAACTCGCACGGCTTGTGGGCGTACTTGAACTTGTTGTCAATCGTGTGGAAAGTACAGCCCACTACTTCATTTCAGTTCAGGGAAGAGAGCGGAAGGATGGCTGAAGCCCTTGGCAAGAGACACCTACCACCACCACCCGCTACAGGGAAACAACCGCGCTCGGAATCATAAATCAAATCCGATAAGAAAAGGAGCCGAACCAGAGTAAACATCGGCACTGCTTTCCATCGCTGGAGACAACTGATGGACTTGAAAGAAATGAGGTTCGACTCCGAACGTGCAACATTTCTTTTGGATTGGTAAGTAAGATGCTGTTAGTATTTTGCTAGAAGTTTGTTTTATATGTTTGCGTATTTTTTTCGGGAAGTTATAACATAGAAATGTATCGAAGGCTGTTCGATAAACGTGCTAATATTAGCGATGGCTAACCGTAGCTGCCTTTGATAATTAGCTAGCTATAAGTTACCCACAGATCCGATCCGGTTTTCACCTGTTATCTACCAAAGCCCCGTCTCTACCAAGCTGATGCTAAAATGTAACATTACCTAAGAAGCTTGAAATGTCTTCGATGATAATGAACCCGAGAGAGAGAGATAGAGAGAGAGAGAGAGAGAGAGAGAGAGAGAGAGAGAGAGAGAGAGAGAGAGAGCGAGCCCCGGCCGCGCGCGCACTCACTCACTATATTCAGAGCGGTCAAGTTTTTGCTAATGAAAATCAAACTTGATATATGCTGCTAAATTAGCATCAGGCAGGCAGCATACGTAACACTCTAAATAGATGTTGTCCCTATTTTCACTTGTATATGTGCAGCTAAGAAAAAAACACTTTGATCGATATTATGTATGAGGAATACATTTTGGTCATTTGTAGCCTACTGTATCTTTCAACAGTGTTCGTGTTTTTTTACTATAGTAGAGATGATCGGTTCACATGCGCTAGGGATCTGCCGTGTAACATTTACAAGTGCCAAAACGGTATTGTTTGAATTGCGTCATAAAATTGACAGAATCTATTATTTTTTTATATCATAACTAACCTGCTCTGTCTAGTATGTTGGTTTCCGTGTCCTCTTTGTTTCGTGGTTTTTCTGTGCGTGAGAAAATTGATGTGTGGCATGAAAGCGTGTGAAAAGAGTCAATTGCGTGTGTCTCACGGTGAATGCTTGAGAGTTGGCAGCTCTGGTTACGTTGGTTGGCGCTAGCTTGGTCAACATCAGCTGTCTGATGTTGACCAATGATGTTGACAGAATGCTGTCTGTCAAATTAATTTAATTCAAATAATGTGTATATACAACTCAAAATGTAATATGAACAAAACGAATATGAACATATTCACTGGTAAAGGTGAAGGGGAGTAGCTTGAAGATGTCATGTTTCAAAATCACTTGACATCACCCAACGTTCCTCTGGAGGCAAAACGTCCTCTTAGGCTTCGGCTATGGCTCTAGGGTTGTTGTGAAGGTAGGGGCGGAGCATAGAGACTATGCTGTTTCTCGTTTGTTACTCTAGAGTAGACCAATTCACTTTATTGAGGCATACTGCCCCCATCTGGTATGGAATGTAGAGTATGACTTGATTTTTTTTGCCAAAAATGACACATGGCACCTTTAATAACCACCAGCTTGAATGGTTTTGGGACGTGACTTAAAGATAATGATGAGTTAATAATATTGAGAAGCGGTTCTTCTGCTACAGGTAACAGTTCTTTCAGTAATTTAGTGGGTACAGGATCTAATAAACATGTTGTTGGTTTAGATGCAGTGATAAGTTTATTTAGCTCTTCCTGTCCTATAGTTGTAAAGCACTGCAGTTTATCTTTGGGTGCGATGGATGAAACTAAAGTATTAGACACTGTAGAATCTACATTTGTTATTGTATTTCTGATTTTATCTATTTTATCAGTGAAGAAATTCATAAAGTCATTACTATTTAACTGTGAGGGAATATTTAGATCGGGTGGCGTCTGGTTATTTGTTAATCTAACCACTGTGCTAAATAAAAACCTTGGATTGTTTTGGTTATTTTCTATGAGTTTGTGGATATGCTCGGCCCTGGCAGTTTTTAGAGCCTGTCTATAGCTAGACATACTGTTTTTCCACACAATTCTAAAAACTTCCAAGATACTTTTTCTCCATTTGCGCTCAAGACTACGAGTTTCTTTCTTGAGAGAGTGGGTATAACTGTTGTACCATGGCACAGTACGTTTTTCTCTAACCGTTTTCTATTTGATAGGGGCAACAGCTTCTAATGTATTAGAGAAGATGGTGCCCATGAGACTACGAGTTTCTTTCTGTGTATTTTGGGTACACAGAGCAGTTGGCAGGCAGTGCGAATCTGTTTTGGTGGCTGGAACAAAGTTCTGCCCGGACGATTTCTAGTTATTATCATTGATGGGCATCAACAGCTTCTAAATATTAGAGAAATGAAGATGGTGCCCATGTTGCCAGTCATTTCGTGTAGTTCATGTGTATTTATGGGTACACAGAGCAGTTGAGATAAATCAGGCAGGTTATTTGCGAATCTGTCTTTGGTGGCTGGAACAATAGTTCTGCCCGGACGATATTGCGAAGCCATATAGTTATTATCATCATTACGCAGAATGCACGATACAAGGAAATGGTCAGTAACATCATCACTTTGAGGTACGATATCTATATCAGTAAGATCAATTCCATGTGATATAATTAAATCTAGCGTATGATTAAAACGATGAGTGGGTCCGGTGACATTTTGCTTTACACCAAAACAGTTTAATAAGTCAGTAAACGCAAGTCCTAATGCATCATTTGGATTATCAACGTGAATGTTAAAATCTCTGAAAATTAGCGCTTTATCAGCAGTAACCAACAGGTCTGAGAGGAAATCTCCAAATTCTTTTAGGAATTTTGTATACGGCCCTGGTGGTCTATACACAGTAGCGAGAGCAAGAGATACGATGGATTTCTTTTGCATATCTGACAGTGTAACATTAAGCAGAAGTATTTCTAATGATTAAAACCTGTATCCTGTTTTCTGGGTAACATTGAGGATATCACTATATATTGTTGCAACACCTCCCCCACGACCAGTCTGACGGGGCTCATATTTACAATAGTAGTTTGGTGGAGTAGACTCATTTAGACCAATATAATCATTTGGTTTTAGCCAGGTTTTAGTCAAGCAAAGTACATAAAAACTATAATCTGTGATCATTTCATTTACAATAACTGCTTTGGGTGTGAGTGATCTAATGTTTATTAGCCCAAACTTTAGAAATTGTTTTTGTTGATTTATTTTACGTTTTTCTGGTTTAATCACAATAAGATTTTTTTTCTAGATCCTACATTAAATTTATATTTTGACCTCACTATTCTGGGAACAGACACAATCTTAATAGATTGGACAGCGCAAGTACTTCTAACATTTAAGTGGGTAGAACAAAAGCCATCATAGCAGTTATTTGAGAATTGGCTTACTAGTCATATGGAGTGTAGAGTCCTGGAGTTGTTGTCCGAGAGGAGTTCCACTCCGACTCTGCTGGGGTGCAGGCCATCAGCGCGAAAAAGCCTAGGACGCTCCCAGAAAAGATTCCAATTATTAACAAAGAGCAGTTTCTGTTCTTTACACCATGACAATAACTATTCATTTAGATCAAAAAGTCTACTGAACCTTTCGTGTCCTCGTCGATATGTGGGCAGAGGTCCTGACAAGCTGCTGGCTTACCTCCGGCCTTTTTTCTGTCATTTATTCATTTCATATATATATATATATATTAGGGGTGTGACTATATCCTTGTGCAGACCTTTCAGGTTGCATAAGATATTATGTTCACATCTGGCAAGTGGCAGAATGATAAGCGGGAAAAGAGGGAAAATTACGCAGTGAAGTCTTTATTCAGATTTCCAGTCTTTATCATAAAAACAGAATTCAGTTTAATGCGGAATGTCACGGAATTTTGAATTAGTTAAATAAAAGTAGATCATTACACTTAAATCAAATCATGATATGGACTAGTATGAGTAAAGCCGCAAAAGGCGATTTAAATATGAATCCTACATGTTCTGCCTGTCTCTGTTAATGAATAGAGCAGATGCACGGTTTACACACACACTGGTGCTTCATATAACATTATCCAGAGAAACAAGTGTTAATGATAAATCCCCTGTGATGTTTGTACTGGCTACTGTATACAGGCTACCAGGGCACCATACAGACTTTATTAAAGAATTTACTGATTTTATATCCGAGTTAGTGCTGGCTGCAGATAAAGTTTTAACTGTTGGTGATTTTAATATCCATGTTGATAATGAAAAAGATGCATTGGGATCAGCATTTATAGACATTCTGAACTGAAATGAATATTATGTTATCATAAATTGTTACATATATTACCTTTTGTTGAATAAATGCTTTGGAAATATGAATTTTTAGACATCGATTGCGGGCGATGACTACTTAGCGCCACTCTCACCTGAGACAGGCAGCACATCTGTCAGCTCAGATGCTGTTTGCCCATCATCCTGCGTGCAGTAATCATGTTTATATTCATAAGGGGTCAATAAAGTTAACATTACATGATTTGAATATTTTAACATTTTACATTTTCATTCTTTAACAAATTAAACATGAACTATTACTCGATTGATTGTGTTGTTATTTCAAAGACAACTTTTCATTAAAAAAGTAAAGTTATGTTGTCCGTCCACATAAAAAACATATTACAGACACCCAGACACACAATGCAAATAGTGCACACAGAAAATGAATATGTTAATTCCTAATTATGGTATTTTTTTATCATCTATATCATCTTCCGTAAACTGTTGGAGGAAGTACTTTTCCCCACTTTTCTCAATTCTCAATATCTATTGGTCCTAAAGACATCAATCATATATATATATATATACAAATGAATATATATATATATATATATATATATTATATATATATATATATTCATTTGTATATATTTGAAAATAACTTTTCAATATACTCAAACTCTCTATACTGAGTGAATTAAATTGTTCACCATTTAAAGTGAATTTGTGCCCTCACAAGACTTGGAATATGACACATGGGTAGCATGAACTACAGATCAGATATGAGTTTGCTTGTACTGTCATTTATTTATGTGCTGTCCCATTTATGTGCATTCATTTTGATAGGCGGAGCCCTGCCTCAGCGCAATGAGATCAGCATGGAAGTCAGACCACAATAGGAGATTTAAATAAAATGTCCCGAATGTGCTTGTCCATATAATGTCAGTCTATTCGAAAAACATCAAGCTTTTAAAATAGAAGCAAAAGTATAATAAAGTGGTCTTATGTATCGTGTGATTTATATTCCAAGTGTTCTGTGGGTATACAATAAGGTTTGGTGAGAAACATACTGAAATTTTGCATATTATTTAACAAAAATCCTGACTTGATTGTTGGTCTCTGTGCATGACTGTGTGTTCATGAGACACTATTAGTTCAGTTCACTCTGAATTGCACAAGTCATGAAAAAAATCAAGATTAATAAAAATGTGACATAAAAAAAACCTAAGCATAGCTGAATCTTCTTCACTGACTCCAGATTGGAGCTTCGGTTGTCATGACAGTCAAAATGACAGCTGACAGATGAACGTGATAACAGATATATTTACCTCAGAGAAAAAAGCACATAGATTGTATTTCATGTTGTGTTTTTATTAATCTTGATTGTTCACAACTTGTGTGCTTTTCCTGGTTGAGTTAGAATGAATTGCTTTGCTAATAAGATCCTCGTGAACGCGCATTCATGCACAGAAACCAGGATTCCGGTAAATAAATGATGGCATCATTTTTATTTTGGGGGGCAAAATAACCCTTAGAACAAATTGTTCACCTGAATTGTTGTTTACTTATACTCATGCTGTTCCACAGACACCATGTAAGAAATGTATGTCATACAGGTTTGGAACCACATCTGTTGGATTTACAAATAAACTCTTTCAGTGTTAAAATGTACTCTGTGAGTAATGCACATATTTCACACTTTCAAAAGTGTTATTTTAACTCCAAAATGGAGGGAGTCATATATACATTTCAGGAGTGTTAAATTTTACTCAAATTGAGTTCATTGTACACTGGCTTTTTTTGCTGTGAGGACTTAACCTATCACATAAACTTTAGCATGCGCATTAGCATTCGTTAGCTTGTCATTAGTGTTTCCATTCGTGCCTATTGCAGTTTTCTTTTCTCCTCTCATCAAACAACTGTGGTAAGAATCTTTCATCAATCACGGTGAGTAATGGCTTCTCTTGCTATTGTTATTTGCACCGCTTGCCATATGTATAGTTTATCTCTTTCTGTTGGTCACTAGGGATTCACATGTGATAAATGCTGGTAATTATGTTGTCTGACAGAGAAGATTTCAGAATTAGAGACACGCATCCAAACTTTAATTGAGGACAGTAAGAATGTGAGGGCTCTAGATACAGCTTTGGATGCGACAAGCTCAGGGAGTCCTGTACATTGTTCGATTCTGGTAACAGTGCCTCTGCAGCAGGGCAACTGGGTGACTGTGAGGTGACATAGTCGGAAGTCAAAACACCGCTCTTCCGTTCTGATCAAAACATTAAACAGGTTCTTCCCACTCAGTGAAGCACTCACTGAGAAACCTGATGAAAGTGCTGTAGTTATTGGCGATTATATTGTACGGAACATGAAAATAGAGTCACCAACCACTATAGTCCAATGTTTACCGTTAGCCAGAGTACCTGACATCTTGGCAAATTTAAAAGTGCTGGCTAATTCTAAATGTAAATACAGTAAGATTGTTATTCACGCCAGTGCTAATGATGTTCGACTTCGCGAGATCACTAAAAATAACATTAAAGAGGTGTGTGAACTTGCAAGCACGATGTCAGACACTGTAATATGCTCTGGTCCCCTCCCTGCTTACCGTGGTGATGAGATACATAGCAGATTGTAATCACTCAGTGGCTGGATGTCTAAGTGGTGCCTGTAGAATAACATAGGTTTCATAGAGAATTGGACGAGCTTTTGGGGCAGACCTGACCTGTTGAAAAGAGATGGTCTTTATCCCTCCTGGGGTGGTGCCACTCTTCTCACTAGAAATATGGCACATAGTCTTAAAGTTTGTACTTGACTAATTAGGGCCCAGGTCAGGAAGCAGACAGACTGGCTAAACCGACCGTATGCTAGCCGCCTCATGTCACAGAAGTCAGTTAATTCTCAGCACATAGAGACTCTTTCACCTAGATATCACACTATAGAGACTGTGTCTGTTCCCTGAACTAGAACATACAAAAAACGTCCAAACCAATTTATAAGTAACAATTTAATTGAGGTTCAACAAATAAAAAACAGATGCAATACGGATAAACAAATGATAAAGCTTGGCTTATTGAATATCAGGTCCCTTTCTACAAAAGCACTTTTTGTAAATGGTATGATCACTGATCATAACCTAGATGTGCTCTGTTTGACAGAAACCTGGCTAAAACCTGATGATTACATTATTTTAAATGAGTCTACCCCCCAAGATTACTGATATAAACATGAGCCACATCCAAAAGGTAAAGGGGGAGCTGTTGCTTCAATTTATAACAATGTTTTCAGTATTTCTCAGAGTGTGGGCTTCAAGTATAACTTGTTTGAAGTAATGGTGCTTCATATAACATTATCCAGAGAAACAAGTGTTAATGATAAATGTTTGTACTGGCTACTGTATACAGGCCACCAGGGCACCATACAGACTTTATTAAAGAGTTTGCTGATTTTATATCCGAGTTAGTGCTGGCTGCAGATAAAGTTTTAATTTTTGGTGATTTTAATATCCATGTTGATAATGAAAAAGATGCATTGGGACCAGCATTTGGGTTAGACAACACCCCTCAGGACCTACTCATTGTCGAAATCATACTCTAGATTTAATACCGTCGCATGAAATTGATATTGATGGTGTTGAAATTATGCTGCCAGAACGCACAGTCCACCTTTACCCATTACCCTGCTAGCCAACGTCCAGTTGCTTGAGAACAAGATGGATGATCTCAGAGCCAGGATAAGATTCCATTGGGACTGCAACATAATCTGCTTAACAGAAACATGACTGACCCCCTTGGTAATGGACGAAGCTGTAACACCATCTGATAGCTTCTCTGTTATTCGGATGGACAGGACTGTGGAGGCTGGCAAAACAATAGGTGGCGGGGTCTGTTTCATGGTCAACAATAAATGGTGCGACCCCAGGAACATTACTATTCTGTCGCATTCATGTTCGCCTCATCTGGAGCATCTGACGATCATATGCCGCCTGTTCTATTTGCCTCGTGAGTTTACAGCGGGCATCGCCACGGCTGTTTACATTCCACCTCAAGCGGACACAGAGATGGCCCTATCTAATCTCCATGATGTGCTTAGTGTCTGCTTAAACAACCACCCAAATGCTGCCATCATTGTGAGTGGGGACTTTAATGAAGCCAGTCTTAGACATGTAATGTCAAACTTGTACCAGCACATTTCCTGTCCAACCAGAGGGAGGAATACATTGGACCACTGCTATTCTCAGTTCAGGAATGGCTATAATTCCAGCTCGCTACCGGGTTTTGGAAAATCTGACCATACCAGAATACAAACAAAAGGTTGTGCAGGCAGCTCCAGAGAGGCGGGTGGTGAAACGCTGGTCCGCCTAATCAGAAGCTGCGCTACAGGATGCGCTCGATGATGTGGACTGGGACATGTTTCGGTCTAAAACTGCCTGTTACGCTCTCCGATGCGCTGTGAGAACCCCTAAACAACAGTACAGAGAACGAGTGGAGTCTCATTTCCAACTGAATGTCTCCAGGCGCATGTGGCAGGGACTGAGAACAATCAGTTCTTTTAAAAGTAAACCCTCCACGGCAGTGAGTGCTGACTCTTCACTAGCCAATGAGCTGAACACCTTTTATGCACGTTTTGAAGCAAACCGCTCTGGCGATATCAACAGTCTGCCGGCATGCACAGAGGAAAATAACAGCTACGTCAGTGACGCGTGCTCAATCACTGTATTGGAGGACGAGGTTCGTCGAGCTCTGAAGTTTGCGAACATCAGGAAAGCAGCTGGCCCAGACGGGATTTCCGGTCATGTATTAAGATCATGCGCCGATCAGCTGGCTGGATTGTTTATGTCCGTCTTTAACGAGTCCCTTGCTCAGTCAGTCATCCCTACATGCTTTAAAAAATCTGTCATCGATCCTATACCAAAAAGCAACAGTCCATCTTTCCTAAATGATTATCGACCAGTGGCACTCACATCACTAATTATGAAGGTTTTTGAGAGGCTTATCAAGAACACCATCTGCTCCTCTATCCCAAACAACATTGACCCACTCCAGTTCGCCTATCGCCCTAATAGGTCTACTGAGGATGCTGTGTCCCATCTCCTGAACGCCACTCTCACCCACACTGACAGCAATAAAGGGAACTATATGAGGCTGCTGTTTATAGATTATAGCTCAGCCTTCAACACTATAGTCCCCCACAATCTGGTCTCCAAGCTCAGAAACCTCGGACTGGATCGTAAAGCCCTGCAAAGAGTAGTGCGCTCCACTGAGCGCATCTCCAGAACATCTCTCCCCTCTCTGCAAGACATCCACACCAGGAGATGTAAATCTAGGGTTGTAAAGATCCTTAAAGACCCCACCCACCCTGGAAATCCACTGTTTCATCTGCTACAGTCAGGTAGATGCTTCCGCAAGTCTGATGGCAAAAACGGAGAGGCTCAGGAGGAGTTTCTTCCCTCACGCTATCAGACTACTAAACCATGGACATTAAACACACTACACTTGAGAGACTCTGGTAGTGTAGGGTTACCCAGTAACTCTCTGCACATTGCACTTTTTATGACACCTAACTATGCAACTCATCCACACATTGTTTACATCTCGGAATATCATCTGTATAGCAGTTCTTGTAGCATCGCTACACAGCATCTGTGTGGTAGTTTATTATATTGTGTATATTTCATTATTTGTATTTAATTATCTTTTTATTTGATTTTTTTATTATTATATTTTTCGTATATTTCATTATTTGTATTTAATTCTTATTTTTTATTTTTATTTTTTATCCATATTTTTCTGGATATTTCATTATTTGTATTTAATTTTCTCTTATTTTTTTACAAAAAAATTTTTGCACAATCTAAAAAGAGTATGCCAGACCTACATTTCACTGCTTGTTGTATGCCATATAACTTGTACGTGACAAATAAAATCTTGAATCTTGAATCTAGGTAAACCGGGAACACTTCCCATAACACCCAATGTACTTGCTACATCATTAGAAGAATGGCATCTACACTAATATTAGTCTGTTTCTCCCTTATTCCGAGGTCACCGTAGCCACCAGATCCAGTCTGTATCCAGATCAGAGGGTCACTGCAGTCACCCAGATCCAGTACATATCAAGACCAGATGGTGGATCAGCATCTAGAGAGGACCTCTACAGCCCTGAAAGACAGCAGAGACCAGGACAATTAGATGAGCCACAGAGACAGATCCCCTGTAAAGACCTTGTCTCAGACGACCACCGGGACAAGACCACAGGAAACAGATGATTCTTCTGCACAATCTGACTTTGCTGCAGCCTGGAATTGAACTACTGGTTTCGTCTGGCCAGAGGAGAACTGGCTCCCCGACTGAGCCTGGTTTCTCCCAAGGTTTTTTCTCCATTCTGTCACCGATGGAATTTTGGTTCCTTGCCGCTGTCGCCTCTGGCTTGCTTAGCTGGGAACACTTCATTTACAGTGATATCGTTGACTTGATTGCAAATGATTGCACAGATACTAACTGAGATGAATGGCATCACTGAATTCAATGATGAACTCCCTTTAACTGTCATTTTGCATAATTGACAAACTGTTTTCCTAATTAATGTTGTTCATTTGCTTTGACACAATCTTTTTTGTATAAAGTGGTATATAAATAAAGGTGACAGCAGCCAGCAAAACCTATACCGCCACCAGCTCAGCCAACTCAGAAGCCTGAGCCCCTGCAGTACTCCTGCTCGGCCAGACGCTACAAATTTCCGAAGTGCCAAGGACCCCTGCCCAAGCTGATGTTGGGTCTTGCGCCTCTGTGTCGTCCTGATCTGCTCGGCAGGAAGAGGAGAGGGCAAAATCTTGCCAGCACTTTTACATGGTGTTTGGACATAAATGTGTGTTGGAAGTGTGTGAACACAACCACCCTACAATGATAAAAATCCACCCACTCCTCATTTTTTAATCCCCTTTGAACCAGGTCAGTCTCACTAGGCCTACCATTTTGATTCTCATGCAGTGTGACGTCACATTATATAGGACTGTGCCACAGGGGTTGATTGACAGCTCTGCATTGGTATAGTTTCCACCCTCAACAACTGTATGATGTCCTCCTTTTCCGTGTTAGAGCAGCTGTAACATCAACAATGCATTGAAAGCTATCCTGATGCTCTGTGTTTTTTACATTTTTTAAAAATGTTGGGTACCCAACATATGTTGGGTATTTTGGGCTGAAACTTCACATACACATTCTGGGGACACCTAAGACCAATATTACATCTTGTAAAAAGGGGCATAATAGGTGTCCTTTAATATTCACTTTATAAAGGGTTTATAAAGGTGTTAATACATGACTAATAACTCACAAATACATTGATAAGCAGTTATAAATGCATGAGTAAAAAGGGTGTTTAAAATGCAACATCTGTCAAATAGTGAGCCATTTTTAACTCACGTTATAAAAGCTTAATAAATATATTTATTTAAACTTATTTCACTTAAAACAGATCCCTGATTTATTTTATGGTCCAGACAAAATGTACTTTTATAGCAAGACTGAAGGGTGTTGTATTTATGGTTTTCTCATTTATATCTATCGATACAAATGGCGCTTTTCCACTGCATGGTACAGCACGGTACGGCTCAGTACAGTTAACTTTTGAGGGTTTTCCACTGGGTACAGTACCTGGTAACTGGTACCTGGTACCTGGTACCTGGTACTTTTTTTAGTACCACCTTGGTTGAGATTCCAAGTGAACTGTACCGTTACCAAAAAGTAACATGTAAACTCTGCTGATCACGGATCGTCACTACCTGCATCACTGAACTTGTGACACAAACACAAAAGAACTGCTAGATTTAAATCATCACAGCCAGCGAAGGATTGAATGCAACTGTTTTGAATGAGCGCACCTTTTTTTAACAATCAAAAAGTTTTGTTGTCTGTTGCGGAGGTACAGACGTTCCTCTTGTTGATAGCAGAGTAGTGGATCCAGCGAGAGCTTGATGGGGCGATGTGGAATGAAAAAGAATTTTAGGAGTCGTGGCAGTAGAGGCAGCAACATGTGAATAATCCCGCCCACTCTAAAGTCGTAAACTGCTGATACTAAACTGCAGTGGAAATGCAAACCATGCCGAGCTGTGCCGAGCCGTGCCGTACTAAGCCATGCCGAGTCGTGCCACACAGTGGAAAAGTGCCAAAGGATGGTGCCGGTGTCTGTGGCTGTCTGTTCCTCCACCTGTCTCTTTGTTTGTTTGTAGTCATATTTCTCTTTTCGTTAATAACTCAAAATGTCACTCAACACATATTCACACCATTTTTATATGACCACCAGATGCTCCTTAACATCAGAAAAACAATGGATGTCTGCTGCATCAAAGATGTGTAAGCACCCTGCTCCAGTTCTCCACCTCCTCCCTTACTGACAACTCTACCTGTGTGTTTGCGCATGAGCGTATGTTTGTGTTTGTCAGTGGTCCAAAGTCCTCATTTCAGATAAAAGTTAATTTTGCATTTCATTTGGAAATCAAGGTTTGGAGGAAGGCTGGAGAGGCACAGAATCCAAGCTGCTTGAAGTCCAGTGTGAAGTCTCCAAAATCAGTGATGATTTGGGGTGCTATGATATCTGGTGGTGTTGGTCCATTGTGTTTTATCAAATCCAAAGTCAATGCAGCCATCTACCAGGAGATTTTGGAGCACTTCCATCTGCTGATAAGCTTTATGGAGATGCTGATATACCTTTCCAGCAGGACTTTAGCACCTGCCCACATGCCAAAACCATTTCCAAATGGTTTGCTGACCATGGTATTTCTGTGCTTGATTGGCCAGCCAACATGCCTGACCTGAACCTGTGGAATCTATGGGATATTTTCAAGAGAAAGAAACAGTCGATCCAACAATACAGACGAGCTGAAGGCTCAATAATAGTGCCTCAGCAGTGCCACAGGCTGATCACTTCCATGCCACACCTCACTGATGCTGTAATTTGTATTAAAGGTATACCAAGTATTGAGTGCATAAATGCACATATTTTAAAGAACTTGAACTTTTCTGTTTTGCAGATCCTTTTTTTATTGATCTTAGAAAGTATTTTGAGATACTGGATTTTTTACTTTCATGAGCTGTAAGCTCTTATCATCAAAATTCAAACAAACAAACAAAAGAGAGAGAGATATGCTGCACCAAACGTCAAAATCTTTGATTGATGGCTTTGACCTTTTGACCCGCCCCTCCCCCACCCAGACCACCCACATGGCTTTGACCTTTTGACCTTTACCCCTCCCCCACCCACGTGGCTTTTACCTTTTGACCTTTTAATGTTATGACATGTGATTTGACATCTGTTTGTAATAAATCATGCTTATATGTCATCAGCCGTGAAATGACTCAATATTTACAACATCCGTGAATGATCGGCAGCTGTGATATGACATCTGTTTTTGTAATATATCGTCATTAGGGATTAACTTTATGACAAGTGTTACGGTCACCTGTTTGTAATATAGACACCGGACCTCCGGTATGTGACGCGACATCTGTTTGCAATATTGGTTATGTCGTCTGTTACGGAAGACAAATATTGTCTGTGCATGACAGGTGTCCTCAGGGTGAAAGATAAATCTTGTCTGAGCATGACCATCTGCTGACAGGCGAATTTAGGGTGAAAGGTTTTATGGTCTGTTCTGACATCAGGGGGTTTGTCTCATCTGGGGCCCCCGTATATACGAATGCATACCAAGGCATGGGGATTTTTGCTCCCTCTCTCCCTCACTTTATGGTGATGTGAAAAAGATATTGGTTTTAAGGTCAATAATAAATAAACATTTTGTGAGAACAGATCATACATATAATCTGTTGGCTGTATAAAAGAATTTAAATAAAATATGTAACTTGACTATTAATAAATTGAAAATAAAACAATAAATAAATACAATTACCCTTACATTTTTCTGCGAGACAAAGTCTTCCTCCTAACGCAGGCATGACCCGATCCGTGAATGAAATATTCCCCAAAATTGTGCTTGGTTTAGGTTGAAAGAACAATTCTTTCTTTGAGAGTTTCTGTCTCTCTTTTTCCAAACACCCTCACAGAGTCTTGTATAATCAGGCCAGGAACACACCGAACAAAGAGATTAGAGTGGCTAAAAGGACCTACACTAAAAAGTTGGAAGATCAGTCCACTTCCAATGACTCAACTTCAATGGGGAAAGGGCTGAGAGCCATCACAAACTACAAGACACCATCCCCCTGCACTGAGGCGAATCAACAACTTGCTAACCTGAATTAGTTTTATTGTAGATTTGAAACCCCCCACACCCGTTCTGACCATCTCCCTACACAACCGTTGACACCTCCTGCAATCCCCCTCTCCCCCAGTCCTGCACTTCAAATCAGTGAGGATGATGTGTACCAGGTCTTCAGGAAGAACAAAAGAAGAAAAGCACCAGGCCCAGATGGTGTTACACCAGCCTGTCTGAAAACCTGTGCTGACCAGCTGGCCCCCATCTTTTCACAGATCTTCAACAGATCTCTGGAGTTGTGTGAAGTGCCTTCCTCCTTCAAACACTCCACCATCATCCCCGTTCCAAAGAAACCCAAGATAACAGGACTTAACAACTACAGACCTGTGGCTTTGTCGTCATGAAGTTGTTTGAAAAAATGGTTCTGGCTAATCTGAAGGACATCACTGGACCCTTACTGGACCCCCTGCACTTTGCTTACCAAGCAAACAGGTCCGTGGACGATGCAATCAACATGGGATAGCACTTTATCCTGCAACATCTGGACAAAACAGGGACTTATGTGAGGATCCTGTTTGTGGACTTTAGTTCGGCTTTCAACACCATCATCCCAACAGCCCTCCAGACCAAACTGACACAGCCCTCTGTTCCTAGCTCTATCTGTCAGTTGATCACTAGCTTTCTGACAGATAGGCAACAGCTAGTGAGAATGGGGAACAATTCATGTCAAACAGCGCTCCACCAACACTCTTGCCCCTCAGGGATGTGTTCTGTCCCCACTGTTCTTCACCCTCTACACCAACGACTGCACCTCAAAAGATCCCTCTGTCAAGCTCCTGAAGTTTGCAGGTGACACTACAGTCATCGGTCTCATCCAGGACGGTGACGAGTCTGCTTACAGACAAGAGGTTGAGCAGCTGGCTGTCTGGTGCAGTCTTAACAACCTGGAGCTAAACACACTCAAAACAGTGGAGATGATAGTGTACTTCAGGAGAAACCCCTCTGCACTCCCCCCACTCACCAAAATAGAGAGCATTGTGGCTGCAGTGGAGTAATTAAAATTAGTGGGAACATTCATCTCTCAGGACCTGAAGTGGGACAATCACATTGACTCCATTGTTAAAAAGGCCCAACAAAGGTTGTACTTCCTTCACCAGCTGGGGAAGTTTAACCCTCTGGAGTCGGCTAATGTGGATACACGTTTTGAGGCAAATTCACATGATAAGACAGAAAATAACTTAAATTACACTTTCCGTTTTGATTGTACAGAAAAGAGCAATACATCAATCGAATCTGTAAAGGGTCTACTTTTATTTGTATACACACGATAACAAAAAAACTTTGTGCATTCATAAAATAAAGAAAACAAACAGTGCGCTGTCTGCAGCCTTGGTCTGCGGTGATCTTCATTTAGAAACAGGTCATTAAAATGAACTTTAATACAGCAAATACTTAACACAGAGACATGAGAGATATATCTATAGAAACCTTGACATGTCTACTTTTAAACTGAGCAAGTATTATCGAAAACAAATATTCTGTGATAAAGTAATCCACATGAAAACAACACGATGTCCAGTCTTTCAAGTCACCCTTCATTATATCTAATGCGACCACGCCCACGCACCGAGCATGCTATTGAGATTTTAATCATCCTCTTGAAACTCGTGCCGGGTAACCGCCCTCATCAGAGCAAACAAAGCAGCGAGACTGTACTACACGTTTTTTAAATGTTACTGTTCGCTCAGAAAGAAGAACGAAGCGGCTTGACCCAGGAGAGATAAACATGAGTAAGTCTTTTTTACTATTAATCTACTTGTATTAGTTTTCATATAACTTGTACACATTTTACTAGTTAGAATTTTTCCAGACTATAATTCCTGACTATAATTCCTGAACACCTTCTTCACTCGCTTTGAGGCACAAAACAGCTCCACTGCACAGAAGACTCCACCTCCTCCCGGTAACCAGGTGATGACGCTGACCCTAGACAGGGTGAGGAGATCCTTCAGCAGGATCAATGCACGCAAAGCTCCGGGTCCTGACAACATTCCTGGGCATGTACTGAGAGACTGTGCAGCAGAACTCACTGATGTCTTCACAGACATTTTCAACATCTCACTTAGTCAGGCTGTTGTTCCCTCATGTTTCAAAACTACCACCATCATTCCAGTCCCGGAGAAGCCGTCTCCATCCTGCTTTAATGACTACCGTCCTGTTGCACTTACTCCCATCCTCATGAAGTGCTTTGAACGGCTAGTCATGCACCACATCAAGTCTGACGCCCCCCCCCCCCCCACCTCCCTGGACCCATTCCAGTTTGCATATTGGTCCAACCGGTCGACCGATGATGCCATCTCAACTACCCTCCACTCAGAACTCACACATCTAGAGAAAAAGGACTCATACGTCAGAATGCTGCTCATAGACTTCAGTTCAGCATTCAACACAATCATCCCTCAACAGCTCATTCACAAACTGGTTGAGCTGGGGCTCAACACTTCGTTGTGCAACTGGCTGTTGGACTTTCTGACTGGAAGACCTCAGGCAGTACGGGTCGGCAGCAACACATCCAGCACCATCACACTGAACACTGGGGCCCCTCAAGGATGTGTGCTGAGCCCCCTCCTCTTCACTCTGCTGACCCACGACTGCACACCGTCACACAACTCCAACCTCTTCATTAAGTTTGCGGATGATACGACTGTGGTGGGTCTCATTAGCAACAGAGATGAGACAAACTACAGGAGCGAGGTGAGCCGCCTGGCCGGGTGGTCCAGTGACAACAATCTCTCTCTGAATGGGAGAAGACAAAGGAAATTGTTGTTGACTTCAGGAGAGCGCACACTCAGCATGTTCATTTGACCATCAACGGTGCGACTGTGGAGAGAGTGAGCAGCACCAAGTTCCTGGGTGTGCACATCACAGAGGACCTCTCCTGGACCGACAACACTACAGCACTAGCCAAGAAATCACAACAGCGTCTCTACTTCCTCCGCAAACTGAGGAGAGCCAAAGCCCCACCCCCTATCATGTACACCTTCTACAGAGGCACCATCGAGAGCATTCTGACTAGCTGCATCACTGTGTGGTATGGCACCTGCAACGCGTCCTGCCGGAAGACTCTGCAGCGCATAGTGAGAGCAGCTGAGAAGATCATTGGTGTCTCTCTCCCCTCCCTCCAGGAAATTTACGGAACCCGTCTCACTCGCAAAGCCCTCTGCATCGTAGGTGATCCCACTCACTCGTCACACAGCTTCTTCAGTCTGCTGCCATCAGGGAGGAGACTGCAGAGTCTCCAGGCCAGGACCAGCAGACTGAAGGACAGCTTCATCCATCAGGCTGTCAGGAAGCTGAACTCACTCCCGAACTTGCACCCCCATCCCTCTTCTGCCCCAGGCACCACTGAACTATGAACCCCCCCAGATCCCACATCCCCAGGTCCTTCCACTCCCCCTCCCACTAACATACGATGACATGCACCAGTCACTTTGTGCAGCATTGGTCTTCTCACTACGTCATTCACCATGGAACTGACGTCATTCTACCACCTCATCAGTCACTTAAATAAAATAACTGCTCTTGAGCCCTTTTGTCACTTTAATCAGACTGAATAAGCTTTTTTATGCACTAAAAAAATCTTTTTATGTGCACTGTTTGTTAAAACATACATTTATTTTGTCCTCACATTCTTTCTTGTAACTCTTCCCTCTCAGTTACACACCTGGCTGAAAGGCTCATTATGCAGCTCATTATGTGGGTCTTTGTCTTCTCAGGTGTGGATTACACAAATATTCATGATAGTTGACACCTACGAGCATATGCCCTTTTGAAACAAAAAGTGTCTTAGAAAATGTAAATTAATCTATTGTTTTCTGTGAGTGAGTAAACAAGATGATTTTCACATCATTTTGAAGCAAAAATTCTAGGCTACAAGCTCCAAGTTTGACAGTCTTGTGATCAAATGTTCTCTAGGTGTTTTACGACCTTATTTCAGTGACTTCAAAATTGTATTTTTTTACTAACCACGCATAAATGTTGTTTTCTCAAAAACACAATCATGTACATACATGCTATTTACATATTATTGTAGCCCTGTTTGTACTGATTACAGTGTTATTATACTTTAGCCATGTATCTATTTATAAGCAACTGAAAAACACACAAAAGTCAGGGGATGTCAAAACTTCTCCAGGCCCCCAAAACCCCCTAGACCTCAGACGGTTAACCTGCCACAGGAGCTGTTGAAACAGTTCTACTCAGCCGTCATTGAGTCTGTCCTGTGTACTTCAATAACTATCTGGTTTGGTTCAGCTACAAAATCAGACATCAGAAGACTACAGAGAACGGTTCAGACTGCTGAAAGGATCATTGGTGCTCCCCTGCCCACCCTTCAAGAACTGTATACATCCAGAGTGAGGAAAAGGGCTCAGAATATCACTCTGGATCCCTCACATCCAAGTTACCCACTTTTTGAACTTTTGCCATCTGGCTGGCGCTTCAGAGCCACAAATACCAGGACAACCAGGCACAAGAACAGTTTCTTTCCCCAGGCAATCTACCTCATGAAAAGTTAAATGTTCCCCACTTATGCAATAAAAATGTTCAATAACCTTATATTTATTTATACTTATATATATTCATCAGACGTGCAATCTGGGTATGAAGCGCTGGGAACACTTTTTGTAAGCGAAGAAAACAAAAATAACGACTTTATTCAATAATTCCTTTGTCAACAGTCTCCTCTGTGTCTCTCCATATCACCATATGTTGTGTATGCTCTTCTGTGTCATCCGTGCAACAAGGATGTGCTGTTTTATTTCAAATCAAAGCTAAAATACATGTAGAAACAGTATATATAAGTCCCTGTTTTGTCCATTATCGAATAAAGTCGTTATTTTTGTTTTTTTCACTTACAAAAGGTGTTCCCGTCGCTTCATATAACCCAGATTGCAAATCTGATGGCAGATGGAGTATTCTGACGACGACTTTCATACCTTTTATGGACCTTGACACTGTTATTTATTTCCCAGTATATGGGACAGTCTCAAGCCTCCAGGTTTTCATCCAAAATATCTTAAATTGTGTTCCGAAGATGAACTGAGTTTTTACGGGTTTGGAGCAACATGGGGGTAAGTGATTAATGACAAAATTTTCATTTTGGGGTGGAGTATCCCTTTAACCCTCTGGGGTTCATCGATACATATATAGATTTTTTTTTTTCGTGGATGCTTTTCTAGCACAATCACAAGTGCATAACGACAACAGCATGAATCTGCTGCTACCAGTCTCAAACATGTTTTTCCCTTGCAAATGACAAGTTTTCTCCCTTTTGCACCACATATCTGTGTGAAATATGATGCAAAAGTGATTTCTGCATCTGTAGAGGCAACGGCGGGCACTGTTCAGAGATCAAGAGAATTTTGGACAATCATGAAGAGCTAGTTTGAGCTGACAGCGGCAACCAATAAAGGTACATTTTCTTTCTTTTCCTGAAATCACTCACCGTTATACTGTACATTTGTTTATAGTTTAAATATTAAAAGAGTTTAGCTCTAACCCTGATAAAACTCGCCTACCTGTAGCCTTCTAGTAATTCTAACTAAGTTAATTGGTAGAGATGTGTTTGATTAGGGTTAAAGCTCAACTGCAGGCCAGTGGCCCTCCAGTACCAAGTTTGTCCATCCCTGCTTCAACTCACAAAGAGTCTTTATAGAAGATTGATTAGCCCGTTAATTAAATAGAGTATTATTCGAGTGTCATATACAAGATGATTAAATATATTTGTTATTATAATTAATTTTTAACAAATGTACAGTATAACAGTGAGTGATTTCAGAAAAAGAAAGAAAATGTTCCTTTATTAGTATTTGCTGCTGTCAGGTCTGGAAGATGCTCACAGCTCGTGAACATTTTTATTATTATTTTATTTTTCCCCTTGCTCATTCGGGTGCCAACTGATTGGCACCTAAATTACACTGTAAAGAGATTGCTTTAAATTTTACAGTAGCTGGATGTATTATTACTGTATTTTCATTTAAAGTCTTATGACTGCATTGTCAGTATTAGTACTGTTCAGTTTATTTTAATTTTTTACCTGTATAAAATAATCCAATTGTGGTACAAAACTGTATACAACATATTTTTTTACAACACCAGCACCATAAAAATCACAATAACTCATTAGCATTTGTTTTTATAATATTATTTTTAATTGTTGAACATTTGTTTTTTAAAAATACAAATTAAAAATCTTCATCTCTAGCATGCACTAAAAAAAGGGCATCACCACAGCCCCCCGGGGACTTTGTATCTGTAGCATGGCAAAACAGTCTTTACAGAAATAAAATTCAGTAAAAATGAAAAAAGTAAAGAAAAAAAAAAGTGTTGTTGTGTTAAATTTCAATAATTTTGGCAAAGCTAACAAACTCTCTGATGAGAAACACCGTGAGGGGATTCAGGCTGATGCATTTTCTTTGCACCCTCTTTCCTGAATTCCATCTGATCTTTGACTCTGAATGGCATTTGGTGCCACTAGGGTTGATTCTTGGAATGAACCTGCAAGCACAAATATATATATTGGATATGATCAGTTATGATTGTATATGATTGGTTCCTGTGATAAATCCCGGCTCTTGTTTTCGTGCAAGCTCTTGGTCTGAATGAAGAAAATTCTGGTGTTATTGACTAATTATAAAGTAACTTAACAACTCTCCCGCTTAAATACAACTACTTTGTGTCAAAAAAAAAAAAAACAGTGGGCAGCCATTTATGCTGCGGCACCCGGGGAGCAGTTGGAGGTTCGGTGCCTTGTTTAAGGGCCCCTCAGTCGTGGTATTGTTGGCCCGAGACTCAAACTCACAACCTTAGGGATTGGATCTGATGGCTACGGTGACCTCGGAATAAGAAAGAAACAGACTAATATTAGTGTAGATCCCACTCAAGTCTGTATCAGGTGTATATGGAAAGTGTTCCCGGTTCCGGTTGACCTAATTAATGCAGCCTAACAATCCTTTGAAGAGGTCATCGGATGCTACAATGACTTTTACAAGTTGTTTGAACTGAAATGTGTGTTGGCAGTGTATGTGCTATACACAACCACCCTATAATAATAAAAATCCACCTAGTGTTGTTTTTTTTTTTTTTTATTTTTTTTTTTATAATCTACTAAAATCTTTACCCCTTTCTCAAATCGAGCAGATCTCAGACGTCTGTCTTTGTGATGTCACACAGACAGGCCCCTCCCACGATAATTTGATTGACGGTAGTGTTTCAGCACAGACTGGACTGGTGTCTTATCTTAGAACCACCCTGAGTGAGCTGTGATCTGTTCGCCATTGTTTCACCGCCGAAGCAGAAGTAGACAAGAATGTCTCCTAAGCGACTGAGGTGTTTTGGATGTAATAATGAACACAGCAGTCATCATTTACTCCCGACATCTGAGCCGCTGAAGACGCAGTGGATTACATTTGTTTCTGAAGGGAATGTGCCCCTGATCTAACTAAATCTGTCTATCTTCGCACAAATCATTCGTGGTCCAGCATCACCTATAGAAAAATTGAGTATTTCAATTAAGGTTTTTCAACGAATCTTTGCAAATCACCTTTCCTAATAATGTGCTAATTAACAAGTTTCATGATGAATGAGGCTAAAGTAAACAGTCTCTGAGAGCGGCTCAGAAGAGAAGGGCGTGGTCAGCAAAGCTCATAAACATTTAAAGGAAAATGCTATAAAACGGCTTGCTATGAAAAGAGCTGTTTTTGACAGGGTAAAAAGGGTGTTTTTAGACTACCATTGAGAAATTTTAACCAAATTCTGTTACATACTTTTCATTAAGACCATAAAGAATCATGTCAGCTTGTGGAAAAAGGGCATACGATGACCCCTTTAACAGATTTGAATTATAGAGATGTGTTAATGTGTCATATTAAGCCAGGTTAAAGGGATGGGATTTAATCTAGATTTAAACTGACAGAGTGTGTCTGCCTTCCGAACACTGTTAGGTAGATTAGAGTTTGGGAGCTAAATAGGTAAAGGATCTGCCGCCCGCAGCTGATTTTGCTATTCTAGGTATTATCAAATGGCCAGAGATTTAAGATCATTGCGGACGTGGAGGACTATAATGCGACAAGATCTCACTCAAATACTGAGGCGCTAAACCATTCAGGACTTTATAAGTAATTAGCAAGATTTTTAAATCTATGTGATGTTTAATAGGATGCCAGTGCAGTGTTAACAGAAACGGGCTAATATGGACATACTTCTTGGTTCTAGTAAGAACACTAGCTACTGCATTTTGGGCCAGCTGGAGTTTGTTTATTAAGCATGCAGAACAACCACCCAATAAAGCATTACAATAATCTATTGAGGTAATGAATGCATGAATTAATGTTTCTGCATTTGCCATTGAGAGCTTAGTGTTATATTGCTGAAATAATGGAGTTGATTCATAGGGAATGGATAACGATTTAAAAAAAAAACCTTTAACTAGTTTACTTCAGCTAACTTACTAGTTGATGTTATCACTGTTATTTTGGCAATCACAAGAAAAGTCTCCAACTGGAATGCTCTAGATATGATCTAGATAACAAACTAGAAAAAAAAAAAAAGTACTTGAAAATACTGTTTAGGTAACTTAACTCAATAAAATGTCTAACTAACACAGCACAAGCTTCTTTGGATTAAAGCATCTAGCACATGCATGAATGTAAACATAATGTAAAATCAAATGTATTGTGTATTAAATAAATTCAATGCACACAGACTAGTAGTTTAAGTCTTTGGGTCTTTTAATGGTGATGATTTTGGCTCACAATTAAGAAAAAACCAACCCAATTCACTATCTTAACAAATAAGAATACTTCATAAGACCAATAAAATAATAATAATAATAATAATAATAATAATTAGTGAATTGTTGGCCTTCTGGAAAGTATGCTAATTTTCTATACATGTACTGAATACTTGGTAGAGGCTCCTTTTGCTTTAGTTACTGCCTCAATTTGGCGTGGCATGGAGAAGATCAGTTTGTGGCACTGCTGAGGTGGTATGGAAGCCCAGGTTTCTTTGACAGTGGCCTTCAGCTCATCTGCATTTTTTGGTCTCTTGTTTTCTAATTTTCCTCTTGACAATACCCCATAGATTCTCTATGAGGTTCAGGTCTGGTGAGTTTGCTGGCCAGTCAAGCACACCAACACCATGGTCATTTAACCAACTTTTAGTGCTTTTGGCAGTGTGTGCAGGTTTAAAAAAAAAAAAAAAAAAAAAAACACAATGGACCAACACCAGCAGATGAAATTGCACCCCAAATCATCAGAGACTGTGGAAACTTAACACTGGACTTCAAGAAACTTGGGCTATGAGCTTCTCCACCCTTCCTCCAGACTCTAGGATCTTGGTTTCCAAATGAAATACAATACTTGCTCTCATCTGAAAAGAGGACTTTGGACCACTGAGCAACAGTACAGTTCTTCTTCTCCTTAGCCCAGGTAAGACGCCTCTGACATTGGCTGAGGTTCATGAGTGGCACTTGACACGCCTGTGTGTGGTGGCTCTTGATGCCTTGACCCCAGCCTCAGTCCATTCCTTATGAAGTTCACTCAAATTCTTGAATTGATTTTGCTTGACAATCCTCATGAGGCTGCGGTTCTCTCAGTTGGTTGTGCATCTTTTTCTTCCACACTTTTTCCTTCCACTCAACTTTCTGTTAAACTGCTTGGATACAGCACTCTGTGAACAGCCAGCTTCTTTGGCAATGAATGTTTTTGGCTTACCCTCCTTGTGAAGGGTGTCAATGATTGTCTTCTTGACAACTGTCAGATCAGCAGTCTTCCCCATGATTGCGTAGCCTAGTGAACCAAACTGAGAGACCATTTTGAAGGCTCAGGAAACCTTTGCAGGTGTTTTGAGTTGATTAGCTGATTGATTGGCATGTCACCATTTTCTAATTTGTTGAGATAGTGAATTGGTGGATTTTGTTAAATGTGAGCCAAAATCATCACAATTAAAAGAAACAAAGACTTAAACTACTTCAGTCTGAATGCACTGAATTTATTTAATACACGAGTTTCACAATTTGAGTTAAATTACTGAAATAAATGAACTTTTCCACGACATTCTAATTTATTGACCACAGGAAACAGATGATTCTTCTGAACAATCTGACTTTGCTGCAGCCTGGAATTGAACTGCTGGTTTCGTCTGGCCAGAGGAGAACTGGCCCCCCAACTGAGCCTGGTTTTTTTCCCAAGGTTTTTTTTTTTCTCCATTCTGTCACTGATGGAGTTTTGGTTCCTTGCTGCTGTCGCCTCTGTCTTGTTTAGTTGGGGACACTTCATTTACAGCGATATTGTTGACTTGATTGCAAATTATTGCACAGATACTATTTAAACTGAATTGAGCTGCATGATGACATCACTGAATTCAATGATGAACTGCCTTTAACTGTCATTTTGCATTATTGACAAACTGCTTTCCTAATTGGTGTTGTTCAGTTGCTTTGACGCAATCTTTTTTGTTTAAAGCGCTATATAAATAAAGATGACTTGACTTGACTATTGAGATGCACCTGTATTTTGGGTTAGCTAATTTCAACAAAATTTGACAGCTGGCCATATGATGATTTTGCCCCTAATCGACAGCATTCGTGTTTTTGCTTGGATAAATCTCCTGTAACAGGCCAGAGTCACAGCAGCAAAACAAAAAAAAAAGAAAAAAAAAAAAAAAGAAGAAAAAACAAGAAAAACTATGTACAATAACAAAACAAAAAATAAACAACATTCATAATATTTGTTAGCCATACTTCCTATATATTGCTAGTCCGTTCCTCCACAACCTGTTCTGTGGGTTAGTGAAGAGTAGCAGCTAGTGGCTAATTCAGCTAATATAGAGTAGTTGATGGCACCTTACTCACCTGTTGTTACCACCTCTGTGATGCATTCACAAGAAAAGTCTCCAATACATCTCCGTTGCAGATAACATGACCAACAGACCTCAGCCTGAAAATAAAATACAAAAGATGTACAGTGTTGTGAAAAATTGTTGGCCCCCTTCCTGATTTCTTATTTTTTGCATGTTTGTCACACTTTAATGTTTCAGATCATCAAACAAATTTAAATATTAGTCAAAGATAACACAAGTTAACACAACATGGAGTTTTTAAATGAAGGTTTTTATTATTAAGGGAAAACGAAATCCAAAACTACATGGCCCTGTGTGAAGAAGTGTTTGCCCCCCTGTTAAAACTGTGGTTTATCACACCTCAGTTCAATTTCTCTAGCCACACCCAGGCCTGATTACTGCAATATCTGTTCACAATCAATAAATCTCTTAAATAGGACCTGCCTGAAAAAGTGAAGTAGACCAAAAGATCCTAAAAAGCTAGACATCATGCCGAGATCCAAAGAAATTCAGAAACAAATGAGAAAGAAAGTAATTGAGATCTATCAGTCTGGAAAATGTTATAAAGCCATATAAAGCCAAACAAAACCAAATTAAACCCTGCAGCTTGAGAGATATGTGGCGGTAATGCAGGACAGTTCAGACATTGCGGTGAAAATCAGAGGTAAAATACTATATTTATACTGTTCAGTTTCTTGCACAGACCGATCGTTTTGTGTCTTTACACATCAATGTATCATCACGAGCTGCAGGGTTTAATTTGGTTTTGTTTCTGTATGTTTTATGACTCTCAAAGCCATGATTCCCTTCCACTGACATTATAGGACTGACAGACTGCAATGGTTTGAGTTAGAAATCTCGGTTTGTATTCTACTGAAGAATCAAAGTAACTTACATCTTGGATGCCCTGGGGGTAAGCGGATAAACATCAAATTTTAATTTTTGGGTGAACTATCCCTTTAACTCATTTTTCTTTACTATTTTTACATTAGCTCGCTGTTATGTAACATATGTCTGACATAACCTGCGATAAAAAGTGTAGAATTATTATTCTTCCCTGATTAATTCCCTGATTGATTCTGATAACTTAACTTACCGTAATTACCTTCATGATGGCTCCAAAATATTTCCCCCGACGTTGCAGACGATAAGATCCACAAACATGAACATAAAAAAAATGAAGAACTATAAAGAATAATAAAAACTGAATTCAGTGTATCTCTTCTTGATTGGCTAAAATTCTCTTAATCTCGCCGTTGCCTCTACAGATGCTCAAATCACTTTTGCACCATATTTCACACAGATATGTGGTGCAAAAGGGAGAGTGCACGAAACTTGTCACTTGCAAGGGAAAAACATTGTTGATGCAGGTGTGTGAATGTGTTTTGCACCATATTCAGTGCAGCAATAGTAGCAAAACATGTGAGCATAAAAGTTTCTTGATTTTTGATTCATAGAATAGGATTTGTGCACCTGCAGTGAAGCATTCTAGAAGCTGTAACTGTTGTGCTGTGTTTGTGGGAGAGAAAACAAAATCTACAAGTTTGTAACTTTTGTCTGTGACTTCAAATTTACTGATACACATGTGTGGCTATTCTCTATAACTACAAATTATGCTGTTGCAGACGTTCAGTTGTTTCACACCAAAAATACCTTCATAGTTTTGTGGCATTTTTTCTGATAACCCCTAAATTAGCTTTTTAATACTCCATCATTTTCGTCATGATCGTACAGAAAAGAGCAATAATCAATCAAATCTGTAAAGGGTCTACTTTTATTTGTATACACTCATAATAACAAGAAAACTTTGTGCTTTTGTAAAATAAAGAAAATAAACAGGGTGCGCTCTCTGCTGCCTTGGTCTCCGTGATCTTCATTTTGAAACGTGTCACAGAAATTAACTTAAACTCAGCGAATACTCAACAAACAGACATGAAAGATATATCTATAGAAAGTTTGGCATGTCTGCTTTTAAAAGTAAGTCTTATCGGAATCTGATATTCTCTGATATAGAAAGCTTGCCATATAGAGCACATAGAGACTCTTTCACCTAGATATCACACTATAGAGACTGTGTCTGTTCCCCAAACTAGAAAATACGAAAAAAAAAAAAAAAAAAAAAAAACCTAAAGCAAACCAATTTAAGAGTAAAAATGTAATTGATGTTCAACAAATAAAAAATTTATTTAACACAAAGAAACAAATGATAAAGCTTGGCTTATTTAATGTCAGGTGCCTTTCTACAAAAGAGCTTTTTGTAATTTATTTGATCACTGATCATAACCTAGATGTGCTCTGTTTGACAGAACCTGGCTAAAACATTTACATTTACATTTAATCATTTAGCAGACGCTTTTATCCAAAGCGACTTACAAATGAGAACAATAGAAGCAATCAGACCAGCGAGAAAACAACAAAAGTATACAAGTGCCATGACAAGCCTCAGTTAGTCTAGCACAGAACACGTAGCTATGTTTTGTTTTGTTCTTTTCAAGAATAGAATAGAATAGAAAAGGTAAGTGCTAGTATTAGTTGGTCAAGTGGTGGTGAAAAAGATGTGTCTTTAGATGTTTTTTTTAAGATGAGTAAAGACTCAGCTGTTCGAATTGAGATTGGGAGGTCATTCCACCAGCTGGGCACAGTCCAGAAAAAGGTCCATGAGAGTGATTTTGAACCTTTTTGGGATGGCGCCTGAATGTGCCGTTCACTTGCAGAACGCAAGCTTCTGGAGGGCACATAAGTTTGAACTAGTGAGTTTAGGTATATTGGTGCCGCACCAGTGGTCGTCTTGTAGGCAAGCATCAGTACCTGTGTACCCTTGGATTGCGAGTCTGACTCTCTAACCGTTAGACCACGACTTCCCCAGTAACGTGAGCTTTTTTTGGCTAATTGAAGACAACTCTCACTGCTGCATTCTGGATCAGTTGCAGAGGCTTGATAGAACATACAGGAAGGCCCGCCAAGGGATGATTACATGATGACACCAGATGATTACATTATTTTTAGAGCCCGACCGATATATCGTTTAGCTAAAATTATCAGCCGATATGAGCCTGTCGCAATATATTGAATCAGCGAATATTCTGCTGATATGCCACCGATTTTTTTACAGAACATATAATGCAGATTAAATGCTTCTGAATGGTGTAATTACTTAGTTTGTCCAGTAGAGCGTGTTCCATTGTTTGCTACTTGCGACCCAGGTCAGTGTAGTGTAGAGAGGCGTGGATGAGCTCAAACTTCACCCGAGTCTGCTGCTTCAAATCATCCGCCACCCACCCACCTACCTGTATTTGATCGTCACATTACAATGATTCTAATTCTTAGTATTTTCATGATGCTATTTTTAACAGCAGATTTAGTGACATTAGAGACTAGAGCTGATCTGCGTATTACAGCATGCATCTGCGCCAAATTAATATGGCAAGCCAAAAGGGTCAGATTTACGCTATAGATAAATCGCATTAACACACAAAACACAGTTTTTGACGCCATTTACAATAGTATTAGCGCCATCAAATACGCCGCCCTAATAGCAGACGGTGTAAAAAAGGTGCGTAAATGGTAAAAATGCCATATTTAACAGCGTTTTAGTGTTTGTAAAAAGCGCTGCTTTTAACGCCATTCAGCGTGCCACAGGAAGCCATAAAAAACGCCATTCTGAATTATGTCATAATAATAAGATGTTATGTCATTATCAAAACCACATATTTTCTTGTAATAAGAATGAGGTACATCATTAAAACTATGTGTTTTTCCCATTATAGAATGGTGACATTATGTAAGCGAGCTTGTTCGCGCTGCTGTTGCCACAGTCTTGATGAGGATCTGCAGGAGGGACAATAGAAATACTTTGTTTAAATGTATTTTAATTGAATGTTTTTTTATTGTAGCGGCATGTTTATCAGGATTGATCTTGAATCTGTCTACAATATAATGCTATCCAATAATTGCACTCAGACCCAGAGGATATGACTCATTTAAAATTATGTCTAACCAGCTCTGAATAATCGACTCTGGGCATGGAATATTTCTTTATTTGAATGACTTAAGTTTGATTTAACACCAAATTGAAATACGAAGAAAAAGAAATGACAAACTGATTTTATTATTATTAGGCTATTATTATTATTATTATCATTTTTATTATTATGTCATTCTGTTTGAAAAATGGAACGAAAATTAAGCTAGATTTTTCGTATTTTTTGTTCGTGAAAAAAGAACTTATGGATTTGTGGGTAAGCGTCCCTGAAATATTCCATGCCCAGAGTCGATTATTCAGAGCTGGTTAGACATAATTTTAAATGAGTCATATCCTCTGGGTCTGAGTGCACTTTTCAACTCAGCTTGTCTTTACTGCCTGTGTCCCATCACGCAGAATAAGAGTTTATACCACTCTGCAAATTAGTCACAATAACGTTTCTTCATACTGTTTTTTTTCTTTTTTAATTCTGTTTCAGATAAACTGGCATCTCATATAAAGTGTAATACTTCACTTCTTGGGTCGGCGATGCCCGCATGATCCCTTGCATTGTGGTAACACAGAAAATAAATATAAATTTCTGCTTTATTTTCTGTATTTCCACAATAACAACAAAAAGTTCCAAATTGCTTTTGTAAAATAATAGGGTGCACTTTCTGTCAGAGCCTAGACAGAGCTTTCTTTTGTGTAGGCATAAATTCTGCAACCTACCCATGAAATATTATCTCATAAATATTAATTTACTTGGCACCTGCACTCACAACTACCTACTAGCCTACATCTTTGTCACACTGCCTGAATTATTATGGCTAACCACTTATTAAAATCTGTGTGTCAAAGCTTAATTGGTAGGCTACTTTGGCACCATTTAAGCCCGCATGTGTTCCAAATAAGCCCACATGATTTATTACTGCAATTGCATTCAACCTGATGAGCATTAACTTTGATCTTCAGGGAAACTTCACTCTTTCCCTCAAAGACTTTCTGTCCACTCCAAACTGTTTTGCTGGTATAGACAAGTTTTTTTTTTTGTTGTTCTCTTGTTATAGGGAGCATGATTCTTCTTTTTTGGAGGTGTTTTTTTTTTTTTTTTTTTTTTTTTTTGTTTTTTTCTCTGTGAAAAAATGATACACATTAGCAGACATCCATTATATAATAGTGCTAAACAGTGTGTAATTTGTAGGTCTCTCTGTAATAAGTAAGTTAAGGTAAAAGGTTACTAAGTTAAAAGCACACAAAGAACTGTTATTAAACACTTTCACTCAGAAAATGTATGAAACTTTGTAATTAGAGGGATTCCTCATTGAAAAACATAAAATCGGTTTAAATGGTCCCACAGAGTATTGGTGAAAAAAGACAATGTTTTCCTTTAAAAATGTAAGATATGTTTACAGAAACATGCATCTCTATCTGTATGGTATTCAGCTGTAGTGATAGCTGATGCATTTGCCCATATAAGAGATTTTCTGGAGTATGACAAGTTTAATGATTCTATGAGTCTCACTTGTGAAACAGGCATTATAGTACATGAGAGTGTTTAATGGTTCATAATGCTCACATGGCCTCATTTTGAGACAGGGGTAACTGCAGCCTGGAGCAATGGGCGTGCCGAAAGGTAGGGGCGTGCCAAAAGGTTTCTGCCAGTTTCTTGGTCAAATGAGTTTTTTACTCTGTTGGCCAATCAGCGGTAAATATACATGTACTAATTTCCTTTAGACAAGAGAAGGTGGCGGCGATAAGACGTGAGGTAATTAATCATCATACGTTTATCTATACTTTATATACCACAAATATGTATATTAAGACAGCTTGTTACAATACAATCATAATTTTCCCTTTGCGTTATATCTTGCAGCTTTAGTAATTGGTTTATTGTTGTTGACAAACATACTGTATGTACAGTGAGACAAAACGATGAGCGCATCTTCATCGAAGCTCTCAGAGCTGATATATCTGTTTATATCTGCGTCCTTTTTGTGCAATACAGTACAGAATACATCCTGTAAGAATAATAATTATTACCACCTTTGCTATTACAACTGAACTAAGATCAATTCACAATCTATGAAGACGATTAGACAAAATAAAAAATAAAAACTAATTTAGAGTTTGTTTCTACCTTTCTGCTAGGTGTCCAACTAATGCAGAGTATTCAAGTTGCCAACACACTGGTTGTGAAGTACCCTTTCAAGAGAAATATAAAAGGAAATGACTGTAAGTTGCATTGTTTTTAATCCATTGGTTTATCTCTATCAACATAATCACACACGATATTGTAGTAACAATATATTGTAATCTTTATTTGCTGGAAAATGACAATCAGTCAAATTTGTGTTTTTAGCACACCTGACACATCCCTAAACCAGAAATTTAAAGCAGAACATGCACCACTTGCAGGTTATTGTAGCATATGTAAGCACACATTTATTTTTGCACTGTTAATCAATTTTACATTTTCACTTAGTGCAGGTCAGTGTAAGGAAGATACTGTACTACAGATATTTAAATCTTTTTTTGTATCTACTCCACTTTTTTTACTGCCTGACCATCATCTTAATGTTTATGCAGTTCAATGTTTTTATTATTTTTTATATCTAAAGCAACTTGTTCAATAAGTATTTAGATGTTTCTCATATCTGTCAGGGTCTAAGCATGATCTGTTTCTGTTGTTCTGATGAAGGAAACTTGTGTTGGGGAGGATTCAGTGTCTGTTGAGGTCCATGTGAATGTGCTACAAAGTGAGTATCAGAAAACACATCCAGACACCTGGACTGTCAAAGACCACACGGCACGAACATTCTCCTGGAGACGCTGAGAAAGCACGGAAGGAATGTCTGTGGAGGATGTACTTAAAAACACCCATACTTAAGAACACCTGCTGGAGTGAGTATAGTAAAATCATCAACTGTAAAATATCTTGTTTCAAATCTTTTCATGCAATATTTTATTCTTCTGTACCCTTTTAGCCCATCTGTTAAAAATTTGAAACAATAGTTTTAGAAAACAATGTAAGATTTATCAGTGTATACAAGAACATGAAATGCATTGTATATTGTGACCCTTATACAGTACATTAGCTTCTGATTGTTTTTACAGTTCTGCACTGTATGTAGCTACACTGTCTGAGCCAAAGAGGATGGAACAGAATTTGATGAATTTGAAAAGTGTCTTCTTTTTTTTTTTAATTATTATTATTTATTATTTAATTTTATGATGAAGGGGGACCCTGCTACACTCTTTCCTACCATACACCTGATGGATTCTGACTGGAAAATGGTAATCATAGGAGGGTTCAGTGTGGTGACAGAAGATGGAATAGACGTGTGTCAGTGCACCAGCCTTGATGAAGCCTTCATAACAGCCTTCTGGATGTATTTTGCTTTCAACATTACATATCCAACATACCTGAGAAAGACACTGACTTTCCTTCAGAGTCACAGTCAACATTGGAAGATGGAGACAAGCACTGCCAGTAACTTTCCTCTGAGTGATCAGCCTTTTGTATTAGATCCTCATGCCTCAACTGTACCATTACACAAAGTGCACTCGAAGGACATTCACTCTTTTGAAGTTAATCGAACATGTTGGAGTTGTACATACACATGAACCAAATTTTAGTATAACCTGTGGTATAGATGAGTGCCAATCAACTTTTTTCCTCAAGTCATTCTTTTAGAAAACATGCACAGGAATCATATGTACTTTTGGTAATAAAAATGACTCTCAGTGAAGAGTCTGCAGTACAATTATATTATAATATAATGGAGAAGGGTCTGGCTGCAGACTTGCACTTGCACTCTCAGACACTTGCGCTTCTGCTAGAGACAACACTTCCAGTCTTTTTTTTTATTTGTATTTAGTTATACTTATTGGTTACTTTTTGTTTGAATCTCTCAACATTTGTGTTTTCTCTTGTGTAGGTATGATTGACTGGAAGTCTGTCAGTCCAGATGTGAGAAAGACCTACAGAGTGAGTTTGAGCTCAGCAGGTGTGATAGCTGTGGATACATCTACAGAAACACCACTGGATACTGTAGCCATGGAAAGAAGGGGTCTTCACAGCTTTCTGTTCAGACAAAGAGTTTGCTGGATTCTGTTCTATGGACTGCTACTACAGAATGAATGAATGAATGAATGAATGAATGAATGAGTGGTTTATCTATCTATCATCTATCTATCTATCTATCTATCTATCTATCTATCTATCTATCTATCTATCTATCTATCTATCTATCTATCTATTTTTTTTTTTTTACTTGAATTGGCGACTGAAACTGAAAGTTAAATAAATGTTTTAGTGGATAAAGCTGTGTCTGTTTGCTTATGTCACTTAAAATAAGGTTACTAAACTCTTCTGACTAATTTTTATATTTGATAATTTAGTGGTTTTGTCAACTATGTATTTTTCTCTCAGGCAAAACATAGTTTTCGAGGGTAACACTTTACAATAAGTCTTAATTTGTTGACACTGATATATTAACTAACATTATGAGCAATACATTTGATACAGTATTTATTAAACTTTGTCAGTTAATAAAAATACAGCTGTTCGTTGTTTATTCTTGTTAGTTCACTTCACAGTGCATTAACTAATGTTAACAAATAAAACTTTTGACTTTAACTTAAGAACAGTTAGTGCGACTAACCGTGTTAAAAGAGACGTTTGTATTCTCGAAAAATAATTGTAATTTGTTTTTGATTATTGATAAATCAAGACCTAAACTTGCGGCGATGACGTCAGTAACCCGCGCCATACAGAAGATTTGAAGGTACTTTCAAAAGTAATTTAAAATAATATTCTTAATATCATTAACGCCGGTTTTACCTTGGAAGAATTAAATTTGGATTATGTTGAATATATGGTTTCCTTTTTATCTGCGATTAAGAGTATATGGCTCGCCACCTTTTTTTTTTTTTTTTACAGGCATCTTTCGCATTACCTTTTGGCACGCCCCCTACCTTTCGTTTCACCAATGAAAAACCTTTTGGCATGCCCCACACCTTTCGGCACGCCCCCACCTTTTTTGGCACGCCCATTGCCGTTACACCCTATTTTGGCTGCAGTTACCCCTACTTGAAATCGAGCTCATTTTGGGGAAAAAAAGAAGAATAATAGTCCAATTGAGTACGTTTGTAAGAGACACAGTAACTTGAGTAGTGGGATTAGCCTCTCTCAGGAAATCGAGCGATATGTGTTTGTGCATCAGAGAACGCTTTTGGGATGGCAGGCTCCAGCGTTGACTGCCTACTTACAGGAATCACGTGGGTGTTATGTTAATCAGTCACCCAGAAATTACGAATTGTGTGGTGCTGCATAGGCATTAAAGTGACGTCATAGGCGGGTGACGTCAGAGATCAAGAAGATTTAAAGGATGTGCGGCGAAGCCGGTATTAAGCCTTCTGTCATTCAGCAAGCGTTCTGTGTTTGTGTCAGTTCCATATTTGTTTGTGAGTCTTATTTAGTGTTGTTTGTCCTGAAAACAATGTCAAAAGAACATCTTGGGTGAGGGCAGGCAGTGTTTCAAGCTGTGTGTTTCTCAATGTGTGTGTTTTACTTTATGGGTGTGTTTTTAATGTCGGGTTCTTTCCTTCGGCCTAGCATTCTCACCCCGAATGTTTACGTTGTTGTTTTGTTTTTCTTAGTGTTTTTGTTACGTTTGTTGCGTTTGATCCCGCGCTGGCTCCAGTTTGACTCCATATCGATGACTGGCATGGTTGTTGGTCATTGGGATGTTATTTTTGGTTCGTATTCGAGATGTTGTGGTTAAGACTAAACGTAAAGAAAAGTGCACTTTCTCCATTACAGAGGACCACTTATATGGGCGTGGTATGGGATTTGACCACGATGCAGGCACGTCTGTCACCTGCTGGTATTGAGTCGATTGGGAGTGGTATTTGTTTTGGCGTGGTTTGGTGAGTGGCCGACACAGCCCACAATTTTTTGTTTCAGTATCTGCTCACTATAATAGCAGCCTCATCAAGAGATCACCTCTGCTGGCCTGCTGTACATGAGAAACTAAAGTCGGTGGCTCAGTTATATCATCCCTCTTGGCCCCTTATACAAACTGGAGGCATGCCAGTCCGGTGGCTCACGTGGTCCCCCATGAGGGAGCAAAACCTTCATGCTCAAGTCACATATATTCAGGTCCATGGACAATGTGGGGGAAACCAGCTCCTTCCTGCAGTGGTGCTGGGAGCTCTTTCCGGTCTCATTAACACGGAGCGTGTGGAGTTTTGTTGGGTAGTGGTGTTCGGTGCTGGTGGCTAGTTGTAGCCGAATTTATGTTGGTTTGTCTCACCGTTTGGGGAGTGGTAATGAGTGGCCAGACACAGCCCACGGTATGTGGTGTGCACCGACAACACATCGGTGGTCTCGTATATCAACCAACAGGAAGGTCTATGGTCACGCCCCTTATACAAACTGGCATGCCAGGTCCTTGTGTGGTCCCAGGGCAAACTCCTTTCACTGAAAGCAGCATATATTCCTGGGCATCTCAATGTGGGCATCTCCTCTTGCAAGTGGGGGGCACCATCCTTCACCCCTGTCCGGAGCTGTGGAGGCTGTGGGTGTGGCCCCTGAGGGGGCACAGCTCATAGCTTCTGGTCTCTCAACCGAGGTTCTTGAGACCATCTTCCAATCCAGAGCTCCCTCAACAAGGAAACTATACACCTTGAAGTGGAGGCTCTTCACTTCTTGGTGCGGAGACCACCAGCTTAATTCAGTTAACTGCTGATTGGTACAGTGCTGGAGTTCCTGCAAGCCCGATTCTCCGGAGGGATAACCCACTCCACCCTGAAGTTCTACGTGGCTGCTATATATGTTTGTTATGGTACCCCTAAGAAAAGTTTGCCTGCTACTAAGCAGACCTAACGTCATTGGATAGTGTGTGCCATCTCAACTGCTTACAAGTCCTCTGTTCTCCCTTCAGCTTTGAGGGTCAAGCCTCACTCAACATCTAGTATGGCAGCCTCCAAGGCCTTTATGACAGGTGTTTCTATGCAGGACATCTGCAATGCTGCTGGGTGGCCCACACCCCTCACGTTTGTCAGGTTCTACAACCTAGACCTTCAAGCCGCTCCGGGCTCTTCTGTTCTCTTGCTGTAGATGTGTTTTTTCTTACTAGGTAGGGATTTGTAAGTCTGGTGGCGTGTGCATCTCGTTCCCAAAGTGTCTCCGATGCAGCTCGATGTGATGTGCTGACACAAAGTTCAATTGATTTTCAACGGTCGCTTTGTCACGTCCCGTTGCAGCTCAGACACGGTGTCAGCATAGTTTGTCAGTAAGTGATCTGACATACAGCCAAGTATGGTGACCCATTCTCAGAATTTGTGCTCTGCATTTAACAACCCATCCAAATTGCATACACACAGCGTGCAGCAGTGAACACACACCTGGAGCAGTGGGCAGCCATTTATGCTGCGGTGCCCGGGAAGAAGTTGGGGGTTCCGTGCCTTGCTGAAGGGCACCTCAGTCGTGGTATTGCTGGCCCAAGACTTGAACCCACAACCTTATAGTAGTATCTTTCTGCAGTCCAACAGACGGCAGTGCAGTCGTGGCTTGAGTCTGTTGAATGGTGATTTAACGCTACATTGTCACCCAGTTGGAGAGACTCAATGTTAAGTAAATAAACAACAATGTCCCCGTCTTTTACTCTCATGAGCTTATCATATTCGTTTGCTACATTAGTAGGGCCATATGATTTTTGCGATGCAGAAAACATGGACGGAATCGCGGAATCCATTCATGAAAACTGAATTTGAATTTGCTGTGTCAGAGTTTAATTTAATTTATTTTTATATATATATATATATATATATTATATATATATATATATATATATATATATATATATTATATATACACTGGAAGACGATTTAAATACTGCATGTTAATTTGATTATCAGAAAATACACAAAACAGAGTTTGTGAAAAAAAGGAAATAATAATAAAATACATACATATATTATTATTATTATTATTATTATTATTATTATTATTATTATTATTATTATTATTTATTCATTTTAGATGTTTAAATTTGGAAAAGCTCTGCTTCTTGCATAAACCTGCCCCTGTTGGTTTGGCTGTAGTTTGCTTGCCCTACACAGTTACCTAGTTTAATTTCTTAATTCAAGTTATGTTGTTCTATTTGTCTTATTTAAGTTGTTTGAAAAAGTTTATTGAAAGTTTATTAAGTTTATTGAAAAATTGTTAAATACCCTGCCTCCACTACATAGGCCTATTTTAGTCATATCATTATAAGTGTTTGATCACCACATTTGAGTTATCATTGCAAAAAAATATGTTTGCATATATATGTTCCTGTGGCTCAGTGGTAGAGCATTGCGTTAGCAGCACAAAAGCTTGTGGATTCAATTCCCAGGGAACACACATACTGGTAGAAAAAAATGGATAGCCTGAATGCACTGTAAGTCACTTTGGATAAATGAGTAAATGTAAATATATTCTGTTTATGTAGGCTATATACTGTATTCTATATGCAGTACCAGTCATAGGTTTGGACACATGAATGGGAAGTGTGTCCAAGCTTTTGACTATACTGTACAATATTATAATTATAATTATTTTAAACAAGTCTACCCACCCAAGATTACTGTTAGAAACATGAGCCGCGTCCAAAAGGTAAAGGGGAGATGTTTAAATTTATAGCAATATTTTCAGTATTTCTCAGAGAGCGGGCTCGAAGTATAACTTATTTGAAGTAATGTTGCTTCATATAACATAATCCAGAGAAACAAGTGCTAGTTATAAATCTCCTGTGATGTTTGTACTGGCTACTGTATACAGACCACCAGGGCACCATACAGACTTTATTAAAGAATTTGCTGATTTTCTATCAAATATAGTGCTGGCAGCAGATAAAAGTCTTAATTGTTGGTGATTTTAATAGCCATATTGATAATGAAAAATATGCATTAAGATCAGCATTCATAGATATTCTGAACTCTATTGGGGTTAGAAAACACGTGTCATGGAATTGATGTTAATGGTGTTGAATTTCTGCAGCAAAGTGATGATATCTCAGATAATTATCTAGTCTTGTGTAAAATCCTTATAGTTTAAACTGTAAATTTTACTCCTTGTTAAAAGTTTGGTAGAACCATCACTTCTAACCCAAAAGACTGCTTTGTAAGTAATCTTTCTGATTTATCTCAATACTTCAGCATATCCATCAGCTCAGAAAAAATTGATGATATAACAGACACTATGGACTCTCTCTTTTTTTCATTTAGATACGGTTGCTCCTTTATGCTTAAGGAAAATTAAGGAAAATAGTCTGACACTGTGGTATTATAAGTACACTAGTGCTCTAAACGTAACATTAGAGTTACAAATGACCTGCTCTTAACACCTGATCATGGTTGTATCTCTCTATTAGTTCTACTGGATTTTAGCGCTGCGTTGGACACTATAGACCACAATATTCTTGTTGGCATTAGTTGTTGGAAGTGCAATATCATGGTTCAAATCTTAATTATCTGACCGCCATCAGTTCATAGCAGTGAATAAAGACGTATCATACCAATCAAAAGTGCAGTATGGAGTACCTCAAGGCTCAGTACCAGGACCATTACTTTTCACGCTTTACATGCTACCCTTGGGAGATATCATCAGGAAACAGGGTGTTAGTTTTCACTGTTATGCTGATGATACTCAGCTCAATATTTTCGATATTTCGGCCCGGCGAAAATTGAAAAACTGACCAAATTGAAAAACTGACGGAATGCATAGTCGTTATAAAAAATAAATAATAAAAACTAGATGATGAGTAATTTCTTATGGCTAAATTCTGAGAAAAAAAAAAACAAACAAACGGAGGTTTTAATTATTGGACCTAAAACCTACTAATGTGATAACCTAGAACACTCTCTAACACTTTATGGCTGCTCTGTAAATTATTCGTCATCAGTAAGGAACCTACAGTATGTGTCCTATTTAATAGCAATCTTTCCTTTGAAAGCAACGTATCTAGCATTTATAAAACTGCATTTTTTCATCTCAAAAATATATCTAAATTGCGACCTATGCTCTCAAATGCAGATACGTTAATTTATGTGTTCATGACCTCAAGGTTAGATTATTGTAATGCTTTATTGTGTGGTAGTTCGGCACACTGTATAACCATATTAGCCCGGTTCTTTCAATACTGCACTGGCTCCCAAAAATCCTGCTAATTACTTGCAAAGCCCTTTATGGCTTAGCACCTCATCTTTATCGCATTATAGTCCTCCACATCCACCGCATTCTCAAAACTAATTTGATAATACCTAGAATATCAAAATCAACTGTTGGTGGCAGATCATTTTCCTATTTAGCGCCCAAACTCTGGAATAACCTACCTAACATTGTTCGGGAGGCAGATAGACTCTGTCAGTTTAAATCTAGACCCATCTCTTTAACCTGGCTTACACATAACACACTAATACGTTTCTATTATTCAAAACCATTAAATGATTGATAGGCTGCATCAATTAGTTCAACTGGAACCGGGAGCACTTCCCATAACACCCAATGTACTTGTTACATTGTAAGAAGAATGGCATCTATGCCATTTTATCTATCTATAATATCTATCAATATTAGTCTGTTTATTATTATTATTATTATTATTATTATTATTATTATTATTATTCCAAGGTCAAGATAGCCACCAGATCTGGGCTGTATCCAGATCAGATGGTCACTGCAGTCACTTGGATACAGTCCGTATCCAGCCCAGATGGTGGATCAGTACCAAGAGATGACCTCTACAGTCCAAAATGTCAGCGGAGACCAGGACAACTAGATGTGCCCCATGATCCCCAGTGAAGACCTTGTCACCTAGACCAGTGGTTCTCAATTCCAGTCCTGGGGACCCCGTGCTCTGCACATTTTGCATGTCTCCCTTTTTTAATACACCTGATTGAGATCATCAGCTTGTTAGGAGAGAGATCCATGAAATGAACCAACAAGTTGATGATCTCAATCAGGTGTGTTAAATAAGGGAGACATGGTAAAAGGGGGGTCCCCAGGACTGGAATTGAGCAGCACTGACCTAGATGGCCATCGGGACAAGACCACGGGAACACCAATCTGACTTTGCTGCAGCATGGAACAACCTACTGGTTCGTCTGGCCAGAGGAAAACTGGCCCCCTGACTGAGCCTGGTTTCTCCCAAGTTTTTTTTTTCTTCTTTTTTTTTACTCCATTCTGTCACCGATGGAGTTTTGGTTCCTTGGTGCTGTTGCCTCTGTTGGGGACATTTAAATAGCTGAGTTAAGGCTGCTTGTGCCTGCTCAAAATTCTCTGTATAGCATTGCAGCACTAAACAGTATGTAAAGACACATAAAAGCTACTTTCAGAAGTGCTTCTGTGCCATCTTTGTAATGTAAATTTTGCATTAGACTCTAGATCAATCTAGACCAAGTATGAGACCACAGCCTGCTTATATAGAGTCTAACAGCATGATTACGAGTGCGAAAAATAGTTTTAACTTAAAGTCACCATGAAATCAAAATTGAAAATTCTTGTTTTCTAATGGAATACTGTTGTGTTTATTATAAATAATTTATCTGTGCATTTTTATTTTTTTAATTCATGTGTCCTCATAATCTTTAATTAAAAACCTCCCCTGAATCCCCAAAATTCATTTGTCCTGTAATCTTTAATAAAAAAAACTCAAGAACCCCCCCCCCCCTCAAAACAACTCATCTTCTCTTCCGGTCACGAGCTGTGAAACAAGGTCTAGTGATGTGAGGGGTAAACGCTGGGATTAACAACAGGGGGAAAACTGAAGCTGGTGCCTCGCTTTATAGAAATCAATGCACTGACCAGTGCTGACGCAAGCCATGGGGGAGTACACTACCCTTTAAAATTGAAAGGATATTAGGATATTACCACAACATTACTCTTAAGACATCACAATATATATATATATATATATATATATATATATATATATATATATATATATATATATATATATATATATATATTTATTTATTTATTTTTTTAAATATGACTTAACCTGATGGAGCACCCACTGAGTCATTCAGGCAGTCTCTCGCACGCACATCCTGTTAGGTATGTTTTGTGCCATTGATAATCCTCGTCGTTGTCTTCCTCAATAAATAAAGCAATTCTTCACGCTAGGGTGTCGGCGGTGAATCCAGTGGAGAGAAATCCCCCCACAACTAACTGCAAACTGGCATTCAAATCTGCTTCCATTTTGTTAGCAATGCCCCAACTTGCAACGATCCAATCAATTCCCAAAAGACAAAATCAAGTCCTGCCCTCTCATTTCAGATTTTCACTCGGGTAGACGTCACAGTAGAGAAAAAAAAAAGACGAAAATCCCCACACCTGTCTATAATGATACAAACACCACTCTTGTAACACTCGGCTAATCAAATAGATGTATAACAGACATTAATCCATTATTACAACATTAAGACGTCAAATGAAATACTGTTACCGTGGTTTAGAAAAGTGTGGATTTTTTTCCCTTTTTTCTTCATTCTTGTTCAGTGATTAATCCATTGTTCTTTCTATTTAAGATGGTCTTTAGAGATTGCATTAAAGTTGCATTAAAATCCTGACATCATCCTTCATTGCCATACAATATGGGTAAGTGCATTATTTATGACCATATATTTTTAGGTATTATTTGATCCTATATATGCATATTTACCATTTTAAATTTCTGTTTAAAGGTTGGAACAAATTTCATGTTTGGAGGAGGAGGAGGAGCAACAAAGGCAATACCCTCATGTCCTACAGTTTTGGGATAAAATCCATCCTTCATTATTGTGGGAGAAATGGCACTGAAGCAAGAACGTCTTTTTTTTAAGCAGTTGATACATGGTTTAGATTATTTTAAATTTTGAACATTGTGTATCAAAAAGCCTATTTCATCTGTAATTACATTGTCTGTATTAGCTTTGTTCTGTTTGTTTGTTTATTTATTAATTTATATTTATCTTGTAAACTGAAACAATTGCAAGTAACCTAATGTGATAAGAAAGTGATTAATAAGACAATTTCAACCAGTTATTTAATTTAATAGACGTTTTTGCAACTTTAAATGTAATAGAAATAAAAAGTATTTTTAAAACTATTTGTATGCTGTATTTTATTATTTATTTACATAGCAATACTAAAACTAATAATAATAACTACCAGAATGGGTAAATCAACATTTTGGCCAAATAACCCAACAAATTAGTTATTTTATAACCCAATGCATTGGGTTACTAATTTACTACCTAATCCATTGGGTTAAAATAACCCAACATTAGGTAGGTGCTACAGTAACCCACCATTAGGTTATCTGTTGGATCATTTTTAACCCAACTATTTTAAGTGAGTACTTTGTGGCTATGTCATAAATTCAGAACTGTTAAAGTACTTTAAATGCAGCTGGTGTCCCTGGTGTCCCCTGTGACCTGAAGCATGTCACTTGGCAGGAATCTTTAATCTCTAAACTGACTTGTATTGAGAGTGCAGTTTGGCTGTTCTTAGCCAAAGACCACAAGTGAAAGAGAATCCTAGCAATAGTACCCTAAAATAATAGGAAAGCGTATAATTGAGAAGTGCTTGTCAGAGTAAATTTACAACTGGCTTATTTCTTTTACTCAGTCAAGCCACCAAAGCAGCTTATTGTTAAGGTCATGGTTTAAAAGATTTTACAGATTTCAATGGATTTCAAGAGGTATTTATGGACAATATGTTTAGGATAAAAATAATAGTAATAAAATACAAATCTGGTTATGATAATCCTTCCTGACGAGTATGTGATAAAAGTTGTTATCAAAGAGAAGAACGTGTGTTGTAACACCATCACTGTGTAAAATGATAAAGGACAGTAGAATAAACATTTATGTGGTAAGTATCCTTTATAATGATTTGTAATTTGATACATATATATATATATATACCCTGATATATATATATATATATTTGATATATATATATACCCTGGCTGGTTTAGGTCTGTCATGGCTAAATAAAGATGACAATAAAACCACCAGTAGGTGGGAACAAGCCCCTGTTTTGATAAATGATTTATTGAATCGTTCAAATCAAATGATTTGTTCAAAACAGCTGATTCAATTAGAAACTAAACAAGCCTGCGTCCCAATGTGCATACTATCCATCTTAAATTCTATGTAATATTAGTAATTTTTTTAATACTATTTAGGGCAGATAGGCTGGATAGTTTGCACATTGGGATGCAGGGAAATTGTCCACCTGAATTGGCCTTTGAATCACTGGCTCACTTGATTTGTTTAAAAACTGATTCTTTCAAGGAGCAAATCACTGAGTTACTATGCACTGTTGTATACAATTAATAGCACATTTGTGCTCACGCATGTAGGCCTACTGATATTCAGAAAAGTACATTGCTTGTGCAATGAACATAAAAACATAAAAAAAAATTTTTTTAATTGCTTGAATTATAAGGTTATTTTACTTGCATTCTAATAGGCTTCATCGCCCAGTGAATGCTTTTGGACTCTCAAAATGTGTTTTGGTGTCTCTCAATACTTCATAGTTACACATACAGCACAATAACATTATGTCAGGGGAATGTTTTTTAATTCTAATGAAGGAAAAGGCATACCTTTTCTGTTGTCTTCTTTTTAAAGAAATTCCAAAGTTGCCCTTGAACCATTTTGTTTGAAAAATGATAAAAACTTGCTTGTATGCAGCTTGTTAAAGAACCAAGTTCTGATTGGCAAATGGCCGTTATTTGTGAATTATCTTTAGTAGGCTAGATAATTTTAACATTTCATTTGCATGGGGATGGCGGTTTTAGTGAGGGGATGCTTTTTTTGTAATTTTTTTTCAATCAGGGGGATGCCATCCTCCCGCAACCCCCCTCAATTCGAGCCCTGGCTATGGGTAAAATCATGGTTGCACCCATAGAAGAATATTATTTTTGTTGCTTAGCAAAGTTCAGAGAGTAAAGTGGTTGCAATCTTTTCATCTACATGTTTAAAAATAGCTAGTTATAATTACTATAATTAACCCAAACCCACACTCTCAAGCAGACAACTTTCTGCATTTTTACAATTTGGTCCTCACAATGATGGATAAACCTGCACACATATGATACACACACTGTGTTATATTGGTGAAGCTTTACAGTAATAGTAAATAGTTTTTAAATATGATTTGCTGACATTAGTTAATGCATTATGGATTAATAATTAACACTGAACAATATTTTTACAGACTTTATTAATCTGTTATAATTAAACAATGACATAATATATAATATTATATATAATGTTAATTTCTACACACACACACACACACACACATACACACACATATATTAATGCATTATGGATTAATAATTGACACTGAACAATATTTTTACAGACTTTATTAATATGTTATAATTAAACAATGATATAATATATAATATAATATAATATAATATAATATAATATAATATAAATATAATATAATATAATATATAATGTTAATTTCTACACACACACACACACACACACACACACACACACCCATATATATATATATATATATATATATATATATATATATATATATATATATATATATATATATATATATATATACTATATATATATATATATATACAGTCATGGCCAAAAATATTGGCACCCTTGGTAAATATGATCAAAGAAGGCTGTGAAAATTAATCTGCATTGTTAATACTTTTGATCTTTTATTTTATTTTTTAAAAATCACAAAAATTGAACCTTTCATTTGATAAAAAGAATTTAAAATGGGGGGAAATATCATTATGAAATTAATGTTTTTCTCAAATACACGTTGGACACAATTATTGGTACCCCTAGAAATTCTTATGAGTAAAATATCTCAGAAGTATATTCCCATTCATATTCAAAATTTTGAGCACTCCAGGGTGATTATGAACATGAAATTATCCATCCAAGGCTTCCTGTTTCACAGAAATATAAATATGAGGGAGAACAAAGCCCCAGTTCCCTTAATCATCCATTACAATGAGAAAAACCAAAGAATATATTTCTTATGTGCAGCAAAAGATAACTGAGCTTCACAAATTAGTGAAGTGGCTTTAAGAAAAGAGCTAGAGCAGTGAAAATTCCCACTTCCACCATCAGGGCAATAATTAAGAATTTCCAATCAACAGAAAATGTTATAAATCTGCATGGAAGAGGACGTGTGTCTATATCGTCCTAATGCACAGTGAGAAGGAGAGTTTGAGTGGCTAAAGACTCTCCAAGGACCACAGCTGGAGAATTGCAGAAAAAAGTTGAGTCTCAGGGTCAGAAAACCTTAAAAAATAATTGTCAAACAGGACATGTTGTTTGGGAGGGTTTGGAACTTCAGTTTGTTTGGAACTTCAAATGGGACTGGCTTCTATGGTAAGATGAAACTTAAAAATGAGCTTTTAAGCAGCAAACACTCAAGATGGGTTTGGTGAACACAGGGATAAAATGTATCCCATGTGTACAATGAAATATACTGCTGTATTTTTGATGTTGTGGGCCTATATTTCTGCTGGAGGTCCTGGACATCTTGTTTAGACACATGGCATCATGGATTTTATCAAATACCAACAGATAAAAAAAATCCCTAAGTGACTGACTCTTATATTGAGCCATGTTTGGATCTTCCAACCGTACAATAATCCAAACACAAACCTCAAAAACAACACAAAAATGGGTCACTGAGCACGAAACCAAGCTTCTGCTATGGCCATTCCAGTCCTCTGACCTGAACCCTATAGAAAATGAGTGTGGTGAACTCAAGAGAAGAAGCACCAACATGGAGCTGGGAATCTAAAGGGTCTGAAGTGATTATGAATAAAGAAAAGGTCTCTGATCTCTTGTCAGGTGTTCTCTAACTCATCAGGCATTATAGGAGAACATTTAGAGCTGTTAAAATGGCAAATGGAGGTTTCAAAAAGTATTGAATAAAAGGGTGCCGTTAATTGTGGCCAATGTGTATTAGAGAAAAACATTTATTTCATAATGATATTTCCCCCCATTTTAAATTCTTCAAATTTTAATTTTTTAATTTTTTAAAATAAAAGATCAAAAAGAGTAACAATGCGGGTTAATTTTCACAGCCTTCTTTGATCATATTTACCAAGGGTGCTGATATTTTTGGTCATGACTGTATATAGTGAAGGAATATAGTAGCCTATATTTATGAATTAAAACAAACTTAATGCTGTAAAAGAGGTTGTTCATTCCTGGTACCCTTTTGCATTAACAAATGTTAATGATTTTTTATACATTGTAAAATGTTCCTTTTGTTTAAAATAAAAAATGTTTTAATTAAAAATTGGGCTGGGTTGGAATGATGATGAGAGGATAGTGGATGTCATAATATTTAATAAAATAAATTATTTTGCTTCTTAAAACGTTTGCACAAAACTTAGTTTTCAAATGTTTTCAAATTATTTAACAAACAAGCCAGTCGCCCTCATTCATGAACAACTTTAAAGTGTGAACATCTTTCCAGAGCATGTGATGAAAGTTATCAAGAAATGTGTTATGTATAAATGGCCTTAAATATTCACGTCGTAATTTGATTCATGACGCCTGTCATTACATTTCCCGAATAATGTAAAATTACTCATTGATTTCATAGTTGCTTCATCAAAAGAGTATTTGCCGCAGTTAGTAATGATTTTTCACGCCACAGAAACAGCCAGAGGATGGACTGCAGTGCTATAAAGTGGGTGGGCATATTCTGACCTTATCCCTTAGCTATAAGTGTAGAAACGGTCTTGTCCATGCGGACTTTGCGAGACTTATGAGTGTGCTGAATATGATTCCTCTGACAGCAATGAAATTACAGATGGTGAGTGTGATGATGGTCTGCCTGCGACACTTAACGAGAACTTTTGCTCAGTTTTTTTATTTTTTTTTTATTTTTTTGGTCATTTTATCCTGCTGTTTTACATATTATGAAAAGATTATAAATGAGGACGAAACCGATTTAATGCGCGTTGTCTGCTGATGCTTTAATCTCCAGGGACATGTAATGGTCAGTCCAGAAGCGTAGGTTAAATAAACAGCTGATTAATTAGTCTTTTCGTTCGAAGTATATAAAAACTTTAGCATTCGGTGACTCTTACTGGCTTGTTCGGAGTCAGAACGCGCGAAAAATGAAACATAATTTTTGAGATGTCCCATATCGCTGTCTGGTTTTCTGACAGAGATATCAGTTACCTTGCTTTATTTACGCAGAATAAGCCTAGCATTCACAGTGAGGTTATTGAGTGTCGAGTGTTCCTTGAGTATCTGCATGGCTCTGCTTTCAGTGGAACATCTCTTTAATAGGAATTGTTGCAACAGTAGGTTTATATTAACACTATTATTAGAGCTATCTATGTAGATCTATTGTTTGCATTGTACTTGATATCACAGTTTGTATGCCTGTTTCACACATACTCCGTCTGCAGTGCGTATGCAGTCCGTGTGCGTTACTTATGCGGTGCAGAAGCAGCACGGGCTCATTGTGCTTTCACAGAAGACGCGTTTGCAGCCCGCTACTGATCCACGGCTGTTTACCGCAAACACAACATTTATCCATTATTTTGATACATATTATATTGATGATATATTTATTTTAAATCCAAATGTATTAAGCCTATACTGAAAGTGCTTTTTCCGCATCGTGATCCTCTTTTATCACAGTACAGTTTCACAATCTTTCATGGACATATTCACGTTTAAACACAATTAATATAACCAGCGTATTAAATGCATCTGGCTTTTAGATTTGTTTATTAAGTTGCTCAAGCAAGTGGAAATACATTTGAACAGCATAAAGCTTTCTTGTGTTAGGTCATCACAAATAATTTAAATTAAAACTTAGGCTACCACTGACAGAAACAGTCGGCTCTCGTGCTTTTTACATTGAAATTTTTATTACAAACAGTCCCGCGTGTCTTAAAGAACTTTGTTTTTCTACCTCCAAAATACACAAGTGCATATATTGACTTGTTTATCTAAAAGTGCACTTTTCTTTGTTTTAAACCTAGCCAAAAAGCCTGTGAAACATAGTAAACTTTATATCTATTTATTGTGAAATTACTACATTTCCGTGTCAATCCAAGTTCATTTTTTACCGCGAACAAAGCGATGTCACTTTAATTCAGCGCGTGCAGCACAGCAAAAAATAGACTTGGTGCAAACGATCCCTGCACTGCTATAGACACGCCGCACCTGGAACGCACTGACGGACCGCAACGCGTGCAGTGCGAAAGCTGTAATCTGTATGGGTGCGTGAAAAAAAAAACGCACTGCAGACGGGGTATGTGTGAAACAGGCGGCCCACTCAATTAAGTAGTGTAGTAATATTTACATAAGTACATTAAGCTTATTATTAGGCATACTAATTAACATCATTATGCATATTTTAATATAGCTGCATATTCAGATACCTGATACAAAGTTAGATATGTATGGTTTTGTCTCTTTCAGGTTGTGTCTGCGTTTTGTTTTTGTACAGATCTATACAGATTGTGACTTGTATCAGTAGTTTCTTATGATGTGCTTTGCATGTGTAGCCCTTTATGGTTCTGAAATATTATTTGCATGAATCCATGTTTTGGAGATAATTATCAAAATTATCCAACATCAATGGACTTTCCATGTGTCTTTTTAGGAAGACTATATATGACTATATAATGTGGAATCCAATGGAGTTACTAGAATAATGGTGGTTGAGCTGGGGTTTAGTATGGAAACAGTGGTGTTGTTATCCAAGAGAGGTTATTCGTTATTGGGAGAGTGTGAAAGCATCTGAACTTCCCTAAATTATATCTCTCTATTTGGCTGTTGCTACAGTATCACCTTGAGGATGTATAAAGAGGTAGTTCTTAAAATAAGCATAATTTGTTTCCACCTGTTTGCAGAGGCCATGACTACATTAAATAAGTTATGAACACAATGTCAGAAACAAATAACATTGAAAGGAAGTTAAAAAAAAAGTGAAATCTTCCTCTTTTATTTAGAGCTAGTAGTGCCAGTCCAGCGTAAGGCCATTTTAAGTGCTTGTAAGGAGCACTCAAGTACAAATCCTGTGAAACATGAGTCATGACGCCCAGTAACAAAAAAAAATAAAAATAAAATACACTCAAAATACACTCAAAGGACTTAGCAAATGTTTTTTTTGTTAACAAAAGCAAATGTTTTTATCTCATGTTTGCTTTTGTTAACACTGTCACTTATACCAACAAACCTTACACTCAATTAAACCATATACCAGTGACATACAGCACATTGATAGAATGTTTGCCTTTCAAAATAAAACCAACATCAATAACATAATTATAATACTAAATTTGCAGGGTATTTTCCTTGCATTTATATATTCATATTATGTGACCCTCTCTGAGAAATCCAGGCTAAAGTCTCAAAATCTAAATCTAAATTTGATTTCAACCATTAATTCCACTATGATGTAAATCTTTGAAATGGAGATATCAAGGTTACATTTTCTCAGAATGTTCTTTGCCTTATGAAGGATGATTGTATGTAGAAAACAGTAAATCACAAAAAAAAAAAATTACTTTAGCTAGGTTTTCACAGCCATGGTCACATTTTAAATATATAAACATTTTAATAATATTGAGGTAATACCTGTGTATGTTAATTAATTTATTATTATTTTTTAATTAATTTATATTTATTTAAATACTCAAATTATTTTTATAATGAATGGATAACTGAACTATTCCTTTAAACATCACAAAGTTTTTTGGTTTGTTTGTTTTTGTTTGTTGCTTGTTTGAATTAAAATCCAATGGGAATTATCTTTTCCTTCTGTGCTTTATATGACAGGCTGATGGCTTAATGATGAGGATGTAAGGAGAACCACAGCCTTGTTTGATGCTAGGTGTCCCAGACAGTGAATGGATAGCCCACAGGGCCCAGAGAAAGAGCTGGGGAGATTTCAAGGGTTCAACTGTCTTGTAGGTCTGAAAGATGTAACTCTGTAACTTGTATTAGAAAGCTTTGCAGAATCCTGGGAGACCACCTGCAGATCCTGAAAAGTTTCCACGGCTAACTTTTAACAAGCTTGTTAATCAGAAATAAATGGTGATAATTTGAGAATTAGTCATTGTGTTTTGTACACACACTCTCTCATCCTTTAACTATGTATGTGCATGTTGAATGATCTTCCATCAAAATTGTGTTAATCAATATCTTGTATTACACTTGGATCTTTTAGGATCCAAATTTCAATTTCAGTATCTTGTTTTAGGCTTCCACTCTTACTGTCATAGAACAAAGAGATTTCGCTAAGAGCCTTCTGTCTGCCTGAGATAAATGTAGCTTACCTTGAAATCAAGCATTTGTATTCAGCACTGACTCAATGTCACTGGTTTCTTTGTGAGTTTCCTTTAGATCATTTGAACAGTGTAATTACAACTGTCAAAGACTCCACAGTACTATGTAATTTGGGTTAGAGTACTGTACACATCTTCGTCAAATGGCAACCTTGCTCAGAGTGCCAAAAGGCTAAAATGTTCAGCCGGTTTCCCACAGTTTGACTCTATATCTGTGGCATTCACCATGCTAAATAATGAGTTAAAGGACTTAATGATTTCCTCACTGAGTTCCACCACCTGCTGTGGAGAGCACAATTTTTGGTTTGGAAACTCAGCAGAGAGATTTATTAGTGGCATCCCCTCTCTCTCTCTCTCTCTCTCTCTCTCTCTCTCTCTCTAAGATATATCTAAACACTTTACATACATGCCAGATTGCAAGCTGCATCTCTAAACTGTATTCCTATTTGTTTTTTTCTTAGTTGTTTGCTGTGTGTTTTGCACGGGCCTACCAAGAGATACCTAAGTACCAGCACAGAGACCCTGTGACCTCTAAGGTGCTGCTTTGTGACCAGTGTCCACCTGGCACAGCTGTGAAACGCCACTGCAGCACTGAGGAACCAACTGTTTGTGCTCCCTGCCCAGAAAAATGCTTTGCAGAGCAGTGGCATTGGGGAGACAGCTGTCAGCATTGTACATCTGTCTGCAAGGAAAGGCAGATTGTGCAAAGGGAATGTAACAGCACTCATGACAGGCTTTGTGAGTGTATACCTGGATATCACCTAGTGGTGGAGTTTTGTGTCCGTCACACTGCCTGTTCACCTGGCTTTGGTGTCATTGTGCAGGGTAAGTAACCTTATTCTTTGTCAACAATGTGCTACCAGATTACACTGAACTACTTTAAAACTGAAATACTTTACACTGAAATACTGAAATACTTTACTTTCTCAGATCACCTCAGTCCATTTTAGATTAATTATTAGGGAGCTAACAATTATATTTAATAATAAACATAAGTAATAAGCTTGAGACTCAGCCAGTTAGTTGACACTGAATTAAACCCATAATGCACCTATGATTTTTTTTTCTTCTCGTTTTACCATTTTTAATCCAGTATTCTTCATGTACTATAACCTGTTATTATATACAAAGTTAAGAAAACACACAAAGAAGCATACATTAGCAGTTGGTCAGTACCTCCCTTAAGCTTTCCAAGGCAGCTGGTTGTGTCATTGAGATTTATCACAGTAGCTGAATTCCAGCAGAACAAGTGGAAGTAAACAGTTCCCTGTTAGTAATGGGGAGCGTGAGTGACATAGGTAATCATTAAACAGAATAACATCGCTTGTTGTTATCACATTGGCCACCCTAACCAGACTCCGTCTTGAGTCTAATGGGGATTATCTGTAACATTCTAAAAAATTATGTTTAATTCCAGATGTTTTTTTTTTTTTTTTTCTCATTACTGCACCAATGTTAGTGTATATTATTATAGTAACCAGTGAAGATGGTATAATTTTGGCTCTTATTCATTTCCAAATACAGTTTGGATTATGTTCCATTACAATATGTGATTTTAAGACATGTTAACTAAAAAATATAGGTTGGGCAGTTCTTCTTCTTGGTTTATATTGTCTGGGATTTTACAGATTAGCATACCAATGACCCGACGTATTCATCTTTGGTCCTGCATCATTTGTGCTTATGGATATTAATGATATCTCAAATAATAAAGCTTAATAAAGATATGTATATTATTGCTATTCCAAGAAATCAAACATTTCTGAATTTTTACTTGATGAATAACACTGATTAATGGTGGATAATGAAATCACAATGACCCCTATAGGGTGACTTAACTTGTTCTAACTTGTGTGGACAGAAGGTCCATTTTCACAATATTTCCAATAGGTAGTCTACCCTAATAGCACACATACATCACAGAGACATCTATATGATGTCTGCATTTACATCTGCAAGACATATTTTTAAGAGTGTTTGCTCATCTGCGATATGTCTATTGGCCATTTCCTATCATATGTCAAATCAGATGTCAAATAGACGTATACTAGATGTCTTTAAGATCATCTGCTAAATGAATAAATGTAAAAGATGTTTTTGATTTAAAATGTATGTAAAACAGACACCTGAAAGATGTTTGTACACAACAGATGCTTTTCAGATCAAGAGATCTTTAACAGACATCTTGTAGATGTACGTGTGCTATCTGAGTAAACAAAAAAACTAACAAAAATCTTGTTCTAATGAAAATGTATTTTAAATACAACATTCCAGCACTCATAAATTAGCATAATAGATGCACAAAACATCTTCATATACAAGCTTTTTTTTTTACATCTTTGCTACTATGAAGTAAAACTTGGCTTATTGTCACTTTTTATGCATTTTGTAATAAAAAGTGTGAAATTAATAGATACTGATTTTGTGTGCAAACATTCAGACACAGGTTTTATACACAGTTAAAGAATGAAGCCCACAAGTAAATACATATATAGTTAGGTCCATTTTGGGCCCTGGCAATATTTGTATTATTTTAGCTGCTGACCAAAACATATTCAGTTATAGTTGCAGTTATATAATGAATATGGGATTACAGTGCACACTCTGAGATTTTAATTTGAGGGTATCCTCATCATAATTGGAGGAAAGATTAAGGAATTACAGTTCTTTAATGTGTCCCTCCCCCATTTTCAAGGGACCATAAATAATTGGACAATTGACTCAAAAGCTGTTTCATGGACAGGCTTGGACTATTCCTTCATCATTTCTACATCAATTAAGAAGGTAAAAGGTCTGGAGTTGATTCTAAGTGTCCCATTTGCATTTGGAAGCTGCTGCTGTGAACCCACATCATGCGGTCAAAGGATCTCTCCAAGTGAAACAAAAAATTGTTAGGCTTCAAAAACAAAACAAATCCATTAGAGAGATAGCAAAACATCAGAATGTACAGTTTGGTACATTCTGATAAAGGAAAAAAAAAAAAAAAAAAAAAAAAAAGAATGCATTAGTGGGCTTAAACAAAAAAATGCCTGGACATCCATGGAGGACAATAGTGGTTGATGATAAGAAAATCCTCCACATGGTAAAAAAAATAAAAAAATAAAAAAAACTTTTTACAACATCCAGCCAAGTGAAGAACACTCTCCAGGAGGTAGACGTGTCACTGTCAAGGTCTACAAGCAAGAGAAGACTTCACGAGAGCAAATATAGAGAGTTCACCACAAGGTGCATACAAGGCCAGATTAGACTTTGCCAAAAACATCTAAAAAAGCCAGTCCACTTCTGGAAAAGCATTCTTTGGACGGCTGAAATTAAGATCAGTTTCAATTCAATTTCAATTTAGGTGTGCTTTATTGGCATGACAAAAACTGTACAGTTGTATTGCCAAAGCAGTTGCAGCTGGGCTGCTTACAAATAATGCACATATGCATTAACAGAAAAGAAAGAATAATAGTAATAATATATAAAAATATATAAAAAGTATTAAGCATGTAGTGCAAAATGAATTAGTGTAAGTGTATAAGTTAGAAATAAAATACGATATAGTATTAGATTTACAGAGGCAAAATATACATCTAAGTAATACAATACAGTAATATGGCATAACATAATCTACATGTGGTGGAAACATCAGATCAAGACAGGTTCAGTGTTTTCTCTTCTATGGTGACAGGCAGACACATATTGAGCAGCAAACACAGCAGTTCTTGTGTTTTCCTAACAGATACAGCAATTTCTCCTATTTCAAAAGATTTTTAAATGTCTGATGGATCTGCTGTATTTGATCATAGAACACTGTCTGTATGTCCGTGTATTTGAAGCATTTTGTTAGGAAGTGCAGTCCTGTTTCCATCTGATTCAGATCACAGTGTGAACATAGTCTCTGCTTCGGTGGCAGCCATGTTTTTCTGTGTCTGCCCGTTTCTATCATCAGCTTGTGTCTGCTGAGTCTGTATCTGGTCAATGTGCTTCTCGGTTTCTTATCTGACACTGTGTGTCTGCCATACTGTACTCTCTCTTTAGAGCCAAATAGCATTGCATTTTACATTGTGTTTGGGTTTGCCAATGAGTGATGTAATTCTATTTGATTTGTGCAGTAATCTGATTGATTCTGATGTTGTGATTCAGAGCATCAGTAGATATTAGTGAAGCATCAGGATTGAAGCTCTGGATCAGCTGAGGGAGGGGACTGCTTTCTTTGCTCATCTCTTGGTATTGCAGGGCTTTATAATGATATGATTGTGGGTCACTGAGTTTCAGATGTTTCCAGAATTTATTTGCCCTTTGATCAATCTCAAATTTGACTGATCTTTATAATTAGAGGATATTTGCCTAATTCTGCCCTGCATGTGTTATTTGTTGTGTGCCGGTGCACATGTAATATATTTTTACAGAGTTGCATGCAGGGTCTCAATTGGATGTATTTCCCATTTGGTGAAATCTTGATTTGGATTTGTCAGTGGACCCCACACCTCACTGCCATAGAGGGCAATGAGCCCAATTACTGATTCTAATATTCTCATCCAAATTCTAATAGGGATTTATATAGGACATTGCCGTTTTTTGGCGTAGAAGGCCCTGCGTGCTTTATCTTTCAGTTCATTAACAGCATGATTAAAGTTTCCTGTGGATCTGATTTTCAAAAATTTTCAAATTTGTGTGTTGTGTTCCCTGGGATCTGGATCTTTTCTGTATGATCAAGATTTTGGTTTTCTTCAGGTTGACTGTTAGGGCCCAAGTCTGGTAGTATTGTTCTAGCAGGTCCAGGTTTTGCTGTAAACCATGTTGAGTGGGAGACAGCAGAACCAGATCGTCTGCATACAGCAGGCATTTGATCTGTGAGTTGTGTAGAGTGAGGCCAGGGGCTGCAGATCGCTCCAGATTGCTCGCCAGTTCATTGATGTAAATGTTAAATAATGTTGGGCTTAAGCAGCAGCCCTGTCTCACTCCATGCTCCTGGGAAAGATACCTTGTATGTTTGGTGCTGATTTTTACGCCACATTTACTTTCAGTGTACGTTGATTTGATAAGGTCACAGGTTTTACCTCCTATGCCGTTTTCAATAAGTTTGTAAAATAGTCCTTGGTGCCAAATTGAGTCAAAAGCTTTTTTTTAAAGTCAATAAAGCATGCATATATTTTACCTTTATCTTTGTTAACATGTTTTTAAATTAGAGTATGTAATGTATAGATGTGGTCAGATGTACGGTAATTTGGTAAAAATCCAGTACATTGTGTGTGGTAATGAAGTCTAATAGTCAAGCATTTATTATGCTACAGAATAACTTTCCCGGATTGCTGCTCACACAGATGCCTCTGTAGTTGTTAGGAGCAAATTTATCTCCGTTTTTAAAGACTGGTGCGATCAAGCCTTGATTCCAGATGTCAGGAGAGCAACCTACACTCAGAATTACATTGAATAGTTTTAGAATGGCCAATTGAAATTTACTGGTTGTGTGTTTTATCATTTTACTTAATATCCCATCAGGTCCAGGTGCTTTTTTGAGTTGGAGGTTTTGGATTTTTTCTTTAAGTTCTTTATCAGTTATTGGGAAATCTAATGGGTTTTAGTTATCTTTGATTGCTTATTCTAGTTTTCCCAACTGGTTGATTGTTTGGTTTTGTTTACAGTTTGTGTCTGTTTGTACTTTATTATACAATGTTTGGAAATGACTTTCCCATATTTCTCCATTTTGAATTGCCAATTCTTCAGAACAGTATTTTTTTGTTATTGTTAGGCAGGTATTTGCATGCTGTGTGGACTCTCATGCTGTCAGCTGGGCACTGATGTAGTTCAGCGGCTGTCTGATCTCACTCATCTCCAGTGTATTTGCTTGTCCTTTCAGGGCTTGAGCATAGCTCCTGGAGTGTGGGAGTGGTGCTGGGTTCGGTGTGTTATCAGCTGAGGGTGCATGAGTCGGACTGTTTTTGTAATGGTAGGATGATTTCTCTGTAGTTGGGTGGGCTGTGGGTGATGGTGTGGGTGATGGTGTCTGCCCTGCTCCATGTCTCCTGTAGAATTATAATATCCACCTCCTTAATGCTCTTCTGGAATTCTGTGTTTGAGCTCTTTAGCCCAAAGGCTGCTGAATTCAATCCTTGAATATTCCATATCGATATTGACAGAGTCATTTCAAGTGTTCACAGTATAGAGTTCTTGTTTTCAAAAATAGAGGCAATCCTTTTCTAATGTAATATAATGTTTTAAAAAAGAACAGTTTTTTTGTTATTGTTAGGCAGGTGTTTGCATGCTGTGTGGACTCTCATGCTGTCAGCTTGGCACTGATGTAGTTCAGCGGCTGTCTAATCTCACTGATCTCCAGTGTATTTGCTTGTCCTTTCAGGGCTTGAGCATAGTTCCTGGAGTGTGGGAGTGGTGCTGGGTTCGGTGTGTTATCAGCTGAGGGTGCATGAGTGGGTGGAGGACTGGTTGCTGCTGCTAGTGGTTGGCACTTCTGAGTATTGCTCCTCTGCCTGGAATGATGTTTTTGTGGTTGTGGATGTCTTGGATGGTGATCTGGTGCAAACTGGGGTTTCTGCTGATGGACTGGTGTAGGTCTGTGGTGGTGTAGCGCTGGTGCATGGGGTGTTCTGATGTGAATTTTAGCATGGTGTGGGGGGTCCCTGGTATTGTGCAGCCAGTGGTGGTCGTTCTCTGTGATGGGACTGTAGGTTTCTGCTGGGTGTCTGGTTTTGTGCTCTGAAGGTTGGCAGCTATGTTGTTTTCAGGGGTGTAGAGGTGGTTTGTTTGCCCCATGCTGTTTTTGCAAACACACCAACCTGTACCAAAATGATGGGAAGAAAAAAGTATGGAGAAGGCTTGGAACAGGAGATGGCTCATGGTCCAAAGCATACAGCATCATCTGTGAAACATGGTGGAGCAATGTGATGGCATAAGCATGCATGGCTTCCAGTGGCACTGGGTTACTGGTGTTTAGTAATGATGTGACAGAGGACAGAATCAGCCAGAATAATTCTGAACTGTATAAGGATATACTCTCTGCCCAAGTCCAGTCAAATGGAGCAAAGTTGATTGGGCGGCACTTCATAGTACAAATGGACAATGACCCAAAACATACAGCAAAAGAAACCCATGAGTTTTTAAAGTTAAAAATGTGGAATATTCTGCAATGGCCAAATCTCCTAAATTTCAACCCGATTGAGCATGTATTTCGCTTGTTGAAGACATAACTAAAGGCAGAAAGACCCATAAACAAACAACAACTGAAGTGAGCTGCAGTAAAGGCCTGGCAAAGCATCACAAAGGAGGAAACCCATGTCTCTGGTGATGTCCATGAGTTCCAGACTTAAGGCAGCCATTGTCTGCAAAGGATTCTCAACAAAATATAAAAAATTATAATTTTATTTATGATTATACTTATTTGTCCAATTACATTTTGAAATGGGGGGATTGTGTACAAAAATAGTTGTAATTCCAAAGCATTTTATGTCAAATTTTTGTTCAACCCCTTGAATTAAAACTTACAGTCTGCACTTCAATTTCATCTGGATTGATTTATTTTTAATTCTGTTCTAGTGGCATACAAAGCCGAAATTATGAAAATTGTGTCAGTGTCCAAGTATATGTGGACCTAACTGTAGTACAGATAGTTCCTCTTTAAATTGCATAATTCGTTTACATAATTTTAGTACCCTTCAGGAACTCGAGCTGCATCAAGAAATATTTTGGGAATGCCCCTGCGTAACTTTGTTCTGAAGTACGTGTAAAATCAGCCCAATGGAGCAGTGAGACGTCACGAGTGGGGTGACGTGAGCAACCAAGAAGTATAAAAGTGCATCCGACAAAGCATCTGCTTTGCAGTAGTGCTCTGTGTATGTGTCAGTCCTATTAACTATTGTCTGTCAGTCCACAAGCACTTCATTCAGTATGTCTAAAGCAAAGTCGAAATCTATGGCGAGCGAACGGTATTTCAGAGGGCAGGGGCATTTCCCTGCCCACGATATCTGGCAGCGGGGGATACACACGATATGTATGTTGTTTGTTTAGGAGTGGAGCATGTACGGTCAGCTCTCGAGGGGGCTGATTGTCATGACTGTGAGTTGCTCTCGCTGGGTGTGCTCCGCTCTCGCCTGGCCGTGTTTGATGACAGCGGCCAGGCTCGTGATCCAGCTGGCACACATAGACTGTTGTCGAGGCACAGTGTAGACTGTTGTCATGGGTAACGCAGGTGGATTTAGCAGAGGGATTCGAGACGGGCTTGTCCTTTTCTCGGTCCTCACCCGCTAGATCCACAGCTCCCTCTCAGGGATCGGACGCCTGCGCTGTGGTTTCTTCCTCCCCGAGAGAGCCAGGCACTTCATCTATCTTCCTCTGAGGAGGTGGACGTGATGAGTGTCTTGAGGTTGCGACTCATGCTTTAGCCAAATGAAATATCGATTGGCCAGCCGAGAAACAGGATGCTCATCCTAAAAGTAAATTAGATGAGCATTTCCTGAGAGCTATATCACAGCCTTCATGACAGGGCCTTCCATTTTTCCCCGATCTCATTGCTGAGGTGTCAAGATCATGGAAGAAACTGTACTCATCCCTTATCTACAGCCCCACAATGGAAATTATCCCAACATCAGGGGGCTGAATGAGAAGGGATATGGGACTATGCCAGTCGTGGAGCAAATTTTTGCTATTTATCTCTCCCCATCCTCAACATCATCCCTGAAGGCCTCGAAGCTTCCCACCAGGCCCGTTAGGCTGATACCTAGTCTGGTTGGAAAAGCTTATACGGTGGCAGGTCAGACTGGCGCATGTTTGCACACCATGGCGGTGTTACAAGCATACCAGGCTGACCTGCTCAGGGACCTGGATGACAGGAAGGAGGAGGAATCCGATGTGGTAGCTGAACTGCGTCAGGCCACAGATTTGTCCCTCCGGGCCACCAAAGAAACAGCCAGAGCCATCTGCCTTTCAATGGCAGCAATGGTGGCCAAGGAGCGGCATATGTGGATGAATCTGTCCAATATGCAAGATAAGGACAGATTCTTCCTCCTAGATGCCCCGCTCTCGCCCTCTGGCCTTTTCAGTGACGTAGTCAACACTGTCGTCGAGAGGTTTCAGGGGGCGAGGAAGAAATTTCCAGCATTTCCTCCCTTGTAGCTCCCAGGCCCATGGGGCTGCTGAGCGGGAGCAGCACCAGCCATCAAGCTCCTCATACCGCTAGTCTCAAAAACAGACCAATGCAACCCCCACTCCTCCGCAGAGAGAACGAGAGTCAGGGTGACGCTCTCAGTCGGGGTCTGAGAGAAAACCAATCCGCAGACCATTATTTTGTCAAAGATTGTCAGGTCCCTGAGGGCAGCCCCACCTGGAGAGGAAAAGATAACACCTCAGTATACTTTTTAAAAAAAAATTGATATGGTGCCCAGTCCTCCTCAGTGCCCTCATGGAGATTCACTGATACCCCTGCCACCCTCTGTGCTTCAGGGCTCAGTGAGCTCTGATGAGCGAAATTCCCAGCTGCCGCCTGGTGACTGTACAGCACGGGATCATTCATTTTCTCAAGTGAGGGTGCTACAGCAGTCAGTTCAGTCGTTCCCTGTCGGTCATCCACTTCAGGGCACCGAACTCCAGTTCGGTTTTCATCCGCCTTGTATCAACGTGGTCATTCCCACACTAGTGGGACCCCGAGCAGGCTCTGGTAATGGAACAAGAAATAGATACTCTCTTGAGGAAGGGGGCCATAGAATGTGTTCCACCTCTCTCTCGAGAGCGTCTGGGTTCTACAGCCGTTACTTCATCATTCCGAATAAGGATGGGGGGTTGTGTCCAATCTTAGATCTCCGTCTTCTGAACCACGCTATCAAATGGCTTTGGTTCAAGATGCTCACTATCAAGCAGATAGTATCTCAAATCCAGTCCGAGGACTGGTTTGTAACGATAGATCTCAAAGACACTTATTTCCATGTTTCCATCCTTCCTCAACACTGGAAGTTCCAGATATTTGCTTTCGGGGTGAAGCATACCAATTCCGAGTTCTTCCTTTTGGCCTTTCACTCTCACCCTGCACTTTCACGAAGTGTGTGAATGCTGCTCTGGCTCCTCTGCAAATCCAGGGCATCTGCATACTCAGTTACATCGACGATTGGTTAATACTAGCTCAATTGGAGCAGATGGCAGCTTGGCATTGAGATGTCATCCTCGCCCATATGAGAGAGCTGGGGTTAAGACTAAACACCAAAAGAAGTATGCTTTCTCCACTACAGAGAACCACTTATTTAGGCGTGATGTGGGATTCAACCACGATGCAGGCACGTTTGTTTCCTGCTCGTATCGAGTCAATCCTCACTACAGTCAAGAGAGTAAGAGAAGGCCATTCACTCACTGTCAAACATTTTTAAAGGCTGTTGGGTTTGATGGCAGCGGCGTCCATCGTGATACCTTTTGGCCTGCTGGACGTGAGACCCTTGCAGTGGTGGCTCAGGACCAAGAGATTTTCCCCGAGGGGGAATCCACTTTGCATGATCAAGGCGGCAATGCTTACGTGCCTTGGACATGTGGAAGAAACATTGGTTTCTAGCTTAAGGTCCGATGTTAGGGGCTCCTTGTCGCCGTGTAACTCTAACGACAGATGCCTCTCTCGTGGGCTGGGGAGCAGTCATGAGTAGCCGCTCTGCCCAGGGTCTGTGGGAAGGCCATCCTCTCACGTGGCCAATAAACTGCCTGGAGATGCTGGCTGTGTTTCGAGCTCTGAGATACTTCCTTCCAGACCTGTAGGGACATCGGTGGTCTCCTACATCAATCGTCAGGGGGCTCTGCGTTCATGCCCCTTGTACACGCTGGCACGCCAGAACCTTCTGTGGGCTCAGGGGAAGCTTCTCTCACTAAGAGCAGTATACATCCCTGGGTATCTTAATCAGGGTTAGGGGATGCTGTTGTGGCTGGGAGTGGTGTACGTGGGTTGGTGTCTTAATCAGGAGGTGGTGGAGCTCCTTTGGAAGGAGTTTGGCCAGGTGGAAGTGGATCTATTTGCGTCACAGGAAATGACACACTGTCCACTCTGGTTCTCCCTCACGCATCCAGCTCTACTTGGGCTGGATGCCATGGTGCAGACGTGGCCAAGGCTTCATCTGTATGCTTTTCTCTCGGGAGTTCTGGAGAGAGTACGCCGGGACGGAGTCCGTCTGCTGCTAGTCGCCCTGTTCTGGCTGGCCCAAGTATGGTTTTCGGACCTGGTGTCCCTCCTTGATGGCTCTCCACTGGAGATTCCGATCAGGAGGGACCTCCTCTCTCAGGCAGGGGGCACCACCCTGCCTTCACCAGCATCTGGTCCTTCACTGTTCCTTCAACTGAGGTTGTTGAGACTATACTCCAGTCCAGAGCCACTCGGCCCAGTGGGGGAAGATAGAATGGGCGACAAATAATGGATAAATGTTCCAGATGAGGCGAGCAGGAGTGCGACAGAGTGGAGATATTTCTGAGGTCACACCATTTATTGTTAATCATGAAACACACTCCTCCACCTTTGGATTTACCGGCCTTGGCTGTTCTGTCCATCCGTAAAACAGAGAAGTTATCAGACGCCATTACAGCAGTGTCCGGGACTGAGGTCGTGATCCATGTTTCAGACAAACAAAGGATGTTACAGTCCCTAATGTCTCATTTGAAGCTTATCCTGGCTCTAATATCGTCCATGTTATTCTCCAGAGACTGGACATTGGCGAGCAGAATGCTCGGTAGAGGAGGACTGTGAGCTCTTTTCCGCAGTCTGTTGCAAATCCCAGCAAGTTTCCCGCGGTGTTTCTTGATCCGTTGCCTTGGGTGGTTATTCAGGTGGCCATTGTTCATCTCGGCATTCCAGAGAATCTCAGATGGCCACGATGGATTGGAGGATAAAGTGTCCTGAAACAGGTCAGTGAAGCGGTGTCCAATGTCCAAAAGTGTTTCTTTGTTGTAAATGATCAGTGCAGACGTTATGTGTGTTAAAAGAGAAAGCAAAAGTAAGTAAAAAAGTTAATAAAAACACAATCAAAGTGGAGCGACCTGGACGGCGTCCAAACTTGGCGGCGCCATCTTGGTAAAGCCCTGCATTTCAGCCCGAGCCCGACGGGCCCCGACTTATTTATGCCCCTAGGGCCGGGCTTCGGGCCAATTTTCACGTTATAGCTCACATGCGGGCCGGGCCTCGGGCCTTTTTTGGGTTATCCTTCTATTTATATTTTTAGACATTAAATAAAAAAATGAGAAGTTGACGTCGACGATAGAAAAACAAACATAGAAAGACATTTCATAACCTCATACCATTCATAATCTGATAATTCAACCCGTTTATAATTAAACTGACATACTGACATGACAGTCTCACACACGCACGCACGCGCGCACGCACGCTTTTCCGTCAGCGCGACCCACGATTATACTTCACTTATATCCACTTATTGTAGTAGTAGCTATTAGAGGCCTCTAAAGTAATGTAAATGTAAACAGCACGAGACCCTGCTACCGCAACTGTCAAGACTGGCTCTGTGTTTAGTGTCCCGTCAGCAGCAGCAGCGAACGTGTCTTCAGCGCAGCGGGAAGAGTGATAGAAGAGAGGAGGACTGGGTTAAAACCTTCCACTCTGGAGGCTATTATTTTTCTCCACGATGCTCTGTAAGAGACTGTTTTAACTTTTCATTTGACTGGACTTTATTTTCGTTTAACTTTTGGAAACTAATGGAAAAAAGAATGGACATATTCTGTGGTGCATTTTTGAGGTAAGATAACCTGCAAGTTTGTTTTTAATTAATTTTATTTGTTTAGATTGTAGGCTATTTCTCATTTCGTTTGCGAGCGCTGTTGCGAGCCTGCCTCAGTATTTAAATTTTTTTATTTTATTTTACTCACTGTGGTTTAATAAATAAACATTTATTAAACTGTTTGTGTGATATGCTTGAAGTGTTTTATATATGGGTTTTATTGTAGCCAAGTAAAGTATTAGCGTTAATTTGAGAGGTTTAATTGATTAAATTTGTTTTAGGCTACTCGCTGTCGGCTCGGCTGTTTAACGTTAATCGTCATTTTAAAAAAAAATGCTCCAAACATTTTTCTAAATCAACTTGATAAAGAAATGAAAAGAAACATAACACAAAACTGACCCATTTTTTAATTGTTGCAAATAGGGCAGGCTTCCGCTGTGTAATAAAATAAATAAATAAAAACACAGGCTCGTGTCGAACTCGGGCTGATAATTCTGATGAGCTGTCGGACACGGGTCGGGCTAGGGCCTGAGCGTCTTGGGCCAGGGCCGGGCTCGGGCCTAGATTTGAGGCCCGTGCAGGGCTCTACATCTTGGATCTTGGATTGGATTTGTGTGCTGATTTGCCTATTTTTCAGTGGACTTTTGCATGCACAAGATTTACATAAGAAGGAGGAAACAATGGTGTTTGAGGCTCACGGTATGTCATTTCCATGTACAGAACTGTTATTATTAAACTATGCCAAGGTAAATACAGTTTTCCATTCTATGGCAGCTTTATAGGGGACTAAGGCAATCACGAATTTGTATACAGTTTATGTAGCTAATTACAAAATTTTAGGGGGGCTGAGTAGTCATTAAAATGGCCTAGCAACGAATAGCAAATAGAACTTAGTGATAGTCAAAGAAACCTGGAAAAAAAAATTCTACTTACAGCTGTTTTCGATAATAATAATAATAATAATAATAATAATAATAATAATAATAATAAATGTTTTTTGAGCAGAAAATCAGAATATTTGATTGATTTCTGAAGGATCATGTGACTGGAGTAATGATGCTAAAAATTTAGCTTTGAAGTCCCAGGAATAAATTACATTTTCAAATATATTCAAATAGAAAACAGTTATTATAAATAGAAAAATTATTTCACAATATTCCTGCTTTTGCTGTGTTTTGGATCAAATAAATGCAGGCTTGGTGAGCAGAAGAGAAATTCTTTAAAAAACATTAAAAAAAAAAAAAACTTTTGACAGGTATAGAGTATGTACAGATGGTAGACAACCAAAATGGGTACTACCGCTGCGCGTACCGCTGCGTTAACTGCAAGTCAACCGCGTGTTAAATTCATTAGCGAAACTACCGCCAGGTGGCGCAAAGGGACGGTCCACTTTGGCATATTTTTGTTAATTATGATTTTTTATTTTTTTTCCCGTCGATACTGAAACACGCGTGAACTACAAAGCCTATTTTTCCTAATGAATAATAGTTAAGCTTGAAATAGGCAACATCACGAATATGGAAACGTTTGGAATTCTCCCGAATGAGAGCCCAACCTTACCTTATGGTTCGCTTTACATTATTATTCATTTACTTTTTTTGTTTGTTAATAGTTAAGCCTATATTATTATATACTGCAATTTTATTTATCCATTAGAATTATATATTTGTAATTATTGTTCTGTTCTGATAAATGTGTTTTTTTTTTAAATTTAAAGGATTTGTTGTAAAGTGAAGAGAACTAAAAATATCCTGTTGGCACATTATAACATTATTAGGCCAGCCGTTATTATTTCTGAATGTAATAAAATGCAACTTATACATGACTTATATATTTTTTTCCTCTCACAAACTTAATTTATTTTTTAGCCTGTTTTAAAAAATAAATAAATAAAATAAAATAAAATAACATGCAGCAAACGAAAATAGGCGATTAATCGGTTAAAATTTGTTACTGTGGGGTAATTATAATTATTATATACTTAGGAACAGAGTCTGGGCCTAATCTAGGCTATCCAGGGTTTTTTATTTTTTTTATTTTCATTGCATCTGAAAATGACTTTGTGCAGCACATTCACTTCGCACGCTCAACCTGCCTTGCGTGTTGCTCAGTTGTAGACGATTTAAAAATGTTTGATATAAAGGTTGCTGTCCCATTTTATACAGGAATTGTTCATAAAACAAAAATCGAATTATATTGTTAGTTCTAATTATATTGTTAACACAAGTTCATTTAGAGGTAAGAACATGTCCTTACGTCCACAGAATGGCACAGAAACTGCCTTTCCATGTATATATGCACCTAAATGACTAATGAGCAATTAATCATTTCTATGCATAACTTTATATTATGTATCTAACCATGTATTATATCATGTTCTAATCACTTATTGTGTATGTATTTTTAATAACTATTAAATAGTTTATAGGAATATATTCATGTTGGGTATATATGAGTTTGAAAATTCATGCTTTAAACGTTTCTATCTATCAATTCTATTTGTCAAATGTATCATATTCTTGTTACAGAAATCATGTGCAAAATTATACTTTGCAAGTATTGGGAGGAGAAATATCGCAACACCATGAGCAAAAACAATATCTAATTGTTCAAGACAGCATTTGTGTCCAATAGCCCAGTTTAGATACTCAGGACACCATCAAATTATGCTTTTTAGTCATAGCTTTTAGCTATACTTTTAGTCATGGCTTTTTAAGTTTTTCCCTTTCCTTTTTGTGTTTTGACGCTGCTTTTTAGCGCTCTTTGAGCATGCTCTGGCTTACACGCCAGCTGCTCCTCCAAAACCATGAGGAGAAACACCACCTAGGCTCGTCAAACTTTACTCTTTTGTTCTTTTACTTTACTTTAGTTTATTTTCTTTTCATTGATAGTTTCGTGTTCTGAGTTAAGTTTTGCCACAAGAGTTCACCTCGAGTCCTTGACCGACTCAAAACTCCAACCAGCCCACAACTCTGCATCTTCACCCAATGCCCAACCATTGGCTTCCCAAGACATCACTTCAACAACTACTGAACTTCCGGCCAATCAGCAACCTCGGGAAACCCCTTTTTGGCAACCAGGCAACAAAGGGAACCCCTTACACAGGCAACGCAAGTACCTCCAGATTCTAGCTGAACTGGTGCATTTAATATACATTTTAACCTCATTGCGAAACTCAGTGCTTATTACTGCCTGTTACTCCCACCCACAACCCTAGACTGGGGAAAGGGAACATAACAAAATGAAACTGCACTGTATATTGGTGTGTGTGCGTGTGTGTGTGTTTTACACTCTTAATGTTAAAGTGTAAACCTTTCATTGCTGTAACCCTTTAAACCAGACTGTCAGAGGGTTACCTTAAATGCATGTTCCCTGTGTGCGCCATTTTCCTGATGCCGGGGTGGCGTTTGCTCTGATGGCTTGGGCCCATCATTGCTGCTTGTAGCTATAATTTTGATATTATATATTATATGTGATCTAAGCAAGATACAGCATGATCAATGACTGTTATGCGATTATATAAAAAATTAATGCTGAAGTAAAGATCGAATGTCTAATGAATTTCCAACATAAAACCAACTTTACCGCACCCTTGTTTTTTGGTTTCCCATTCTTATTCGGAACGGTTGATTCCCTCTTTTATTTATTTATGAAATTAACAAAAACTCACAATCTGTTTAGGACATTTACAAAGTATTCAGATCACTGTGTTAACTATTTTGTGAACAGTGACATGAGTTTGGAGGAATGCGTCGATTTAGAAAAACTGTAATAGGTCAAAATCTGTTTAGTCATTTATAGATCTGACTAATTTTAGACCTAAACATGTGAGTGGCTGGTTTCTGTTAGTATGAATGACATTTGTCTAAGTGAGTAAACCTTAAATAGACATCTCCAATTCTTGTTTATGAAACACTCATTTCCTATGTTTTATACACTAGACTACATGTGCGTTCAGGTTGAATTAAATTATATATTCTTTAATTTTTTCAGATATTACAGTATTTTCACACAGCTTTGGGGGGGGGGGGGGATTTTTCAATAAAAATATTTTTCTTAAACTAAAGATGCTCTAACTGTTTATTGTATACTGTCCTTGCTGATGCTTTCAATTTTGCATTAGACATTTCATTGTCAGTATGGACCAGTAGTTATGTTTCACTGAATAGATCCTGAGTCATGTTCTGAAATGCTAACATTCATTAATTTCACTACAGTATATAATAAATATACCCTTTCAATTTAATCTAAAAACAAAGTAGCACAAAACAGAACAATCGAATATAAGAGGGTAGGATTATTTTTACAGTATGTTATTTATTCAGACGAATACAATGAATATGCCTGATTTGCATAGAAGTATACCTAGACTTTGCTATTAAAAGTATTCTGTATTCTAAAATTACACATTGCAATTGTCTATTGATAGTGTATGGATATGTCCTGCAGGCACACCAGAAAGGAACACTGTGTGTGAGAAGTGTCCCCCGGGTTATTACTCCAGCACATCTTCATCCACTGAGCCATGCATACCCCACAGGAACTGCACTCAACTAGGCCTGAAGACTGTAAGACCAGGTACAGCCACCCAGGATATTCTGTGTGACACTGAGAATAAAGAGTTCAACTTTAACTGCTCCCATCAGCACACAGATTGTCACATCGGTAAGCAATATTCTAGTCTATGATATTTACAATAGTAAAAATAGTCAATACACAACACATCCTCTGGTTGCTTTAATTACAGTAGACGAAAGATTTCCTCTGAGGAGGCAAGGGAGGCAGTGCCTCCTCAAAAAGATTAAATGAGAAAATAATCCATAGTAGCCAGTGCTCCACACAGAGATCTGATCAAATCATCATCCAGTCTGTCTGGAATGACATGAAGAAACAGAACAAACTGAGACAGACTAAATCCAGAAGAACTGTGGCAACGTCTCCAAGATGCTTCAAGAAACCTACCTGCAAAGCTACAGTACTGTTAAAAGTTTTAGGCCATTGGCTTCAACCTCAATTCCTGGAGGGAAACAGCTCTGCACAGTTTATCTCCAACCCTAATCAAACACACCTGATCCAGTTAATAAAGGTCTTCAGGATTACTAGAAACTTCCAGCTGTAATTTGGAGCTGGTTGGAGTCAAGTCAAGTCACCTTTCTTTATATAGCGCTATATACAAAACAGATTGTGTCACAGCAACTGAACAAAATTAATTAGGAAAACAGTGTGTCAATAATGCAAAATGACAGTTAAAGGCAGTTCATCATTGAATTCAGAGATGTCATCATTCAGCTCAGTTCAGTTTAAATGTATCTGTGCAATCATTTGCAATCAAGTCAACAATATCGCTGTACATGAACTGTCCCCAACTAAGAAAGCCAGAGGCGACAGCGGCAAGGAACCAAAACTCCATCGGTGACAGAATGGAGAAAAAACCTTGGGAGAAACCAGGCTCAGTCGGGGGGCCAGTTCTTCTCTGGCTAGACGAAACCAGCAGTTCAATTCCAGGCTGCAGCAAAGTCAGATAGTGCAGAAGAATCATCTGTTTCCTGTGGTCTTGTCCTGTTTCCTGTGGTCTGAGACAAGGTCTTTACAGGGTATCTGGGGCTCATCTAGCTGTCCTGGTCTCCGCTGTCTTTCAGGGCTATAGAGGTCCCTTCTAGGTGCTGATCCACCATCTGAGCTGCATACGTACTGGATCCGGGTGACTGCAGTGACCATCTGGGGAAGTCGTGGCCTTATTGTTAGAGAGTTTGACTCCTAACCCTGAGGTTGTAGGTTCGTGTTTAGGGGAAGAGATTAATTGAATGATTTTCACTTGTGGAATGAGTTGTAATAACTAATGATTCCCGGGAGTCTCGGCATAAATGGCTGCGTACTGCTCTGGGTGTGTGTTCACAGTGTGTGTGTGCACTTTGGATGGATTAAATGCACAGCACGGATTCTGGGTATGGGTCACCATACTTGGCTGTATGCCATGTCACTTTCACTTTTAAATTAAATTAAATTAAATTTAACTTAATTTATGCATTTAGCAGACACTTTTATCCAAAGCGACTTACAGTGCATTCAGGCTATCAATTTTTACCTATCATGTGCTCCCAGGGAATCGAACCCCCAACCTTGCGCTTGGTAATGCAATGCTCTACAACTTGAGCTACAGGAGCACTTTTTTCCATTTTCATCTGATCTAGATACAGACTGGATCTGGTGGCTGTGGTGACCTCGGAATAAGAGAGAAACAGAATAATATTAGCGTAGATGCCATTCTTCTAATGATGTAGCAAGTACATCGGGTTTTATGGGAATTGTTCCCCATTCCGGTTTACCTAATTATGCAGCCTAAAATCCTTTAACGGATTTGGATATTAGAAGCATATTAGTGTGTTCTGTGTAAGCCAGGTTAAAGAGATAGGTCTTTAATCAAGATTTAACCCGCAAAAGTTAACCGCAGTGGACTTGGAGGACTATAATGTAACAAGAACTCATTCAAATACTGAGGTGCTAAACCATTCAGGGCTTTATAAGTAATAAAGCTTTATAAGTAATAAGCAAGATTTTAAAATCTTTACAATGTTTAATAGGTAGCCAGTGCAGTGTTGACAGAACTGGGCTAATATGGTCATACTTCCTGGTTCTAGTAAAAGAAGCTAAACTCTGCAGAGCTGTGGCCCTCCAGGAACTGAGTTTGAGACCACTGTTTTAGCCACTTGTGTAAAAATGCTTTAAAATGAGGATGTTGTCAAAAATAATGTCATAAATAGATTTTATTTTATCAATTAACTTCTATTAATTGCAGTCAATTAAATTAACATTTGGTGTGACCATGCCCTAGGTGCACTTGCGCAAATAGTTCTCTTTAAGCATCTTAGAGATGTTGCCACAGTTCTTCTGAATTTAGTCTGTCTCAGTATGTTCTGTTTATTCATGTCATTCCAGACAGACTGGATGATGAGATGAACAGCACTGGCTGTTGTCAGACTCCTTGTGCAAACAAAAATCTCACTGGATTATTACAATTAATGGCAACATGAATATTTGTAAATGTAAACTGATATTTCCTACTGACACACTACAGCAAAAAATAGAAATACTATACTAAACAGACTGTTTCAGTGACATGATTGATGTGTAGCCAAGTATGGTGTCCATCCAAGTGCACACACACAGCAGTGCCTTGCTCAAGAGTCTAACCTCAGTCATGTTACTGAGGGCGAAAGAGAGCTCTATACATTCACCACCCTCACCTACAATGTAAAGCATCTCTAAAAGACCACAGTAAACAATCATTAGTCAGTTTAAATAATTTCATTGTTGATTCAGTTTGATTCAATAACTGTAAAGATGACCAATTATATAATGAACTTAATTGATCTATTAAGCAGCTCTGGAGAAAACAGTGATGTCATCATCCAGCTCAGTTCAGTTCTCATCCAACTGACCCTTTGCAAAGAGCTTGATAGACAGGTGATCTGACCAATCATAACGCCAATCATGTGTGTGGCCAAAAAAATAAAAGTTCTATACAAATTCTGAATTGATTATAGGCTATATTATAGCCTAAAAAGCACAAAAAATCACTGCCTTTATAATCAGCTGTCCCTTGTTTTCATCACAATCTTATTAAGTTTTGTAAGTTTTGCCAGATCTGTGTCGCCAATATGATAGTGAATAGATATCTAGAGTTTTTATGTGGGTGCTTAGCCATTCCCGAGCACCCACAGGATCAGTGCCAATGTTCACAGCATGCAAAAATCAAATTAGAATCAGCTGATTTTTTTTTTAAATCACTTGTTCCCTACCTGATTGAAAAAAAGATTTAAATAGATTTAAATCTCTACCACCATGATGCTCCTGTCAGTCATGGATTATGGAAAGTGAAACTTAAACCTATCATAGAGGTGATTGGATTTATTCACACACATTAAAAAATATTATTAAAAGCTTCTTTCTTTTCAGATTCTTATTTTCAGCATTATCATAATAGGCTGTATATTAACATACAGTAGGTGGACATCCAAAACGTTACTTCTACCGCCGCGGCGTCTGCAAAGTGCATTTGCAGCTTTTGACCGCTGAGTGGCGCTTTAATCACAAATTTTCAAACAAGCGCATCAAAGCACATTTTCGCAAATAGACGTCAGTTTTGCCTCGCTGATGTGTTACATTTGATGGCTGCAGTCGGGGAAAATGAAAGAAAAACACTATAGTTAAAAATATTTAATATTCACAGTTTGAAAGTTTGGTAATTATGAAGTTATGTGCATTTCTTAGAACGAATTCAAGCAGGATAAATGTCAAGCCTGTGCCTGAGCCTGTGCTTATATTTTCTCTAAGCTACACAGTATTACACCATATTTTAGATTTGACACATTTAATAGGTGTGCAGTATTATTTGTATAATATGAATTATGTGTTATATTATTCAAAAGAAATTGTGGTTCACTTTGCATCAGAGCATTAAAAGTGGTAGCCTATTTTAGTGAGCTAGGCTACATGGATTTATATTTAAAATGTCAATATTCTCATATATTAGTCCTATGTTTTAATTTATATTTTAAAATTCCTTTAATAAAACAACAAGCATTTTTGTTATTCGTTACCTGTCCTTTATTTTGACAGACAACTTCTTGGGAAAATATATTTGTCTGTAAGAAATTGTTTTGTGTTTTATAAATTATTTTCTTTATTTTAGTAAAACGTGAGGCACTGTATAATTTCGTTCCCATTATTTAGGCCTAATTAAAACAAGAAACGAATAAATTAAACCTGCACGATTTAGCTAAATCATTGAAATTCTAAAGAATGGACGCATTAATAAAACGTCCTCACGGTTAAACTCAAATTCTCTCATTATAATCACCAAAGTGCAAATGATGTAAAAAAGAGCTTCATTAATAGACAACTTCAGTGATTTTAAAGGGAGCCGCCGTTACTTGCTTACATAGAATTTAAGTAAAAAAAAAAAATTTAAATGCAGGTGTAAAATGTCTGCGTGCAAGATTTGCGCGGCGCGAGTGATGCTGAGAGTGCATGCGCAGCATTTATTCTTATTTGTTTTATCTTCATTACAAATCTTGTTTGGTTTTATTTTGGATAATTGCATGTAAAAAATAATTTACGTTGTAATGCATATGCAAAATGTGAATAATTATTCATATTTAAATGTTTGTGCGAAAATTATTAATGCGCATGCAGGACAGGGAGGCGGCCTCTAGATCAGTGGTTCCCAACCTTTTTCCTTGGGGCCCACCCATGTACTGTACATATTTAACAATCCATGATCACCCCCCCCACCCCATATATATATATATATATATATATACATATATATATATTTATATATATTAGTGCTGGGAAAAACTTAATCGCATCCAAAATAAAAGTTTGTGTTTGCATAATATATATGTGTGTACTGTGTATAATTATTTTGTATATATAAATACACACATATGCATGTATATATTTAATATTTTTATTTATTTATATATAAATTATTCATATTTAGATATAATATAAATTATGTATAAATGTATATACAGTATATACATGCAAAAAAATTTAAATTAATACATGTTTATGCGTGTATTTATATACTAAATAATTATACAGTTCACACACATATATTATGCAAACACAAACTTTTATTTTGGCTGCAATTAATTTTTTTCCCAGCACTAATATATATATATATATATATATATATATATGGGGTGTAACGGTTCACAAAATTCACGGTTCGGTTCGATACGATACACTTGTGTCACGGTACGGTTCGGTACGTTTTTGATACAGCAAAAAGAAAGAAATGCCAGAGAAATTTCCTTTATTTCTTTTTTTTTATATTAAATCTAACATAATAAAGTGTGATATTTTTTACTTTGAGTAATTCTGGAGCTATAATTGATTCTTCTTATGAGCATATAAAACAAAACAGCTTCTTGGAAAAAATGAAATATTGTAGTAGTTATAAACCAAGGTTTATTTTATTTCAGATTAACATTTGAGGGCAGCAATTGTATTCATAATGTCAAAATAAAACCGACGTAATGTTACTTGAAGGTATTATAGCCTACTATTCCTGCCAAACTTTCATGGTTGCAGTTAGTGTTACTACAGTAAATCCGTGGTGAATGTTGCAGATCTGGACACTGGATAGTTCATTCGCGATGTGAATGTTTCTCTCTAGATCTCGCAGCGATGTTATTACTTCTGTGGCAAATTCAAATGCTTTTCTTTACTGGATCTCTTATTAGCGCTGTTTAGTAACAGCGTCGCATGATCACGATCGGCTCGCGCTGCACTGGTCCAAACTGATAAATGGTCCGTCAACCACACAATAACGAGCAGTTTCGTTCCGCTTGCATTATGTTTGCCATTTGATGTTGGGCACTGTTGTGGTCGATGCGGCGTCTTTTACATTATGAGCGTGCTTGCCACGCGCAACGCGCCCACATTTGAAATAACGAAATTGTAATTGAAATCGGCATTGTTAGCATATGATTTTTTAATAACGTAGAAAAAATATTTTTATATAAAATTATTAGTAGAACATTTTATGCATCTTTATTCACCTCAAAGCATATCCGCTCCCGCGCCCCCCCTGTGAACTCTGGCGCCCCCCTGAGGACCCCAAGTTGGGAACCAATGCTCTAGATCACTTGAATTTTTTCCTGATAATGAATTAACTTAAAATTGTGGTGTCTCACATACATGAGAAATATATCTACAGAAAGCTTGAAATGTCTTTTAAACGAATCAATTCAGAACAAAAGCATTATGTAATCTGTGAAGGTTGTGTTTCTCTTTAAAGGCGCGTTCATGTGGAGAGATTCAGCACTGTGAATTTCATGTTGCAGTCGACAAGAAAACATTTGTTTATTAATAAATAATTAAAATGTCTCCTTTTTTACAATTATTGGGCTTCTTCTGCCTGTGCTTTGGGGCAAACTTAATGCATGTGCTTGAATGCGAAATATATTAAGGCTCATTATGGATTATAGATGTAAATGTAATATAATCCTGCGATTAGTTGAATGACAAATGAATGACTAGTAACTAGAAAAATCTTACATGGGAGTCAGACCTATTAAATAGCCTCTAGACATCTCTGTTAAAGTTTTTAAAGCATTTTATACGCGTTTGCATAAATTCTTCTTTCAGAACGGTCTGTAACGGAGAGATGCCTTAACACTGATTTTTCCTCTGAAACACAAAAACGAAAATTGAAATAAAATGTATATATTTTTTTTTATGTCCAGAGAATGTCCAACCCTTCTCTGCAGATATTGTTGCTTCTGGTTTGTGCATTTTAAATAGGCTACCAAAAAAAAAAAAAAAAAATTAACAATAATAATAATGTCTCCAAAAACTCCAAAATGTCTTTTTTGTCTTGTCTGTAACGCATGTGTATTCCCAAATCTAAAAAAAGCCTATAAAACATCATAGACGGATCATACTGATGTCTGGACTGGTCTGGATGTCATTTGCAAATTTATTTATTTATTTTTTTGAGTTAAGGCAACTTCCTCTGAAGTTATAATAACTAATAAACTATATTGCGCTATACATTTGTCAACATTTGAAGTGGATCAAAACCTTTCTTCAAAGTTGCCCTAAAACCAAAATGACGAGTCCTATCTAAACCTGTTCTGCAAGTTTGATACCCTCATAAGACACTGTCCATATGAAAGAGCAAGAGATTCACACATTTATATCAACCCCCACAAGCTATACAGAGCTACCGCCCAGACCCCTCCAGCTGAACTGAACTCGGTCTGTTTGTTGGCTGTGAGGAACGGTGTGTTGTCATGTTACTGGGTTGAAACATGCCTGCACTCACAGCAGCCGTACTCTTTTTATTCATTATTTTCTCGCAGCCCATATTATTTTTTTCACAAGACCATAATAATAACAAATTATCAACTGATAATTAATCATTATTTTACGAAAATCATTGTTATTTGTGAACGTAGCGTTTGCGGAAGGCTTTAAGACCAAGCGGAATCCTCCGTCAGCTTCACAGCACGCGGGACTCGCGCTAACTGCACCCAGCTTCAAAGTCCGCAAGTTTTGATTTAACTAAATCAGTTTGAGCAAATACAACTTACTGATCATGAGCCCAACAATTAGCAAGGCAGGAAAACATTCAGTACCTGGAGGAAGGCGTATTGTAAGTTAATCATGTTAAAGAGAGAGAGAGATAGAGAGAGAGAGAGATAAAAAAAAACGTGTTGGCTATTCCTAAACTTGGAGCTCATTATTGAAGTACAAATCCAAACACCAGAAGCAAACTCTTAGTGTTTCTTTCATTGACAAAGTATGCATTTTGTTTATTCACAGGCTATATGGTTGGAAATAATATTTTAGTTCAAAAGTTCAGAGTGCCATTGTTTTAAAAAAATGCTTTATTGGCTAACATTTCATAGACCTTCAGTTGTTATGCTTTAAAATCCCATAACATTTGTAATTTCACAGTATTTTCACTTCCTAAATCACTAACCTTTAAAGTCAGAATTCTATTACGGTAAAATTTACTCAGGCCGATGGCACTTTTAATATTAATTTTAATATAAATTTCATTAATTACTGATTGGAATAATTGTAGCTTACATAATAGGTAAAGCAAAACAAATATGAATAATATTTGGATCGTCCCTTATATTTTTTCCCTTATTTTCTTAAAGAATAAACACTTATTTTCTACAAGAATAAACATGATAACATATTATTAATTCATAGAAATAATTTAAGCATTTAAAACCTTTTTTTAAAAACTTGAACTTCTATTAAACTGACTTTAAAATCTCAAGGAGTTTATAAGTTAAAAAGGGTAAAATGTCACAGTGCATGTTAAATACCCTAAATGAACTTGTGTTAACAATATAATTAGAACTAACAATATAATTCGATTATTTTTTTAAATGAACAATTCCTGTATAAAATGGGACAGCAACCTTTATATCAAACATTTTTAAATCGTCCACAGCTGAGCAACGCACGAGGCAGGTTGAGCGTGCGAAGGGAATGGCTGCACAAAGTCATTTTCAGATGCAATGAAAATAAAAATAAAAAAAAAAAATGGATATGGTTGGCTTAGGTTAGGACTATGTTCTTTTGTTGTTGTAGTTTGTTTGTGTTTGAGTGTGAAGGAATAAAATATAATAATTAACAAAAATATGCCAAAGTGGACCGCTGCTCGCGCCGCAATGCGCGAATGGCACGGTGAACGGCTACTGTTTCCAATGAATGTGCACGAGGCACCAGCGCGATCAAACAGCTGAAACAGAAAATAAAAAATTTTTGGTCACACAATAAAGGCATAATTCAAAAATGCAAAGTGTTAGCAGGTTTGAAAAATCAAGAATAATAACAGAAATTAATCATAATTATTGCTAAATGCTGGACCGTTCTCATTCTATCTGCAAATGGAACCTGAAGGATTTTTTTTAAACCAAGAATGAACCGAAATGAAAACATTTAGCTTTTTATCCGTATATATAGGCCTTATATATAATGACTGTTTAATAACAATAACAAGCATAAGATCCTTTGTGTAAAGGTCTTCTTTTCATTTTTGATGAGTAGACTGTAGCCTAAGACTATCCTACATTTTGAAATTAACTGACTGTACATTTTTTAATCGTTTTTTAAAGATGGTACAATGTTATATCATAATTTTATTGTTGTTTTACCTCCTCCTTTTATCTCATTTTACAATTACATTCAGTTCGCAATCCGTCCCTTTGCGCCACCTGGCGGTAGTTTCGCGAATGAATTTAACACTTGACTGACTTGCAGTTAACGCCGCGGCCCTGCGGCGGCGGTACGCGTGGCGGTAGTACCCATTTTGGTTGTCTACCATCTGTATTGGGAGAAAACGTCTCCTGGTTCCATATGTAACCATGGTTCCCCGAGGGAACAAGACGCTGCATTCAGAAATGCTTTGGGAACGTCCCTGTGTAACCGTGCTCTGAAGTACGTGTAAAAACAGCCCAATGGAGCAGCGAGACTTCACGAGCGGGGTGACGTGAGCAACCAGGAAGTATAAAAGCGCATTCGGCAGTTGCGGAAGTTAGCTTCGATGAAGTTGCGCCTGCAAGAATGCAGGGAATATGGCAAAGAGATGCAGCGTCTCGCTCCCTCTGGGAACCATGGTTACATACGTAACCTGGAGACATTCCCCTTCAGGAACTCGAGCTGCATCGAGAAATGCTTTGGGAATGAGAATACCCACTGCGCCATATGAGCAAGTCCCTGCCTGTGTGTGTATTTCTAGAGCACATCACGAAGTGAGAACTTGGGAGCCTGGGGTAGATGCCAGGTCTAGGTTATAGAAGTGGATAAAAGTATGCAGAGAGGACCAGCCGCCGCAGCACAAATGTCCTTCAAGGCCACACCCAAGTTGAAAGCCTTGGAGGCCGCCATACTCCTGGTCGAGTGCGCTTTGACCCCCATAAGGGACAGGAGGCCAGAGGACTCGTAGGCTAGTGAGATGGCCTCGACCACCCACCTACTCATAGTCTGCTTGGTCACCGGAGATCGTTTCTTTGGCGGATCAAAACAAACAAACAGCTGATCTGCCTTACGCCACGGGGCAGCTCTGTGTGTGTAAGCGTCCAGTGCTCGAACTGGACAGAGCAGATTAAGCCTTTCTTGGCCTACTTCCTGGAACGGAGGATAACAGAATGCCTGAAGTACTATGGGCCCTGGCGAAGAAGTGGGCACCTTAGGGACATACCCGACCCTCGGGTAAAGGAATCCCAAACAGAAAGTACCTGAAGATCCCTGATCCTTTTAAGTGAGGAAATAGTGAGGAGAAAAGAACTTGAACTTGAACTAGAACTTCTTCTGTGGGTTCAAAAGGGGCATTGCACAAGCCCTCCAGAACCACTGCCAGGTCCCACAAGGGCACCTTAGTGTGCTGTACTGGCCTCAGGAAACGAGTGACAAGTGGGTGTCTTCCCAATGATTGACTACCCAGAAGGGCGTGGTCAGTGTTAAGGCCGCCACGTATACCACGTATACCTTCAACCTTAGTTGAGAGACCAGATGCTAGGAGCTGTGCCCCCTCAGGGGCCATGCCCACAGCTTCCACAACTCCGGGGCGGGGGTGAAGAATGGTGTGTGAGGGAGACTCTGCTCCCTCATGTGCGGTGCGGGGGTGTTGAATGGTTTGTGGGGGGGGGTGAAGAATGGTGTGTGAGGGAGAGAGTGGAGGTCTCCACCCCTCCGGAATCTCAGCGGAGAACCTCAGGGAGGGACACCAAGTCTAGAACCCTACTTGGAGATACCCAGGACATATATACTAGCTTTTAGTGAGAGGACCTCTTCCTGAGCATACCCTCTCCAAGGATCTGGCGCAGACTACAGTACTAGGGGCGTGAACGCAGTGAAGCTGGATGATGTGAGGAGACCACCGATGTGTGTGTCTGTGCGTGTTGTCTGTTGATGTAGCCTTATGTTTTAAAGGTTAGTTTTGTAAGAAGTGTGAGTAAAGGAAGTGTGGTAGGGAAGTGTACTAGAATCTATGGGCAGCTGTTGTCTGTGCGGATGAGAGGAGCCTTCCCACAGAGCCCTGGGCAGATCTCTGTTGCACCAGCTTGTACAAGGAGCGTGAATGCAGACCCCTCTGATGATTGATGTAGGAGACTGTCTTTAGTTTTGTGAAGATGGAAAGGGAGCTCTTAAAATCGGTTGTTCTGGTAGCCAACGTTTCTTCCACATGTCCAAGGCACGTAAGCATTGCTGCATGACCTTGATCATGTGAAGCGGATTCCCCCTCAGGGAAAATCCCAAGGTATCACGGTGGACACCACTGCCATCAGATCCAACAGACCAAAAGGTACACGTTTGAACGCCGATGCCATCAGGCCCAACATGGCTTTACAACTGAAGTTGACAGTGAGTGACTGGCCTTCTCTTACTCTCTTGTGTGTTGTGGATTTTGTCTATATGAGAGAGAGGAGAATAGTGGGTGTGTAGTGGTTGAAACCCACACCATGCCTAAATAAGTGGTTCACTGTAGTGGAAAAAGCACACTTTTCTTGGTTCATTCTATTCCCCAGCTCTTTCATTTGGGCGAGGATGACATCTCGATGCCGAGCCGCCATCTGCTCTGAATGAGCTAGTATTAACCAATCGTCGATGTAATTGATGTAATTGATGCCCTGAAGTCACAGAGGAGCCAGAGCAGCATCCACACACTTTGTGGAAGTGTGGGGTGAGAGTGATAGGCCAAAGGGAAGAACTCAATATTTGTATGCTTCGCTCCCGAAAGCAAACCTCAGGAACTTCCAGTGTTGAGGAAGGATGGAACCATTGAAATAAGCGCCCTTGAGATCTATCGTAACAAACCAGTCCTCGGACTGGATTTGAGATACTATCTGCCTGATAGTGAGCATCTTGAACCGAAGCTGTTTGATAGCGCGGATCAGAAAACGGAGATCTAAGATTGGACGCAAACCTCCATCCTTCTTCGGAACGATGAAGTAACAGCTGTAAAACCCAGACACTCTCGAGAGAGCCAGAACACATTCTATGCCCCCCTACTCAAGAGAGCATCAACTTCTTGTTCAATTACCAGAGCCTGCTCCTGGCCCACTAGTGTGGGAATGACCCCGTTGAAACGAGGCGGACGAGAACCGGAATGGTTTCTGTAACTTTTCTCTACAATCTGCAGGACCCATTTTGAGACATTTGATATAAGTTTCCACACTGCCAAAAAATCTACTAAGGGAACCAGCCTCTCAAGGCTGGCCTCTGGTGTTATTAGAGGAGCCAGTTCGGTGCCCTGAAGCAGATGACGGCAGGGCATGACCGGCCTGACTGCTGTAGCACCCTATGCTCTCGTTCAGCAGCCCCATGGGCCTGGGCGCGACGAGGGAGGAAACTTTGGAACGCTGCCACTTGCTTCCTCGCCCTCCTGAAACCTATCGACGACAGTGTTGACTGTGTCGCCGAAAGGGCCAGAGGGCGAGAGCGGGGCGTCTAGGAGGAAGAATCTGTCCTTATCTTGCATTTTGGACAGATTCAACCACAGGTGCCGTTCTGTGGCCACCATAGCTGCCATAGAACGGCCAATAGGTCTGGCCTTTTTTTTTGTGGCGGGGGGGGAAATATGTGTGGTGTTGTGGTTTTTGTATTATGGGGGGTTTTTCTTTTTCCCTGTGTTATAGGTCCCTGAGCAGGTCAACCTGGTATGATTGTAACACTGCCATGGTGTGCAAAAATGCGCCAGCCTGACTTGCTTTCCCAACCAGACTCAATGTCAGTCTAATGGGCCTGGTGGGAAGCTTCGGGGCCTTCAGAGACAATGCTGAGGACGGGGTGAGATAGCTCGCAAGCGTCTGCTCCACCAGTGCCAACGCCCCATATCCCTTATCATTCAGCCCCACGATGTTGGAATAATTTGAAACTATGGGGCTGTAAATACAGGATGAGTACAGTTTCTCCCACGATCTTGACACTTCAGCATGGAGATCAGAGAACAAGGGAAGGCCCTGTCATGAAGGCTGTGATCTGGATCTTAGAAAACGCTCATCTAATTTACTTTTTGGATGAGCGTCCTGTTTATCAGCTGGTTAATCGATATTTAATTTGGCTACAGCACAAGTCACAACCTCCACGAGCTCCTCATACACCAGGGACTGTGGTGGTGAGTCCACAGTCTCCCCTGTCTCAGCACGCATGATATGCACCTCCTCTGAGCAGGATAAATGAAGTGCTTGGCTCTCTCTCGGGGGGGAAGAAACCGCAGTGCGGGCTTCCGATACATGAGAGGGAGCCATGGATCTAGCGGATTAGGACCGAAAAAAGGACGACCCCGTCTCAGATCCCTCTGCTAAATCCACTTGTGATCCCCATGACAACAGTCTATGCTGTGCCTCGGCAACAGCGGGACCACTGCCAGCGGGATCGCGAGCCTGGCCGCTCTCATCAAACATGCCCAGGCGAGAGCGGATCACAAGCAGCGAGAGCAGCTCGCAGTCATTACAATCAGCCCCCTCGAGAGCTGACCATGCATGGTCTGCTCCTAAACAAACAACACACAGATCGTGTGTATCCCCCGCTGCCAGATATCGTGGGCAGGGGGGAACACAACGTCTGTAATGTCGTTCGCTCGCCACTGATTTAAACCTTTGATTTTTGCTTTTTGAATATTGAATGAATGAATGTTTGTTTGAATGAGTAAATAGGGTTGATAGGTTTGAAGCATGCACTGATGAATAGTGGAAGCTAACTTGCGCGACTGCTGGATGTGCTTTTATACTTCCTGGTTGCTCACGTCACCCCGCTCGTGATGTCTCGCTGCTCCATAGGCTTGTTTTTACACGTACTTCAGAACGCGGTCGTACAGCGGTGTTCCCAAAGTGTTTCTCGATGCAGCTCGAGTTCCTGAAGGGGAACTGATAGTTCTATGTGAAATCAGACATTGAGCACCACATAGCCAAAATGGAATGATCATAACACTTTGGCGAATATTCGACTGTGAGATTGGAAGTCAAATTAGGCTCCTCCTATCGAAGCATAGAATCTTTGACTATTCAGGGGTAGTTCCTATTTGGTTGTTTTTGATTTTTTATATTTTGTGTGTAGAAGTTATTGATGATGTATTTTTCTAGTGTGTTGTTGAAATCATGAGTGTGCTATATCTGTTTTTGTTTTTATAGGCCATCTCCCCTTTGCGCTTCAGCACATTAAAAGAGCAATTTCTAAAATTAGATTCATGGGTGGATGTCTTTATAAAGACACATCTTTTCAAAGGTAACTTTCCACCCATCTATTTCTGGATGCGGTCATTACCTGGTGCCGGGCCATGGTCACAATCGCTGCCTCATGTGTCTGTGAGTCATGCTCTCATTGCGGGAGGATGACCGTCGCAGAGTTGCGGACCAGGCTCCATTTCCTGAAATCGGAACCCATAACCTTGACAAAAGAGCAGTGGGGCTTGTTGATCAGAAAAAAATTGTTTTTGTAAGTTTTGTAATAATTTAATATTATTTTCTAATTGTGTAAATTGGCAGGTGTTAACTTTGGCAAGAGCAGAAGAAAATGATATACAGAATAGTATGATTGGGATTGTCATAATTTATCATTTTATTTGTGTTTGTAGGTTACAAGATATTTTAATTTTGGGAAATTCCTTTATATGATCTTATTGAATTAATGAATGTCTGATTGTTTAGTAATGATGTGTTAAGACGCCATCTAGGGGCCTTGGTCTTACTGTTGTAAAGGTGAACATTACATAACACTGCAGAGTGATCAGACAATAAAACTGGTAATATAGAGATGTTAGAATTGGATGAAATTAAAGATGGGTTGAGAAATGTGTAATCTATCCTACAGAAAGTCTTATGTCTGTTAGAAAAAAAAGTGAAGTCCTTAGATGTAGTATTCTGGATTTTCCAAAGATCAATTACAGTAGGTGGCCATCCAAAACGTTGGTTCTACCGCCGCTTTGTTATGTCTGTTAGAAGATGCGAGTGGGCAAAGTGCATTTGCAGCTTTTTGACCGCTGAGTGGCGCTTTAATCACAAGTTTTCACACAAGCGCAGCAAAGCACAGTTTTCGCAAACATAATAGAGAGTCAGCTTTCGCCTCACCTATGTGTTATATTTGACTGCAGTCCAGTCGGGGAAATGAAAGAAACAAATATTTAATATTCACAGATGAAAGTTAGTCCTTATGAAGAATATGTGCGTGTTCTACAGAACGAATTCAAGCAGGATAAATATCAAGCCTATGAGCCTGTGCTTATTTTTCTCGAAAGCCATATTTTAGATTTTACACATTTAAATAGTGTGCAGTATTATTTATATAATATGAATTATGTGTTATATTATTCAAAAGAACTTGTGGTTTAACTTTTTGCACTTGGAGCAATTAAACAATGGTAGCACATAGTGAGCTAGGCTTGCGTGTTTTTTATAAATAATTTTCTTTATTTTAGTAACACGTGAGGCACTGAATAATTTCGCTCCTATTATTTAGGCCTAATTAAACACAAGAAAACGAATAAATTAAACCTGCACAATTTAACTAAATCATTGAAACTCTAAACGAATGGACTGATTCAATAAAACGTCCTCATGATTAAACTCAAGTTCTCGAAATACAACACGATGTAAAAAAGAGATTCATTAATTGACAACTTCAGTCTTCTTTTACTTGCTTTGTGGAATTTAAGTTACAAAAAAAAAATAAATAAATAAATAACAATTCATTGTAAGCCACATTTAAATGCAGGTTTGTATTAATATTCTGTAAAATATCAGTGCGCAAGATTTGCTCGGCGCGCATGTTGCTGAGTGCAAATGCAGCATTTAATCTTATTTGTCGTACATATTTTATCTTCATTACAAATCTTGTTTGGTTATTTTGATAATTGCATGTAAAAAAAATGCTTTGTAATGCTTATGCAAAATGTGAATTATTATTCATATTTCAAGTGTTTGTGCGAAAATTATTACCTGCATGACAGGGAGGCGCCCTCTCGGTCACGTGATATTTTTTCCTAATAATGGAAAATAACTGAAAATGTGGTGGTGTCTTGCATACATGAGAATATATCTACAGAAAGCTTGAAAATGTCTTTTAAACGAATCATTCCAAAAATGAAAGCATTATGTCATCTGTGAAGGTTGTATTTCTCTCTAAAAGGCCGTCCATGTGGCGAGAGCCAGCACTGTGAATTTCATCTTGCAGCGACACGAAATTATTTGTTTATTAATAAATAATTCAAATGTCTCCTTTTTCACAATTATTGGGCTACTTCTGCCTGTGCTTTGTGGCAAACTTAATGCATGTGCTTGAGCGCGGAATATATTAAGGTTTATTATGGATTATAGATGTAAATTTAATATAAACCTGCAATTAGTTGAATAATGAAAAATGAACGACTAGTAACTAGAAAAATCTTATGTGGGGGCAGATCTATTAAATAGCCTCTAGACATCATTGTTAAAGTTTTTAAAGCATTTTATACGCGTTTGCATAAATTCTTCTTTCAGAACGGTCCGTAATGGATAGATGCTTTAACACTGATTTTTCCTCTGAAACACAAAAATGAAAATTGAAATAAAATACATATTTTATGTTTTGAGAATGATTGGGCTCAACTCTCCCCCGCGCGTTTGAGACATGCTGCCGAGCAGAGGATGAGCAATGCGGTGTTATTCTGACTGGAGCGAGGAGCGGATTTTTTAAAAGTCGGAGCGTCGTGGTTTTCATTATCTCTATGAGAGGTGCGGTACAGCTCCGTTACGTGTAGAGTTCATTTCATGAGAACGTAATGTAATATAACTGCATATTTAGCAAGAATTCACATGATAAACATGACAGCAATAGTCGAGCATTGTAGGCTTGTTCTCAAGGAGTTTGTCTGTTCCTTTTACTGATTATTTTCAGGTTAAAGCATGATTTAAACAGATACAGCACATTCACACGCAATCGCTGTCGCAATAATGCATTCAAACAAATGTAATTTTACAGTGCTGCTTCATCTGTAACTGATTTTGAAATCTGTAAGAAATGCATCATCTGTAGATAACATAACTGACGAAAATGTACTGTTATTTTCATCACAAACAAAATTTCCACAACAAAAGGAACAATTATACTTTTTAATGTTGACAATGTTATTAGTTTGGCGTTTGGTAGGAAAAAAAAGTTTGCAGACAATAGCCTAATCCCCTTTGAAACTCTCCTGTTATTTTATTTATTTTTTATTTTATTTTAAAGGCTATGTTATGAACATAACATTTCAACTTTATCCACGGAGCGAGTGCGGAGCGGTGTTTCTGGTATCATTGAGCGTGGAGCGATTATTAAATGCTCGGCGCGGAGGGGAAATTGTTGCTGCTCCACTCTCACATACTCTGTTGCCGAGTGAGAGAGATGTTTCTCCCTAACGAAATGAACAGACCATCCAGTGTGTAGACACGGTTAGACAGTGTCTGCTATATTTACAAATAATTGATATAAGAAAAAGGAAAAATAAATACATAACCTAAACCAGCGGCATAAAATGTAGATGAAAATATAGACTAGAAAATATATTTACACTTGCTCTGTCCTGCATCATGACACTGACTCACTGCGGAGCTGCCAGTTTTAATCTGAACAGCTCTTAACGCAGAGTGGATGGTTAGATGCATGATTTTTTATTAAATAATAAATTAAGTAATTAATAAAATAAAGGTCTTTCCAGCATTAAGGTAATAACATTGGCTACTGCTTTTTTAATAATCTTGTTTCAGTTATAAATTTGACTGGTAAATGATAAAGAATTATATATTTTTTATTTGTTTTGAACAATTTATTTGTCATTTGAATATTGATTTTAAGTAGGGAGGCAAAAAAATCGATTTAAATCGTAAATCTGATTTTTTGTGAAAAGAATCGGGGATTTTGTTTAGGCCATCGCCTAGCCCTAATGCAACATTTTTTTTTTTGTTTTTTTTTTTTTATAGTTAAGCTCAACTTCCTCTGTAATTATTAAGTTATAATAACTGATAAACTTTATTGAGCTTTACAGTAGTCAACATTTGAAGTGGATCAAACCTTTCTTTAAAAGTTGTTGTTTTAAAAACCAATATGTCCTAAAATCCTGTTCTGCAAGTTTGAAACCCTCATAAGACACTGTGCATATGAAAGACCAAGAGATTCACACCTTTATCTCGACCCCCACAAGCTATACAGAACTACCCCCCAACACCCTCCAACAGGGATGTCGGACTGGGGTTAAAACCAGTACTGATTACCAGGGCCCCAAAGGAAGAGAGGGCCCTTGAAAAGTCTGGAATATATTTTATTTTACCTGGATATTTTCATGGGGGCCCATCAGGACTGCCTATGCATAGGGCCCGGGATCTTGTGCAACGCCCCTGCCCTCCAGCTGAACTGAATTCGGTCTGTTTTTTGGCTGTGAGGAGCGGTGTGTTCTCATGTTGCTGGGCTGAAACATGCCTGCACTCACATCAGCCCTACTATTTTTATTCATTATTTTCTCACAGCCCATATTATTATTATCACTAGACCATAATAATAACAAATTATCAATTGATAATTAATCATTATTTTTTGAGAAAATCGTTAGTAACGTTTGTGACGGTAGACATTTGAGGGCAGGCTTTAAGACCATAACAGAATCCTCCTGCCAGCTGCTCCCCACTTCACAGCGCGAGGTCCTTGCGCTCACTGACCCAGCTTTCACCGTCAGCGATTTCTGATTTTACGAAAAAAATCAGTTTTGAGCGAATAAAACTCATTGATCATGAGCCCAGCGTTTATCAAGGCAGGAAAACATTCAGTCTACCTGAAGAAAGATGTATTTCATTGAGCTAATGCTGTTAAATAGAGAGTATAAAAAAAAAATAAAAATAAAAACTGTAGGCTATTCTTAAACTTGGAGCTCATTATATTGAAGTATAAATCCAAATACCAGAAGCAACCTACACTCTCAGTGTTCTTTCATTGAAAAGTATGCATTTTATTTATTCACAGGCTATATGGCTGGGATAATATTTTAGTTGAAAACTTTAAGTGCTATTGTTTAAAAAAAATGCATCATCGAACTAATGTTTTCATAGACCTTCAGTTGTTATGCTTTAAAATCCAATGGACAGACATAGGCCTATATTATTGTACATATGTACAAATATACAAATATATATCCCTTATTTTCTTAAAGAGTATGAGTAAATACTTATTTTCTTCAAGAATAAACATTATAAATAAAGAATAAAAGAAAGAACCTATATCAGCCCTTATTTTCCATTTCTGAATTTAATTTGCAAATCTAATGATGATGTGACCCCCCTGACAGTGGCATGTTCCTCAAAAAAATAAAATAAAAATAAAATAAAACCTTGTTAGAGCTATGTGAGCGATTAATTGTTTAAAAAAAAGAAAAAAAAAGTGTGTGCTTGGTTTCCGAAATGGAAAACGAATACAGCTCGTAAAAATGATATGATGAAAAAGTCATGATAACATATTATTAATTCATAAAAATAATTTAAGCAATTAAAACCTTTTTTTTAAAAATACCATATTCAACTTGAATTTCAATACTATTAAACTGACTTTAAAATCTCAAGGAGTTTATAAGTTGAAACGGTAAAATGTCACAGTGCATGCTAAATAGTCTAAATGAACTTGTATCTTATATAGTATCTGAAGACCTTGATTGAATGTTAGCATAAAACTAACAATATATTTTGACTTTTTTTTTAATGAACAATTCCTGTATATAATATGTGACTGCAACCTTTATATCAAACACATATATCTTTCTTTCTTTCTAACTAATCTATATATTATTCTTTCTTTCAAACTGTTTTCCATTCTATTTCTCCTTGTGACATAGACTGCAAGTTTGTCTTGTCCAACAATAAAATTAATCAACTGCCATTTTATTATTTGTTTTTGACAATATTTCAACCTTATAACAAACACAGAGTGAACTTTTACTGAGATCTTAAAAAAAAATCCTTCAATAAAACAAAAATTGACCTCAATCTGATACATTCCATAAAACAATGAAAAACAGTTTCTCTCACGCCACAAAATTCACATTTATCAACAACATCTGAATTTATGACAGTAACAAATGCATTTACAGCAATAGCCCATGCAGTTTTCGCCACTGCAAATCACCGGTTTGCTTATTCAGTGGTGGTTTGTATATCACCCTCCAAACTGGCTTATCTTCTTTTTGTAATCCAAATCTTTCTTGCCACTCAGTGTATTTCATTTCATTTAATACTACTTTATTAAAAATCTTTAAAAAAAAAAAACACCTATACAACAGTTTTCCTACCACCAAATCAAAATCCAGATTTTGCAATCCGTCTAACTCCAACAATATACCAGACATGCCCCTTAAATTTGGTGAAATAAAATTTTTCGGAAATTGATCTCTCATATCTGGAACCAGAATTCCATTACCAAAATTTTGCAATACGAGTAGTTCTTCCTCAGTTAATATTCATTTCCACATTTTCAAAATAACCTCAGCTTGATGTGAAGACCTCTGTCTTAATGCAGCGGCCAGTGCAGATACATCACTTAAGTCAGGTCTTGCCACATCAATTAAATTCCTTAGTTTTACAATACCAGAACCACATAACCATAGTGTGAGACCTGGCTAATACACATCAAACGTTCCTCAAACAGCCAAAATAAAGATTCTGTCTTGCAAACCCTGGTAACACTGAAGTTTCCCCACATTTTAAAAAGTCCATGGTAGAACGAAGGTAGTTCTTTTAAATTCAACTGTTCATGATCCATAAAAAACAAGGTATTATCAAGTCCAAGTCTCTGTCTTCTGCAGGATGATTTGGGCCACTTTTGTCCATACCAGATCTTCAAATCCAGTTAAGAGTTTCTGGATAAACTGCAGATGAAAAGAAGCACAAAAAAAAAGCCTCAACAGGTGCACAAGTCTTTGACCTCCTTCTTCAACAGGCAAAAAAGTACACTCCGGGGAACCCAATGAAGCCTATCCCAAAAAAGATCTACTAACATTGCTTGCAACCTGGAAAGCAGGAGGATCCATACGTACCAATATGTGCCACAATGTTGAGGCATTCAAATTGTTAATTATTAAAACCCTTCCTCTAAAGCAGTGGTTCCCAATTGTGGTATTGGAGTTGTTAATTATTTTAGTTAAATCGGGTGTGTTTTAATAAGGGAGACATACAAAATGTGCAGTGTTGGTGGTTCTCCAGGACCAGGATTGGGAACCACTGGTCTAAAGCAGTGGTTCCCAACCTTTTTCCTTGGGGTCCCCCCTATGTACATATTTAAACAATCCATGACACCCCCCCCCCCCCCCCCCATATATACATATATACATATATATATATATATATATATATATATTATATATATATATATATATTAGTGCTGGGAAAAAATTAATCGCATCCAAAATAAACGTTTGTGTTTGCATAATATATATGTGTGTACTGTGTATAATTATTTTGTATATATAAATACACACATATGCATGTATATATTTAATATTTTTATTTATATATAATATAATTCATATTTAGATATAATATAAATTATGTATAAATGTATATACTGTATATACATGCAAAAAAATTTAAATTAATACATGCTTATGCGTGTATTTATATACAAAATAATTATACACCTTTCACACACATATATTATGAAAACACAAACTTTTATTTTGGATGCAATTAATTTTTTTTCCCAGCACTAATATATATATATATATATATATATATATATATATATATATATATATATATATATATATATATATATGTATATATATATATGTATATATATATATATGTATATGGGGTGTAACGGTTCACAAAATTCACGGTTCGGTTCGATACGATACACTTGTGTCATGGTACGGTTCAGTACGTTTTTGATACAGCAAAAAGAAAGAAATGCCAGAGAAATTTCCTTGATTTCTTTTTTTTATATTAAAACTAACATAATAAAGTGTGATATTTTTTACTTTGAGTAATTCTGGAGCTATAATTGATTCTTCTTATGAGCATATAAAACAAAACAGCTTCTTGGAAAAAATGAAATATTGTAGTAGTTATAAACCAAGGTTTATTTTATTTCAGATTAACATTTGAGGGCAGCAATTGTATTCATAATGTCAAAAATACAACCGACGTAATTTTACTTGAAGGCATTATAGCCTACTATTCCTGCCAAACTTTCATGGTTGCAGTTAGTGTTACTACAGTAAATCCATGGTGAATGTTGCAGATCTGGACACAGGATAGTTCATTCGCGATGTGAATGTTTCTCTCTAGATCTCGCAGCGATGTTATTACTTCTGTGGCAAATTCAAATGCTTTCTTTACTGGATCTCTTATTAGCGCTGTGTAGTAACAGCGTCGCATGATCACGATCGACCAGGCGGGAAGGAAGTCGACCGAAAGTTGAAGTCGGCCGCGTGCCGCCATCTTGTAGCATCCCATTGACTCCCATTCATTTTGGCGTCACTTTGACAGCAAATAACTTACATCTGAGGCGTTTAAAGACTCCATTTGTCCATTATTTATTTCTAAAGATACACGACAATGTATAAAGGGCTCCATTACCTTCTATGTTACATTATGGCCCCGTAGAAACAGTTTTTGTAAAAATAGGCTAACGATTGCATCATAACCACTCGACTCTCTGTCACACAGTAGAGAAATTACCGTACAGACAGGAGGAGAAGCTCGCAGGCAATCGGGGAGACGTCAAGAGAGAAGCCCATAGATATAGAGTCCATAAAAGCAACTGGACAAAATATTTCAACAACGTTTTTGGGGAATTGGAAATAATTTGGTATGTGGCAAGTGAATACATATGAAGTAGCTTTTATCCACGAACTTTAATAATATCTACTTCATATCAGTTCTTGAACATAATTTTACATAACTTCTTAATAGTATGCATTAACTTAATATGGCGTACTGGCGTTACATTTTAAAATACTATACAAAATAATTAATCAGAATACTTACTCCTGCTCACTCACACCAAAGAACTCCCCGCTCAAGCTCGCCGTCTCTGCAAGATTAACGATGGCAGTTTGCACGCACAGCTACTAGAAGATTTACATCTGTCAGACAGGTTGCTGACGTCATCAAGCTTAGTTTGAGTCTGCGCGTCAGAAACAGAAGTGCTAAAAATCACTAAAAATGGGCTTCACTCATCTCAATTGAGTTCCAATGGGGTCGCTGTGTCCATTTCTTTTACTGTCTATGCGGTCGGCTCGCGCTGCACTGGTCCAAACTGATAAACGGTCCGTCAACCACACAATAACGAGCAGTTTCGTTCCGCTTGCATTATGTTTGCCATTTGATGTTGGGCACTGTTGTGGACCATCACCATTGATTTTTAGCATACTTTCAATGTCTCCATACAACACCTTAATTGCTCCAATAAAAGGTGGGCCAAAAGCATTAAGTTTTGCCCAAAGGTACTGGTGCTCAACTCTGTCAAATGCTTTCTCTAGATCAGTGCTTCCCAAACTTCTCCTGGAGGACCCCCTGCCCTGCACATTTTGTATGTCTCCCTAATCAGACACACCCAATTTAGTCTCTACTAATGAGCTGATGAGTGGAATCAGGTGTGTTAGATAAGAGAGACATACAAAAGGTGCAGGGCAGGGGGGCCTCCAGGACAGGTTTGGGAAGCACTGCTCTAGATCAATGAAAATGAGACCTAACCTGATACCCAAAATGTCAGAAACCTCTATTATATCCCGAACAAGAAAAATATTAGCTGAAATGGACCTACCAGGCACACAGTACATCTGGTCAGGGTGTATTACCTGCCCCATCACCTTCCTCAATCAGTTGGCCAGAGCCTTAGAGAAGATCTTCAAATCAGAGCGAAACAAGCTCACCGGTCTCCAGTTCTTAATTTCTTACAGATTGCCTTTCTTCGGTAAAAGAGTAATAACAGCTCAGAAGCAGAGAACCCTCAGCTATGCTCTCATTGAGAACATCTAAGAGATCCTCACCCAGCACCTCCCAGAAAGGCTTTGTAAAACTCAACTGGAGCCCATCAATACCAGGAGCTTTTCCGCTCTCCATGTTCTGCAGTGCATTCCAAAGCTCTCGCTCACACAAAGGCCTCTCCAGCACTGCCTTTGACTCTTCGAGTAGCTTTGGTAAGCCTGCATAAGAACAAGCAGACACATCCTCATCTTCCTTATATTCACTCTCATAAAGTTCATTATAGAACCTTACAGTCTGCCGTCTTATTTCAGAGGGCGCTGTCAGTTCTTGCCCATTTTCTGAGTGAAGTGAATGACTGTATCGACTCTGGCCATTTTTCCTTTCCAAATTTAAAAAGAACTTGGATGGGGCATCCATTTGCGCAAGATTTTGATAACGCGACCTGACAAAGGCTCCCTTTGCCTTCATGCCTAGCAAGTCTGCAAAGATTAACTTTTTAGACTTTAGGGCATCAATTCCATTCTGTATTCTAGTAGCCTCTATTAATGTTTGTAATGCTACAACTTCAGCTTCGAGGTTTTTTAATTTTGTGTAGTGTTTTTAGAGACATTAAAGGTATACTGCTGGAATAACAGTTTAATTTAAACTTTTCCATAGTCCCGTCACTGATGCAGATTAATAAAACATTCTTTTTTTTTTTTATTTAAATTCTTTCCAAAAGAAACTAAACACCTCATTAAACTCAAAAAGGAGATATTAAAATGTCAATAGGCATTCTTTGGCCTTATATTTCCTAAAAAACCAAACATATAACAAAAATATGATCAGAAAAACCTGAAGGACTAATTACACAAACTTTCACAATATTAAAGTGGTGTTTAAAACAATATAATCTATTTAATCTGGCCAAAGAAATAAAATCCCTCAAGTATGCATCCATGTATATTGTTTATCATTCTTATACAAATGCCTCCATGTATCACACAATTTATGAGTCTAAATAAATGTGCGGATAGCACAGCTTGAGGCAGCATGGGGTTCAGCATGATTCAGATCTAGTACATAATTCTCTGTACAGTTAAAATCACCACCTAAAGATAAATACCCCTGAATTATGGCTCTGCAAAATTCCATTAAGATTATTTAAAAAACAAACTCTCTCAGCGCCATTAGTCGGCGCATATACATTGATAAACACAATATTGAATTTTTCAAACTGAAAAACAATGAGTCTACCAGGAACTTCCTGTTTTGCTTTATTAACTCAAACAAAAGTGCCCTTTTATATGCATCTCGTGCCCCATCCATGTTAAGAGTGCCTACCCTCACCACACTTATTAGTAAGTATGAGAGAAGGACTGAGCTTAAAGCAAGATTCAACATGTGGGAGTAAAATACACTCTATGTTGTTTCAAACCCATCCTCAGCTTGAAGTTCTGATCTCAATTTTGCAGCAATTTTCTTTAACCTATATATTTCTTGAACAGTAAACTGTTCTTCACCCTCACTTCTCATTACCATCCTCACAGAATCAACAAAAATGTTACGGTCTGGAAAAAAATCTGTAGCCTGAACATTCTTCATGTTTTTTGTTCTTTGTAAAAAGGACTTGACTTTTCCAAATGAATAAGCATTATGCCTATTCCTTCTGTTCTTATTATCCAAAATATCACTATTAGTCTTCAATAGCAATGCTTTTCAGCATCATTGCTTACAACAACTGCTGACAATTGTTTTGATTTTTCATTCCCTATTATCTCTTTATTCCTTTTCCTCTTAACAGAGGGCGTTTTGAAAAGTGCATCATCACTCACATACTCTGCATTAATCTCTTCTTCCATCATAGCATCAGTTGTTTTGTCAGTCTCATTTAATATTTCCCCCTTTGCCATTTCTGATCCTCCCATCCCCTCATCATTTGCCCTAACCTCTGCTGTAGCACTCACATTTTTAACCTGCTCATGTTCAGCTACCCTCACTACATCATCCACTGCTTCCGCTGTATTAGCACTTGCATCCTCTGTCTTTTCCGGACACAAACTTCTGCTGTGCCCCTCTTCACCACATGTAAAACATCTCATAGTCTCAGAGCTAGCAAACACAACATAGTCAAAGCCATCAATCTTAAATTTAAATGCCACATTTAGCTCTTCCATTTCGCTCTTTAAAACCATGAAAACTTGCCGTCTAAAAGAAATTACATGTTTAAGTAAGGGGGATTTACAGCCTAACGAGACTTTCCTCATTTGTGAAACAATTTTTCCACACCCGGACAACTCTGTAATCAACAACTCATCTTTTATAAACAGGGGGACATTAGACACAATTATCTTTTTTGCCGGTTGAACTAGGGCATTACTGGAGTAAAAGTATCTTGTATGACAACTCCGTTCTGCACCACACTGTTCACTTGCTCAAAGTTATCCAAAAAAAATCACTACAGCACTATTCATACGAGAAGCTGACATTATGCTTTTGTGCCCAACAATATTTCCGACCGCCAAGCTGCACTTTTCCACTGAACAATTCATTGCAGGTGCAATTTTGATGCCATGCCTGCATGAAAGCCACTCATAACTAATGCGTTCTGAGGATGCCATCATCAACAAGCACACGCTGGAAGACAGCGCCTTTCAGTTCACCTCGGATTCCTTTTACCCTCAAACTTAATTACACAATATAATCTATACCGGACACCAAAAAGCAAACAACAGAGAGAAAAAGAAGAGGAAAAAAGAGAAGAACTCACTCTCACTATAGAGCTCTCACTCTCATATATATACATTGGTGTAAAAAATAGTTGGGCCCCCTTCCTGTTTTCTTATTTTTTTGCATGTTTGTCACACTTTAATGTTTCAGATCATCAAACAAATTTAAATATTAGTAAGAGATAACACAAGTGAACACAACATGGAGTTTTTAAATGAAGGTATTTATTATTAGGGGAAAACAAAATCCAAAACTACATGGCCCTGTGTGAAAAAGTGTGTGCCCCCTAAACCTAATTACTGGTTGGGCCACCCTTAGCAGCTACAAATGCAATCAAGCGTTTGCGATAACTTGCAATGAGTCTGTTACAGTGCTGTGGAGGATTTTTGGTCGACTCATCTATGCAGAATTGTTGTAATTCAGCCACATTGGAGGGTTTTCGAGGATTAACCGCCTTTTTAAGGTCATGCCACAGAATCTCAGTAGGATTCAGGTCAGGACTTTCACTTGGCCACTCCAAAGTCTTTTCTTCAGCCATTCAGAGGTGGACTTGCTGGTGTGTTTTGGATCATTGCCCTGCTACCACCATCATATTTTACTGTTGTTATGATGTTCTTTTTCTGAAATGCAGTGTTACTTTTACACCAGATGTAATGGGACACACACCTTCTAAAAAGTTCAACTTTTGTCTCGTCAGTCCACATTTTCCAGTATTTTCCCAAAAGTCTTGGGGATCATCAAGATGTTTTCTGGCAAAACTGAGACAAGCCTTTATGTTCTTTTTACTCAGCAGCAGTTTTCATCTTGCAACTCTGCCATGCAGATCATTTTTGCCCAGTCTCTTTCTTATGGTGGAGTCATGAACACTGAACTTAACTGAGGCAAGTGAGGCCTGCAGTTCTTTGGATGTTGTTGTGGGGTCTTTTGTGACCTCTTGGATGAGTCGTCGCTGTGATCTTGGGGTAATTTTGGTCGGCCAGCCACTCCTGGGAAGGTTCTCCACTGTTCCATGTTTTTGCCATTTGTGAATAATGGCTCTCACTGTGTGTCGCTGGAGTCCCAAAGCTTTAGAAATGGCTTTATAACCTTTTCCAGACTGGTAGATTTCAATTACTTTCTTTATCATTTGTTTCTGAATTTCTTTGGCTCTCGGCATGATGTCTCGCTTTTGAGGATCTTTTGGTCTACTTTACTTTGTCAGGCAGGTCCTATTTAAGAGATTTCTTGATTGCGAACAGGTGTGGCAGTAATCAGATCTGGGTGTGGCTAAAGAAATTGAACTCAGGTGTGATAAACCACAGTTTTAACAGGGGGCAAACACTTCTTCACACAGGGCCATGTAGTTTTGGATTTTGTTTTCCCTTAATAATAAAAACGTCTCGGTTACGTATGGTAACCCTCGTTCCCTGAAGGAGGGAATGGAGAGGCCACGTCGGTGACCGACGAAAATGGGATATCGCTTCGATAGACCAATCTACTTCGAGTGTAAACTAAACGAGCCAATGCACATTGGCATGCAATTATTGCATCCAGCTGCAGCTGATCACAGCGTGAGTATAATAAGGCAGCAGGTGCAGTGCATACCAGGTTTTTCGCTGAGGAGCTGAGCTGGTGACCCGGCGGCTCAGCGGTGGTACAGCAACTGAGGCGACGGGACGTGTCGTCTCCGTTCCCTCCTTCAGGGAACGAGGGATACCATACGTAACCGAGACGTTCCCTTTCAGTCGGTCACTCTCGACGCCACGTCGGTGATGGACGAAAATGGGATCCCTGCCAAAGCGCCATGGGTGCTGCCCCTTCCAGTGCCCTGTGCGAGCCGCCTGTGCCCCTATTAGGTGTAGGCCGGGGCTCGGAACAAGTAGCTCCACTCACCATTGTCAAAGCACTACCTCACTGGGTGAGACTGGATAACACTGGGAAAACGTACCCGTTCCACTTGGAACAGGGATGCTGCGGAGGCTCCATCCTTCCCGAAGGAGGTCTCGGGAGCAAATACACATATAGCATCTGTTTAGGTGTATATGGAGAAATTTGAGGTGATTCAAACCCTCCTGGAAAGGCAGAAGTCTGCCGGGGAAACACGGGCTCTAAGGCTATACCGTGGACTATACGCATACGAGTACCGCTTAGGTCTCAATATGGAACCCAGCCTTCCATGGTTCTCATGGATTCATCATGAAGGCCTGGCGCTGGACGTTCCGCCGCGTCCAGCTGCCTAGGGTGATGGAGGATCTCAACAGGGTCTACAGTACGGACACTCTGGAGCGGGTTTTAGCAAGCCGACACTAACCGGGGCCTCTCGGTGCCACTACCCGTTTGAGGTGAGAACACAGGAGGATACCGCTCTACACGAAGGCTATAGAATCTAGCGAACGTGTTAGGGGTTGCCCAGCCCGCAGCTCTACAAATATCTGTCAGTGAGGCGCCACGAGTCAGCGCCCAGTAGGATGCAACACTTCTAGTTGAGTGAGCTCGCTACCTGAACGGGCAGGGCACACCCTGTGCCTGATAAGCCAGGGCTATGGCATCCACAATCCAGCGGGCCATCCTCTGCTTAGAGACGGCATTCCCCTTCTGCCGGCCTCCGTAACAGACAAAGAGCTGGTCTGAGGTTCTGAAGCTTTGTGTCCGGTCTACGTAGCATCTCAATGCTCAGACGGGACAGAGCAAAGCTAGGGCTGGGTCTGCCTCCTCCAGGGGCAGCACTTGCAGGTTCACCACTTGGTCTTTGAAGGGTGTAGTGGGAACCTTGGGCACGTAGCCCGGGCCGGGGCCTCAGGATTACCTGGGAGTCAGCCGGCCCAAACTCTAGGCACGAATCGTCGACCGAAAATGCATGCAGGTCCCCTACCCTCTTGATGGAGGCCAGTGCAAGCAGGAGCAGAGTTTTCAATGAAAGAAACTTTGGCTCGACTGAATGCAAAGGCTCGAATGGGCCCTGCTGTAGTGATTTCAGCACCAGAGTCAGGTCCCAAGAGGGTATGGAGGGGGGCCGGAAAGGATTTAACCTCCTGGCCCCTCTAAGGAACCTGATGACGAGGTCATGCTTACCTAAAGACTTCCCATTCACGGGGTCATGGTACGCAGCAATAGCGGCAACCTGGACTTTGAGGGTGGAGGGAGACAACCTTCGCTCCAGCCCTTGCTGCAGAAAGGAAAGCACAACCGCAATCGGGCATCTTCGGGGGTCTTCTCGGCGAGAAGAACACCACTCGACGAACAGGTTCCACTTCAAGGCGTAAGCATGTCTCGTAGATGGTGCTCTTGCCGAAGTGATGGTGTTCACTACCTCCTGGGGCAGGTCACCTAGAACCTCCGTGTCCCGTCCAGGGACCACACATGGAGTTTCCAAAGGTCTGGACACGGGTGCCAAATGGTGCCCCGTCTCTGAGTCAGTAGATCCTTCCTCAGAGGAATCGGCCAAGGAGGGGCTGTCGCGAGGAGCACTAGTTCGGGGAACCAGGTCCGCGTGGGCCAATACGGCGCCACTAGCAAGACTTGCTCCTTGTCCTCCCGGACTTTGCACAGTGTCTGTGCAAGAAGGCTCACTGGGGGAAACGCATAATTGCGTAGGCCCCGCGGCCAGCTGTGTGCCAGTGCATCCCTGCCGAGAGTTCCCTCGGTCAGGGAGTAGAACAACTGGCAGTGAGCGGTCTCTAGGGAAGCAAACAGGTCTACCTGAGCGGCTCCGAACCGTCTCCAAATCAGCTGGACCGTCAGGGGATGGAGTCGCCATTCTCCTGGGAGCATTGCTCGAGACAGCTCATCGGCTGTACGGTTGAGCAGGCCTGGAATGTGAACGGCACGAAGAGACCTCAGAACCTTCTGACTCCAAAGGAGGAGGTGGCGGGCGAGTTGTGACATGCGACGGGAGCGGAGATATGCTTGCCTCATAAGTGACCTTTGAGACGGTTCAAGGGAAGGTGCACTGCTAACAACTCTAGGCAATTGATGTGCCACTGCAGCTGCGGGCCCGTCCAAACCCCTGAGACTGCATGCCCGTTGTACGTGGCCCCCCAGCCGGTGGTGGAGGCATCCGTGTAAACCACAGCATGCCTGGAGATCTGCTCTAGGGGCACCCCTGCCCTGAGAAACGCAAGATCTGACCACGGGGTGAGGGTTTGGCGACAGGCCAGTGTAACTTGGACCCGGTGAGTGCCGCGCTTCCACGCTCACCTCGGGACTCGGCCATAAAGCCAGTGCTGGAGTGGTCTTATATGTAACAGGCCGAGCGGTGTAAGTGCCGCTGCGGCCGCCATATGCCCCAGGAGCCTCTGAAAGAGTTTCAGTGGGACCGCTGTCCTGCTCTTGAATGTATTCAAGCAGGGTAGCACCGACCGCGCACGTTCCTCTGTGAGGCGTGCTGTCTGTTGGACCGAATCCAACTCCATACCGAGAAAAGAGATCCTCTGCGTTGGCAAGAGTTTGCTCTTTTCCCAGTTGACCCGAAGGCCCAAAAGGCTGAGGTGCCGGAGCACCAGGTCCCTGTGTTCGCACAACTGATCCGGAGATTGTGCTAGTATCAGCCAATCGTCTAGATAGTTGAGAATACGAACACCCTGCTCTCTGAGGGGAACAAGAGCCGCCTCTGCGACTTTCGTGAAGACACGGGGAGACAGGGGCAGCCAGAAGGGCAGGACCTTGTACTAATATTCCACGTCCTTCGAATGCAAACTGCAAAAAAGGTCTGTGGCACAGAAGGATCGATAAATGAAAGTATGCGTCCTTCAGGTCGATTGCTGCAAACCAATCTCGGGGACGGACGCACCCAAAGATGCGTTTCTGCGTCAACATCTTGAACGAAGGAGGAGGATGAGTGAGGTCCGGTATTTGGCCGTCCGCAACTCTCCGTGCCCTCCTGGGACCCAGAGACAGAGAAAACCGCTCTCTCGTCGAGATTTCCAGATTCTCCCCTGGCCCTCCTCCAGGGGAGGGAGAGGTGCTTTCACCATCCCCCAGAAAGCGGCTACCTCTCTCTGGGCCACCCGTCCCGGGGCCTCTTGCTCTTCCGCTCACCGGCAGGTTTGACGGGGGCCAGGACGGGTGGGGCGGCCTGCCTATGCCCAGCTCTACGGCGCCACTTGCTGGAGGCTGCTGCGGATGCGGCGGAGCGATCGCGGTGGACGCAGGGGGCCCGCCCTCTCTGCGACGAGCAGGCTGGGGCAGGTCTTCGTGGGCACAGGTTTTCGTGACCACGTCACCGAAGAGGCCGGTCTGGGACACAGGCATTAAGGAACTGATCTTTGTCGGCGTCCCTCATTTCAACCAGACTCAGCCAGAGATGGCGCTCCTGGACCACAAGCATTTCCTCTGGGCTGGAAATGGTTTTATTCTGTGGGGGAGGGGGTGGAGGGAGGCAAATAGCGTTTCCTCTGGGCTGGAAGTGGTTTTCCTTTTTTGAAGGAAGCAGAGCCTGGTTCGCAGCTCCGAGATGGTCATCTTCCCGCAGAGAGAAGATGACTCATCCACGAAAGCTACCTCAGCGTGTTTGCCCAGACACGTGAGACAGCAATCGTGACCGTCACCCGTTGCCAGGTAACGACCGCATCCAGAAACGCATGGGTGAAACGGCATCCTTATAAGGACGATCCGTCGTCTTCACAAAGACGCACCCATGAAGCTCTTTTAGAGAAATTTGCTCTTTAGGAAATGCTCTTTTAGTGCTGAGGCGCACAGGGGAATTGGCCGCTTGCAACACGACAGGGGGTAGTCTGCAGCCTGAAGTGTGCAATCCACTCGACGCTGGAACGACCACCGCTGAAGCGCCGTCTCGCCAACACACGAAGCTTCCGAGAGCGTGCTGAACTCGTAGTTCACAGCAGACACAGTTGAGCAGAACGATACTAACGCTCGGCTCCGAAGCGAAAAGCTGGTATGCATTGCACCTGCTGCCTTATTATACTCACGCTGTGATCAGCGGCAGCTGGATGCAATAATTGCATGCCAATGTGCATTGGCTCGTTTAGTTTACACTCGAAGTAGATTGGTCTATCGAAGCGATATCCCATTTTCATCGGTCACCGACGTGGCGTCGAGAGTGACCGACTGAAAGGGAACCTTCATTTAAAAACTGCATGTCGTGTTTACTTGTGTTATCTTTGACTGATATTTAAATTTGTTTGATGATCTGAAACATTAAAGTGTGACAAACATGCAAAAAAATTTTTATACACACACACACACACACACATACACGCACACTGCCATTGAAAAGTTTGGAATCAGTACTTTTTTATGTTTTTTTTAAATACGTTCTTCATTGATTTGATTAAAAATACAGAAAAAAAGTAATTTTGTGAAATGTTATTGCTATTTAAAATAAGTTTTATATTTTAATATACTTTAAAATATAATTTATTCCTGTAAAACAAAGTTGAATTTTCAGCATTATTACTCAGTCTTCCTCCAGAATTCAATCTAAAATGCTGATTTATAATCGATGTTGGAAAACATTTTGCTGCTTCATATTGTTTGGGACCTGAGATGCTTTTTTTCAGGATTCATTGGTTAATAAAAGTTGAAAGGAACAGTGTTTATTCAAAATATAAATTTTGTGTTATAATATACACTACTATTCAAAAGTTTGGGGTCAGTAAATTGTTTCTTTCTTCTTCTTCTTCTTTAAGAAATGAATACTTTTATACAGCAAGGATGTGTTAAATGGATAAAAAAGTGCAGTAAAGACATATTGTTAGAAAAGATTATTATTTTGAATAAATGCTATTATTTTTATCCTTTTATTCATCAAACAATAATAAAAAAAGAAGAATCACAGGTTCAAAAAAATTAAGCAGCACAACCGTTTCAACACTGTAAATAAATCAGCATATTAGAATGATTTCTGAAGGATCATGTGACACTGAAGACTGAACTTGAAGACTGGAGTAGCCTATTGATGCTGAAAATTCAGCGCTGCGTCAGAAATAAATTACATTAAACTTTAAACTATATTAAAATAGGAAACCAATATTTAATATTTCACAGTATTAATGTTTTTTTTTTCTGTATTTTTGATCAAATAAACACAGCCTGGATGAGCATAAGAGACTCCAGTAAAAATCATTAAAGTGCATAAAAAGCTATATTAATGCAGCACTTGATGCATGTGCACACACACCACTTGCACACAAATCAGAGCAGAGAAACTTGTTGTGTATGGTCCGTGCCCGCAACTTTTGTTAATAAAATAGCTTTGATACTGGATTGCTCTTTTTTTACAGTCTATGGGGTCGCTACATTATATTAATCAACAACGATGAGGTAAAATCGCTGGTTTTAACTAACTAAACTCACAGCTTCATTTTTGTTGAAAGAGGTGAGTAGATGCAGGTATTTAAGAGAGTGATGTTTAGTTTCTCTCTCTCTCTCTGTCTCTCAAAATTTCCATACTTATTTAGGTAAAAAACAGTGAACTAATATTAAATGATTTGCAACTTCCACATCTTACCTCGATGTCTTGTTTCAACGTTAAACTCACGCTTTGCGCTGGAAATCGTGCTCTGCTTCAGTGAATGGTAAAACCCGCCTACTTTGATTTGATTGGCCATCTCATTTATTGTGACACTGACGAGCGCTTTTCAGAAGTGAGGGGGACAGAAATGTAAAATGTAGTAATAATAATAATAATAATAATAATAATAATAATAATAATAATAATAATAAATTACTATTATTATTTATGTATGTTTATCTAATTGACGAAAAAAACTTGTCTTTTAATTAGATAAGAAGTAAAATACAGTGACAGACAATAACCAATAATTTGTATTCTATAATATTTTTTATATTTTCCTAATGGCAATTTTATGATTGGTTTATATACTACAAACAGGTTTTCCATTTTTATCACAGAATAAGGCAGATAATATATTTTATAACTTCTGTAGCTACTGTAATACATGCTATGTCAGTTAGCACTGTTTAATTAATATACTTTATTAATTACCTGGAGAAGACTTGAAAAACACACATATGTTTATACGCCCTCCAGCTTTGAGTATGAATGAAACGGACACTGCAGGAGAGAGTTTAGCGCTCCGTAATATTCACATCATTTTGGATACGAATAAAACATATCCAAAGTGATGTGACTATCTTATCTCTTTTAACTTAAATCTAGATTTATTCACACTGGCCCTTGAAAAAATCTACATGAACACACTTGCCTGAAAAACAGTGCAGGGGAAGAGTTTAGGTTTTATTAAAAGTCAGGGGAACACATCTCCCATGTATTCTACGCCCGTGCTACAGGGAGCCACCACGGAGGGGTGAAAGAGTTGCATGCGGCTCGGGATTGCCAACCCCTGACTAGGAGAATACAAGTACTGAATCGGGATTGCAGATCCCAGATACTCAATATACATGACTCAAATTAAACCAGGGACAGTAAAACTTGATCAGTTCATTCCTATATACCACAGATAGGGTGGAGTACAGTTTAAAGACGTGTAAGGTCAAAGCTTCTTTCAACATGTGGGAACATGTTACATCCTGTATTAGGACATGAAAACCTAAGTACAAATTAGCTGACCTACTAGGTGAGCGTGATTTCACCAAGTACAACATGTTCCTGGATCAAGATCATTGTTGATCCTGGAACAACATTCCAATCAACCAATCAGAATTGAGATATGACTTTTCAGGAAATTTCTGTTTTGGGCTTACAATCAGAGTTAGGTGCTTCTATATCCTTGTTAATCAGCTATCATGTCCCACTGATTTTAGGAATAAATTATGGGTAAGGTTAGGTTTAGGGTTAGGAATTGGGTTAAGTCTATATTTTTGGACATTCATGTTGATCCAGGATCATCAAAAGATGTTGATCCAGGAACATGTCTTACTTGGCAAAATCACGGCGACCGATATACTAATATGTTTTTTTTTTACTTTCATTGTTTGTTTTTTTGTTTGTTTTTATATTTCTGCAAAACCTTGTGATTTGGTTTTTGCTTTTCATGCTCCCATGTCTATAACCATCCCCACACCTCTCTTTCAATGTTGTCTAGACATTACATTATGTGAGGAAGCAATATTTCAGTTCCTTGCATCACCTCCTTTGGCTTCTTTCTCTGTGGAGCATCTTTCTGAGAGCCTTCCAGGACGCAAGGTGGACTGGAAGAGTGTTGAGAGGCTGAAGAAAAGCTGCAGTCCTCGGCAGCAAGCACTACATCTGCTTCGTCTCTGGAGAGAACAAAATAAGGACCAAGAGAAAGTCCTCAGCATCATCCAAGGTCATAATCACTGTTTGGCTTATATAGCTTTAAAGGGTTGGTTCAGCCAAAAATTAAAATTATGTCATTAATGACTCACCCTCAAGTCCGAGAGCTTTCTGTCCCTCCATTAAAAATTTATGTACGGTATACTGTCCACGTCCAGAAAAGTAATAAAAACATCATCAAAGTAGTCCATGTGACATCAGAGGGTCCGTTAGAATTTATTGAAGCATCGAAAATACATTTTGTTCCAAAAATAACAAAAATTACGACTTTATTCCGCTTTTTCTTCTCTTCCGGGTCTGTTGTGAACGCAACTGCTGTGACTGTTGACATACGACGCTGCTGACGTGTTCTCTGGTGCGCCCAATAACAAAGAAAACACGTCATCAGCGTCGTATGTCAGCGGCGTCACTACAGTGTTGTGAACAAGCTCATAACAGACCCGGAAGAGAAGAAAAAGCGGAATAAAGTCGTAATTTTTGTTATTTTTGGACCAAAATGTATTTTCGATGCTTCTATAAATTCCAACAGACCCTCTGATGTCACATGGACTACTTTGATTATGTTTTTATTACCTTTCTGGACGTGGACAGTATACCGTACATACATTCTCAATGGAGGGACTGAAAGCTCTCGGACTAAATCTAAAATATCTTAAACTGTGTTCCGAAGATGAACGGAGGTCTTACGGGTTTGGAACGACATGAGGGTGAGTCATTAATGACATAATTTTAATTTTTGGCTGAACTAACCCTTTAACAGACACTTAAACAAAAAAAGTGTTGGCATGAATACAAGTGAGAAAGTACAAACGTTAGTAATCATAAAGGCCATTTTTGTCTTATAATGTGGAAATGTGGTTTACAGGTTATCCCATTTGAACAGATTCAACAGGATATGAAACCTATACAATTTCAGTTATTAATAGAAGTCCATAAAAGGTCAAATTATTGAATGTAAATCTCATTCAAACCCCTAATCAACACAAATCATGGTGTTTCTGTTCAAATCCTGATATCAAGACATAAGCTTGAATGTAAATGGAACGTCTCCTGAAAAGTTTAGATTGCCTGATAGAGAAAAAAAAAATCATTTATTTTATTTAATTTTTCTTTAAATATTACATATTTGACTCTGTAAATGTTTTGATCTTTCAGTCTAGAAATGTGATAACAAAGGAGGATTAATGCATTTTAAAAAAAATTATTCCAGACTTTAACATAATTGAGAGAACACTACAAAATATGACACTGCATTAAAATATGTTAATGTTGAATTATTGTCTAGATTAAAATAATTTGTTGCACCTACAATTACTAGTTTTGACACTATTTGTACTTGGAAATGAAACAGTTTTCATATGTTTTACGTATAATGGATTTTATGTATGAAAATTTGGAAGAAAGAAAAGAATTCTCGGAAGGCTTGCTAAATTTATACTAGAGCTTATGAGTCAGTGCAACTCGATGTAGCTTGTTTCTATAGCACAATGAATAATTTGTTCATTTTGACTTCATATACCATCATTAACCATGCTATTATAATTATATATATATATATATACACACACACACACACACACACACACTGGCCACTTTATTAGGTACACCTTGCTAGAACCGGGTTGGACTCCTTTTTGCCTTCAGAACTGCCTTAATTCTTTGTGGCATAGATTCAACAAGGTGTTGGAAACATTCCTTGGAGATTCTGGTCCATATTGATATGATAGCATCACGCAGTTGCTGAAGATTTGTTGGCTGCACATCCATGAATCACACATCCATCATGCGAATCTCCCGTTCCACCACATCCCAAAGCTGCTCTATTGGATTGAGATCTGGTGACTGTGGAGGCCATTTGAGTAAAGCAAACTCATTGTCATGTTCAAAAAACCAGTCTGAGATGATTTGAGCTTTGTGACATGGTGCATTATCCTGCTGGAAGTAGCCAACAGAAGATGGGTACACTCTAGTCATAAAGGGATGTACATGGTCAGCAACAATGATGGTCGGTCGGTACTAAGGTGCCCTAATTGTGCCAAGAAAATATCCCCCACACCATTACACCACCACCAGCAGCCTGAACCATTGAGACAAGGTAGGATGGATCCATCCTTTTTGTTCTTTACACCAAATTCTGACCCTACCATCTGAATGTTGCAGCAGAAATCGAGACTCATCAGACCATGCATCATTTTTCCAATCTTCTATTGTCCAATTTTGGTGAGCTTGTGTGAATTGTAGCCTCCGTTTCCTGTTCTTAGCTGACAGGAGCAGCAGCCAGTGTGGTCTTCTGCTGCTGTAGCCCATCTGCTTCAGGGTTCGACGTGTTATGCATTCAGAGATGGTATTCTGCATACCTTGGTTGTAGCGAGTTGTTATTTGAGTTACTGTTGCCTTTCTATAATCTCTAACCAGTCTGCCCATTCTCCTCTGACCTCAACAAGGCATTTTCGTCCACACAACTGCCGCTCACTGGATATTTTCTCTTTTTTGGACCATTCTCTGTAAACCTTAGAGATGGCTGTGCGTGAAAATCCCAGTAGATCAGCAGTTTTTAAAATACTCAGACCAGTCCGTCTGGAACCAACAACCATTCCATGTTCAAAGTCACTTAAATCCCCTTTCTTCCCCATTCTGATGTTCGGTTTGAACTTCAGCAAGTCATCTTCACCACATCTAGATGCCTAAATGCATTGAGTTGCTGCCATGTGATTGGCAATTTGTGTTAACATCTATTGAACAGGTGTACCTAATAAAGTGGCCCGTGAGTGTATAGTATATATATTATATATATATATATATATATATATATATATATATATATATGTATGTGTGTGTGTGTGTGTTTGTATATATATATAGTTTTATTTTTAATTTTATTTTTTTCAAACCAACTTTGGGTCAGATATGGACTAACCCAAATTTTGGGTTAAAAATTTAATGTAAAAATTTTACTCGACAGCTGGGTTAGTCTATATTCTATATTTGACCCAAAGTTGGGTATAAACAACCCAGCATTTTTTAGAGTATATGTCTATGGAATTATTTTTAATAGATATTAAATATTAATTCAAGTGCAATGTCCAATATACTCCTAGGTGTAAACCACTGTGAGAGGAAGGTATCTCGCTGTGCCAGTGTAAAAAACCTTACTCTGGAAGACCTGTTGACCTTGATGGAAAGTTTACCCGGGGAGAAAGTGAGCGAGGAAGATGTTCGAGCCCTGGTCCGCTCCTGTCCCTCACAACATCACATCCTGCAGCTTCTACACCTGTGGAAGATTCAGAATGGAGGTCAGGACCTGGCCAAAGCTTTATCTTACAGTCTCCGCAAACTACATTTGAAAGGTGCTCGCCGACCTCTTCTCAAAATTCTGAAGAGGATCAGTCGGATTATTAGTGCGTCAACCATATACCGTATGTATGAAAAAATTATTGTTAACATGATCCAGGACAATACATGTTTCAAAACTAAACTGTACAATGACTAATTATACTTTATCGAAGGACAATTGAAACAAGTTATTTAAATGATAGAGAAGTTGTATATAATTTTTGAAAATTGTGAGCTAAAAGAGGGAAGACCTTTCTTATTTTCTTGTGGCCTGTTATTTTTGTTTTTATATTGGACTGAAACTAAGAATTTGATTCCAAAATGGAAATATAAGCCAAGTTCTACAGGAAAGTCAACTTTAATTTAGAATATTGCTTGACCTGCCAAGTCTCTAAAAATTTGCTTTAATGAAGTTGTAAATAATGGAATTTGGTCTTGAATGTATAATACAATGGAGAGCAGTTATGTTATATTTAACTGTAATTATATGTTGTCATATTTTGTTTTCTTTATAACAGTTTTAAAAATAAAATATTATTTGCTGAAGGCTATTTGTCCATACAGGGATCACTAGACTAGCTTAAGGCCCCCAGTTACCATTTAGTTATTTATTGTTATCTATTGCCTACTGAAACTTGTACGTTTCTCTTGTCACTTAATGACTTTAAGGCAACAGTCACTAGTGATGGTGGGGTCTCGACAGACAAGTGCGCAGGGACCTTGCAGGACCATGTTCTGACCCAGTAACCATGACAAGCTTGTGAACTCTTTAAAACTTTTTGCGCTGGATATTGTAATCAAGCTAATAACTAATTCACTTTTATAATTTAATCTCTCAGACACCCTAAGATGTGCTTATTGTTTGATGTCCATTTCTCATTCTAAAACTTCCAGTGTAAATTAGCTTGTTTTTTTTCCTTAAAAATGAATTTCTTGTATCAATCACTCTTTGCCTTTGTATGTTATTTGACTCTTCTCTATTCTGCTCATATTATATTCACTGAGAATATGAAGGTTTCATACAGAAAAAAATATTCAAATATAGTAGGAAACAGTTACCCAGCTAACAAATTTATGTTCTGAGAACATTTTCCTAACGTTCCGTTTTGGTTGTGGGAACGTTATTTGGAATGTTCCAAAAACGTTGAAATGTCCAGTTTGCTTAACATGCCCAGAATGTTATTTTTTGATTAGCATAACGTTCCTACAATGTTCTTGAAACCTAAATTTCATTAAAAACATCTCAGTTACGTACGGTAACCCTCGTTCCCTGAAGGAGGGAACAGAGACGCCACGTCGGTGACCGCCGAAAATGGGATATCGCTTCAATACACCAATCTACTTTGAGTGTAAAATAAACGAGCCAATGCACATTGGCATGCAATTATTGCATCCAGCTGCCGCTGATCACAGCGTGAGTATAATAAGGCAGCAGGTGCAATGCATACCAAGTTTTCGCTTAGGAGCCGAGCCGGATACCCGGCGGCTCAGCTGTGGTACAGAAACCATGGCGACGGGATGTGGCGTCTCCGTTCCCTCCTTCAGGGAACGAGGGTTACCATATGTATCCAGTCAGTCACTCTCAACGCCACGTCGGTGATCGATGAAAATGGGATCCCTACCAAAGCACCAGGGGTGCTGCCCCTTCCAGTGCCCTGTGCGAGCCGCCTGTGCCCCTATTAGGTGTAGGACGGGGCTCGGAACAAGTAGTTCCACTCACCATTGTCAAAGCACTACCTCACTGGGTGAGATTGGATAACACTGGGAAAACGTACCCGTTCCGCTTGGAACAGGGACGCTGTGGAAGCCCCATCCTTCTCGAAGGAGGTCTCGGGAGCAAATACACATATTGCATCCGTTTAGGTGTATATGGAGAAATTTGAGGTGAAATTTGAGGTGAAATTTGGAGCATTAAAAGTGGTAACATAGTGAGCTAGGCTTGCGTGTTTTATAAATTATTTTCTTATTTTAGTAAAACGTGAGGCACTGAATAATTTCGCTCCCATTATTTAGGCCTAATTAAAACAAGAAACAAATAAATTAAACCTGCACGATTTAACTAAATCATTGAAACTCTAAAGAATGGACTGATTAATAAAACGTCCTCATGTTTAAACTCAAGTTCTCTCATTATAATCAACGAAATACACATGATGTAAAAAAGAGCTTCATTAATTGACAACTTCAGTCTTCTTTACTTGCTTTCATGTAATTTAAGTAAAAATAAATAAATAAATAAATAAATTGTAGCTGCATTTAAATGCAGGTTTGTATAATATTCCTTAAAATATCAGTGCAAGATTTGCTCAAGATTTGCTGAGCGCTCGCAGCATTTATTCTTAATTGTCTACATATTTTATCTTCATTACAAATCTTGTTTGGTTTTATTTTGGATAATTGCATGTAAAAAAAATATATATATATTTGCTTTGTAATGCATATGCAAAATGTGAATTATTATTCATATTCAAGTGTTTGTGCGAAAATTATTACGCATGCATGACAGGGAGGTGCCCTCTCGATCACTTGATTTTTTTCCTAATAATGAAATAACTGAAAATTTGGTTGCCTCACATACATGAGAAATATATCTACAAAAAGCTTGAAATGTCTTTTAAACGAATCAGTTCAGAACGAAAGCATTATGTAATCTGTGAAGGTTGCATTTCTCTTTAAAGGCGCGTCCATGTGGAGAGAGTCAGCACTTTGAATTTCATTTTGCAGCTGACAAGAAAACATTTGTTTATTAATAAATAATTAAAATGTCTCCTTTTTCACAATTATTGAGCTACTTCTGCCTGTGCTTTGGGGCAAACTTAATGCATGTGCTTGAGCGCGGAATATATTAAGGCTCATTATGGATTATAGATGTAAATTTAATATAAACGTGTGATTAGTTGAATAATGACAAATGAACTACTAGTAACTAGAAAAATCTTACGTGGGAGGCAGACCTATTAAATACCCTCAAGACATCTCTGATAAAGTTTGTAAAGCATTTTATACGCGTTTGCATATTCTTCTTTCAGAATGGTCCGTAATGGAGAGATGTCTTAAAACTGATTTTTCCTCTGAAACACAAAAACGAAAATTTAAATAAAATCGATATTTTATGTTTTGAGAATGGCCAGCCCTTCTCTGCAGATATGGTGCTTCTGGTTTGTGCATTTTAAATCACATAAAGTCTACAAAATATATAAAAACTCTTGTGTTTTTTGTCACGTCTGTGATAAATGAAAACTTATTTTGAACAATTTATTTGTCATTTGAATATTGATTTTAAGTAGGGAGGAAAAAAAAATCGATTTAAATCATAAATTGGATTTTTTTGTGAAAAAAATCGTTGATTTTTTTAGGCCATCGCATGGATAATGCAACATTTATTTTTTATTTTTTTAGTTAAGGCAACTTCCTCTGAAATTAAGTTATAATAACTAATAAACTTTATTGCGCTATACAGTAGTCAACATTTGAAGCGGATCAAACCTTTCTTTAAAGTTGTTTTAAAACCAGTATGTCCTAAAAGCCTGTTCTGCAAGTTTGAAACCCTCATAAGACGCTTATCATATGAAAGAGCAAGAAATTCACACCTTTATCTCGACCCCCACAAGCTATACAGAACTACCCCCAACCCCCCTCCAGATGAACTGAACTCGGCCTGTTTTTGGGCTGTGGGCTGTGTGTTGTCATGTTACTGGGTTGAAACATGCCTGCACTCACATCATAATAATTAATCATTATTTTTGAGAAAATCGTAGACGTTTGTGAACGTAGACGTTTGAGGCAGGCTTTAAGACCAAGCGGAGTCCTCCGCCAGCTGCTCCCGCTTCACACCGAGCGCGAGCTCTAATGACACAGCTTCACCGTCCACGTTTGGATTTTATAAAATCAGTTTGAGCGAATACAACTCATTGATCATGAGCCTCCAACATTTAGCAAGGCTGGAAAACATTCAGTCTACCTGAAGGAAGATGTATTTCATTGAGCTAATGCTGTTAAATAGAGAGTAAAAAAACAGACACACACACACACACAAAAAAACACTATAGGCTATTGTTAAACTTGGAGCTCATTATATTGAAGTACAAATCCAAACACCAGAAGCAACCTACACTCTCTAAGTGTTCTTTCATTGAAAAGTATGCATTTTATTTATTCACAGGCTGTATGGTTGAAATAATATTTTAGTTGAAAACTTTAAGTGCCATTGTTTAAAAAATATTTCATAGACCTTCAGTTGTTATGTTTTAAAATCCAATGGACAGACATAGGCCTATATTATTATACATTTACTGTAAGGGAAACAGGTCAATTTAGCTCAAAGGGAATCATTTAAGATTTTAAAGGGAATTTGAACAGAATCACTGTTTCACGGCTGATCAATGAAACGGCCAGCGATTCACTGAACGAGCCGTATAACATCAAATTTGCGCTGGTTATTAATATCCAAAGTATAGTGACAACACTATTAATTAGCACAGTAACAAGATCGGCAGTTTAAGACATTAACTTGTAAGCACAAAACACAAGATACTTCTCTTTTCAATTTGAATAAGGCTTTATTAGATAAATCTAAGACATATAAACTAATCTAACACATAAGCACACGCACATCACACATTCACACAAGTTGCAGGAAGATAGAAAGGTAGGAAAGAATGAGTTTAAGAGGATGAAAATGTGAAATCTCAAGTTTACAGCAATACGTGAAATTACATAGACATGAACAACCATTAATCACTTAATTAACCCTCGCACTGAGTTCCTCAATGAGGTTAAAATTATATTAGATAACACCAGTACAGATGTGAGTCTGGAGGTTACTTGCGTTGCCTGTTTAACGGGGTTCCCTTTGTTGTCGCTGAAAAGGGGGTTTCCTGAAGTTGCTGATTGGCTGGAAGTTCAGTAATCGTTGAGGTGACGTCTTGGGAAGCCCGTGGTTGGGCGTTGGCTGAAGATGCAGAGTTGTGGGCTGGTTGTAGTATCAGACGGGCACGCGAGGTCAGACTCGGAGATGGCGTTACAAAACTTAACTCAGAACACGAACTCTCAAACGGAAAAGAAAAGAAACTAAAGTAAAAGAACAGAAGTAAAGTTTGACGAGACTAGGTGGTGTTTCTTCTCATTGTGGCTAAGTAGCAGCAGGCATGCAGGCCGAAAGCACGCTGGAACGGCGCTCGAAGAACGCTAAAAGTGATGACAAAGCATGACTAAAAGCAGGCTAAAAGCCGGCATGACTGATAACAAAAGCTAAACGCAAGCTCAAAGCTAAAACCATGACTAAAAGCTTAAACTACAAGCAAAGCTAAAAACTAAAAGCAAAATTTGATGGTGTCCTGAGTATTTAAACTGGCCTTTTGGCCACACCTCAAATGTTGTCTTGACCAATTAGATATTGTCTTTTCTCGGGGTGTTGCATTGTTTGGCCCACCCATTCATAAATCATATGTTATCTTATCAAGCGTGGTCCGAATTTTCCCGCTCTTGCAGGGTATAATTTGGACATGATTCCTATAACAATAATATGATACATTTGACAAATAATTGATGGTCAGAAACGTTTCAAGCAAGAAGATTCGAACACACACATACTAAACATGAATATGATCCCTTAAGCTATTCAAGAGTTATTTTAAAAAGACATACACAATAAGTGATTAGAAACATTAAAGTCAAATGTGTGGGTTACAGGTATAAAATGGAGTTAAGCAATGGACTGATATCCATTTAGAAGTCTTTTTTTGAGTTCATTTTGGTGCATATATGCATTGGAAGGCATTCTCTGTGCCATTCTGGGGAGTAAGGATATCTCCTGTGAAGACCAGAGGGGGTTAACAGGTCTCCTTAGGAATTTCAGTCTGGTTCTGCGAGGTGGGGGGGAAGTCAATCCAACGATCTTGTTTACTCTCATGGCTTTACATGTGAGGGTCAGACTGTCCATCTCTTCGATTACTTGCCCCAAATCAGACAATCTCTTCTTCGAATTGAAATTGTCAATAATTGTTCTAATGGTGTTAATGTTGAAAGCTGTTCTGTGAAAGAGTTGGTTATCAGACTGTGGTGCTGGGAGTTGATTTACAACATCCTGCCTTTCTGTGGAATTCGGCTCATGTTTCAACCAGGCTCCCGATCAAATCTTTAATTTGTCTGGTTCTCGCTACATTACAAATATTTGGATCGTCCCTTATTTTCTTAAAGAGTAAATACTTATTTTCTTCAAGAATAAACATTATAAATAAAGAATAAAAGAAATAACCTCTATTAGCCCTTATTTTCCATTTCTGAAGTTAATTTGCAACTCTAATGATGATGTGACTCCCCTGATATCGGCACATTCCTCAAAAAAAATAAATTAAACAAAATAAATAAATGAAAATAAAAATGAAACCTTGTTAGAGCTATGCGAGCGATTAATAGATTTAAAAAAGAAAAAAAAAGTGTGTGCTTGGTTTTCGAAATGGAAAACGAATACAGCTCGTAAAAAATGATATGATGAAAAAGTCATGATAACATATTATTAATTCATAGAAATAATTTAAGCAATTACAACCTTTTTTTTTTTTTAAATACCATATTCAACTTGACTTTCAATACTATTAAACTGACTTTAAAATCTTAAGGAGTTTATAAGTTGAAACGGTAAAATGTCACAGTGCATGTTAAATAGCCTAAATGAACTTGTATCTTGTATAGTATCCGAAGACTTGATTGCATGTAAGCATAAAACTAACAATATATTTTGAAATTTTTTTTAATGAACAATTCTTGTATAAAATGTGACAGCAACCTTTATATCAAACATTTTGAAATCGTCCACAGCTGAGCATCGTGGGAGGCAGCTTGAGCGCGCGGAGTGAATGTGATGCACAAAGTAATTTTCGGATGCAATGGAAAAATAAAGCTGGATAAAATTATAGCTACACGAAACTTGTAAATAGTTAACAACATAGCCTAGATTAGGCCCATACTCTGTTCCTAAGTATATAATGTAAATTTGTTAACCCACAATAACACATTTTAACCGATTAACACCACAAAATTTTAAACACGCTGCAAAAAAAAGTTTAATTTGTGAAGACTGCATTTTATTACATTCAGAAATAATAACGGCAGGCCTAATAATGCTATAGGCTAATGTACCAGTAACAGGATATTTTATCCCTGTATCAACCACAGGATATTTTTAGTTCCTTCCCTTTCACTGAATAACAAATAGTTCCCTTTAAATTCAACAAATGTTTTAATCAGAACAGAACAAAAATTACAAATATAATTCTATGGATAAATATAATTGCAGTATATAATAATATAGGCTTATAAACAAAACAAAAATAATAATTAAAAATAATTAAAGCGATACATAAGGTAAGGTTGGGCTTATCTCTCTCATTCGGGACAAATTCAAACATGTTGTCCATTTGAAGCTAAACTCTTATTCATTAGGTAAAATAGGCTTTGGATTTAACACGTGTTTTAGTATCAATGAAAAAAACACAATCATAATGAGCAAAAATATGCCAAAGTGGGCCGCTGCTCGCGCCGATATGTATATACATACATATATATATATATATATATATATATATATATATATATACATATAACATATATATATATATATATATATATATATATTTTAATATATATATATATATATATACATGTATGTATATACATATCGGCGCGAGCAGCGGCCCACTTTGGCATATTTTTGCTCATATTTTTGCTCATTATGATTGTGTTATTGTTGTTTTACGTCTTCCTTTCATTTTAAAAATTACATTCAGTTCACAATCCGTCCCTTTGCGCCACCTGGCGGTAGTTTCGCGAATGATTTTAACACGCGACTGACTTGCAGTTAACGCCGCGGCGGTAGTACCCATTTTGGTTGTCAACCTACTGTAGGCACTGCCGGTTAGACCAGACGAATGCCTACAGGCCCGGGAAGGAAGCATCAGGTCTCCCCGCCAGCAGGAAACAGACTTAGGACACAATTGCATCGCTACCGCCCGCTCCACTGGGGGAATCACCGAATACCCCTTTGCTGCACCGCCATCGGGGCATCGAGGGTGGTGAGGGAGGAGGAGCCCACCAGCCGGTTTCTGGCAGTAAAAGGTGCCATCCACGACCTGGTGAGCTCGTCATGCACTTCCGGGAAGAAAGGGTGGGGAGTTGGGAGCTGGCGAGAGGCGCCTGCCTCGAGGGCTCGGGACGCGGTGGAGATTTCCACTCGAGCCCTACCCTCTTGGCGGCCCAGGAAAGCATAGCTGTCATCTCCGGATCCAATTCAGGCTTTACCACCATCCCAGAGGGTGGCAGCGCAGCTGAAACTTCATCTGACAGCTCCCCCTCCAATGCTGAGATCGACATCTGGTCGGGGGGAGTCCCACTGGATACCACTGGTACACTCTTTGAAGAAGCGCGTTCCGTGGGTTACTCCTCTGGATCGGAGATGCAAGAGGAGTGATGGTCCCCAGAGGGTTGGTTCCCTGCGGGGGTTTGCCACCACTGTAATCCTCAAACCGCCCGTGCTACTGCTGGAAGTGGTTCTCGTCTGTCGGCTGCCAGAAAGAGCCCCATCTCGGAGCTGCGAACCAGGCTCCGCCACCTTTTTTGAAGGTCCCCGCAGAGGGAACATGACTCATCCACGAAAGCTACCTCAGCGTGTTTGCCCAGACACGTGAGGCAGCGATCGTGACCATCACCCGTTCCCAGGTAACGACCGCACCCAGAAACGCACGGGTGAAACGGCATCCTTATAAGGACAATCCGTCGTCGTTACAAAGATGCACCCACTATTGAGCTAACAATAGCATCAAGCTACATAAGACAATTTATTAGATTATTAGTACACTTTTACTCAAAACTCACTTTAAACTCTGATCGAGTGTTTGTAATAACTTCCTTTTGCGATCTCATGTGGAATTTGGTCATTTACTTTTGTAAAAATATGCTATTTATAGCCTTTTATATCGCTGCACAAATTAGCATTTCAGATGTACATTTTCAAGGTTGTTATAAAATGCCCCAAATTTCAAGAAAATCACATATGATGGGGGCGGGATATAATGCACAGTTATGATGGACAAGTGATGGACGAATCAGGGGCCGGATTCACAAAACATTCTTAAGAAGAAATTTCTTCTTAACTAACGTTTTCTTCTTATTTTTTAACTTTAGAAAAAAGTTAAGAATATTTTGTATTCCCAAAAATGCATCTTAAGAATATTCTTATTTTTTTCTTAAGATTGTTCTTAAGACAAAACCTAAGAAGGATTCAAATTCTTGAAAAGAATCTTCTTAAATTATCGTAAATAACTTCTTAAATTTAGGACAGCCCCAGACTGGTCTTAAATCCCAAACAGTAAGAATTATTAAATGAATTTATTGGGTTATTTCAAATTAATTGTTATATTTAAGCATTGCAACAACAGCTACATATAATACAGTAGGACTAGGGATGTGCACGAGTTTTCTAAAGTGATCGATGACCGTTAATGTAAACACGATCGGTCATTATGATTAGTAATGGCGTATACACATACCTTAAGCATTCACTCAGAACACAGCACAAAAATTAATGAAACATATTGCTGCAGTTTGAGACGGGCTATTTTAAAAAAATAATTGTTGTTAAAAAAAGACGCGTTGCATTAAAAGTGTGAATGTGAGGGGGTGTAAATCTCACGGAAAATAGTGTGCGTGCTTATTATGATTATTATGGTAATATTTTTATACAGTCTATGGGTAATCAGCAGGAAGCGCAAAAAGACAATATTTGATTTTATCAGTGCGTCATATTTTCATTCAGATAACGGCTGATGTTTTCTTCTTAAGAAAAAAATTAAGATGTTCTTAAGAATATATTTGAGAACTTAAGAATTTTTCAAGAATTGCACTTAAGAACATTCTTACGAACTTCATGGAATTTATCTTAAGAAATTTCTTAATTTATTTCTTAAGAAGATTTTCGTGAATCCAGCCCCAGGTCTTTGTCAGTGGCAACGCGAACACGGACAGCACTGGGAGCGAATAATTATGGAGTCAAAATAATGCCGTATATATACGCAAAAAAATAAAGTTTTGCAAAAGAAAATAAAGTTTTGCAAACGAAAATTAAAGTATTGAGGAAAATAATTTTGCTTTTTGCAAACAAAAATAAGAATTGCAAAAGAAAATAAAGAATTGGGAGAAAAAAATGAAGTGTTGCAAACAAAAATAAAGAATTGCAAAACATAAATGAAACAGCGTGAAAGCAATGATTTTGCGATACATATTTTCCATGGTCATATCTATTAATTCATTTACTACGCTGTTTTTATTTTGCGTGTCATTCTAGTTTGAGCTTGCCATGCCGTTTTTCCTTTGCGCTTCATTTTTCTGCGTGTCTCGCTTTGTGGCGCTGTTTTGACGTGGGGGTGGAGTCAACGGGCAGGGGCGTGTACAACATGCCTCCTTGGAAGTGACATCATCAGCCCGAGACGCAGCTCACTGATCCAGGCACCGTCATGATGAGCAGAGGCTTGCGAGTGGATTGCTTCTTTTTATTTACTAGCATTTAAACATGCATGTTTTAGTTTTATTTACTTTATTAACAAATGTATGTGTGTATTAGCAGCGTTTGCTCAAGTTAAAGAAGTTGTTAACATGAACATCTGCTGTTTATTTCTCTCAGTGTGCACACTAAAATGTGTATTGTTTCATTTGGTTAACTGCATGTGTATTAACAGTGTTTGTTTAAAATCTCTTAACTTGTGGGAGGACGCCAGCGCACAGAAGCATTCTTTGTTCACATTAGTTCAGAGTTACTGCTAGTTTTAACGATGCTTTTGGAAAACGCAGCCCTGAAGAGTTTTGTAAATAATAGCCTATACTGTAGAAGCCCGACATGCCAATAAAGAATTTTTACTAGAAGTGCACCTGAGAGGATGAAAAGCGAGATGTGCAGAAAAATGAAGCGCAAAGGAAAAACGGCATGGCAAGCTCAAACTAGACTGACACGCAAAATAAAAGCAGTGTTGCAAATAAATAAATAGATATGACCATGGAAAATATGTATTGCAAAATCATTGCTTTCACGCTGTTTCATTTATGTTTTGCAATTCTTTATTTTTTGTTTGCAAAAAGCAAAATTATTTTCCTCAATACTTTAATTTTCGTTTGCAAAACTTTTTCTTTTGCAAAACTTTATTTTTTTTTTGCGTATATATACAGCATTATTTTGACTCCATAGACATAAATTAAATTGCTGTCACTGCAACAATGTTTTATCAAAACAGTGGTCAAATATCGAAGCTAGAATCTTTAAACTTTCAACTGATGCACAGTTTCTCCAGATCAAGTAAGAGAGAGATGTTTAACTTGCTGTTAAAGTGAAACAACAATAATCTGGGGCCGTCGCCGATCTTTGACCAGAAAGAACGTTAGTGAATGTTCTGGGAACGTTCCCTGTTAGCTGGGTTGTGTGATCACTGGGGGAAAAAAGAATCCAACAAGCATCTATGTATAAACACACCCAATCCATTAGAGGAGGAAATGACTAAATAAAACAACTGAGAATAGTATGATGCATGAGAGAAGGATAATAGTGTACAGTATAAAAGGGCTTCTTTCTGTTTTACAGGTTTAGTGTTTACTTTAGATGATACTACATAATTCCAAATCCTTTGAAAATCAAAGATAAGAGTGCGTACTGTAGGTGGGGGGAGTCTAGGAGTTCTTATTTTAGATGACTGAGTTATGAATGAAAAAATGTTCATGTCAGATATTTACAAAAGGTATTAATATATGACTAATAACCTGCAATGATCTGTCGTTATTCCCGTTCCCCTGCACCGCAACCTAGTTCTGATGGGACTTACAGTAACCCTCCTTCGCATCGCAATCAAATAAATCTCACTCCCTGGTAAAAATGATAAAAAAAAATAGTCTGTGTATTGTAAATAATAATGTATTATACTTCAATAATTGTTTAGGTACTAACACAAATGGGGCAAAAATACGTTTTAAGTTTAGAAACATTTTGAGTCTCCACCTCCCTTACCTCACAGTGCTTTGGTCCAAATGCCTGCTTTCCTCTTTTACATCACATAGGCTACACACACACACACACACACACACACACACACACACACACACACACAAGTCTGGTGAGAGAGAACAGAGTCAATAGTTATGGAATTCCAAGGCTGTCAAGGCTATTTTATTCACTTAAATGTCAGATGAAGTGATTATTTTCTCTTTAATACAGATGCTGCCAAAGTATTTTTCGATGAGTCGCTATGCTAGCAATAATAACGTTACCTGCTTGGCGGAAAGGGTTGCCAGGTTTTTTAACAACAAAACCCTCCCAATTGCTACCCAAAACTAGCCCAAACTAACCACGTTTCGAGGGGTCCCCCAGTAACAATCGCGTTCCGGGGGCTAAAATACATGTTATTGGGGTTGCTTCAACCTGTGGACATGAAAAACAACCCGCAGCAACAGTGATAAAGTAGCCCAATTCCATGGGAAAACAGCGGACTTGGCAATACTGTGACAGATACAACGGACACGAGCGCTGTCGCGACACGACCACAACAGCTGTCTAATTTGGTGATCCCGGTCTCATGAAAATTCGTATTTAGTGTACTATTTATACGCACTTCCATGAGATCGGGTTAAATTTGGCACAGCCTCCCTGCAGCACTAATTGTAGTAAGGCTTTCCTCTGTGTATACATATCCTACAAGCAAAATTTTAGCTGTATTATTTGTGTCCCCTTCAAAAATCGCTCTTGAGAAATTTTATGTTTATTTTCCCCCCAACTGTTAGAAGAGATTTACACCCCTGGTCATAATCTATTAAAACATTTATTTCATATTATTATACACAATCCCTTATGAAAATTAGCAATGGTTTTACTATAGTAAATGTATAGTAGGCTAACCAGGTTATTTATTTATTTTTTTTTGGTATTTTTATTACCAATCGTAGCCTATAACCACAGTTTTACTACAAATACCATGGTTAAACGATGGTTAGTGTAGCAAAACATGTTGTTTTTACCATGGTTTAACTATAGTAACCAAAAGTTTTTTGGTATTTTATATACATATATTCATGTTATCTTTATTTTACGGCATGAATTTGTGAAAATGATTAGGCAGCCACAGCACACATTACATAGAATAACGCTGCACATTTCAAGGCACTTCAGTGGACTTTAATTTTACCTGTTTTGTCAATGTTAAAAAAAATTAAACTTTTTAATATATCAATAAGAAAGTATGATAGGCTTTTACTCAAATCTTTATTACTTTATTTAAATTAAGCAAAACAAAACAACAAATGTTTAATTTCGGTTTTGTATAGAGAATGAGGAGTTACATCACAATCTTTTCACTTCACGTTGCATTTCGGGAAGGCACTGCCATATTAGCAGGATACTCTATCCATGGTTACTTCTCATTCTCTATAAGGATAACTGCTTATCTTTTGTTCTGTTTTTGCCTTTAAGTTAAACAATCATTCATTCTTAATTGTATCGTTTGCAGGGAAGAGAAGCTATTTGATCACACTGCATGTTAATTTAATGTTTTTTTTTTTTTTTTCTCTTTTGCAATGTTGACCTAATTAGCATGAAAACAGTGTTGCCCACTGGACAGTAACTGCTGGGTCTCGTTCTTAGTACATCGCTTATTACATGTGAGATGAAACGTCACATCCAAGATGATATCATCACACTAATCAGGATCTGGCTAATTCGGTTCTTCGAATGCACGTTGTTGATTAGCATGGCTGGATTTAGTTATTTGAGATAATGGCACGTTCATGGGTTGATTTAAAGGGGTCATATGATGTGATTTCAAGTTTTCCTTTCTCTTTGGACAAGCTGTTTGTTGTTACAAGCTGTTTGTGAATAGATAAGCTCCCTAAAGTTGCAAAGATTAAACGCCTCATTTAAACATGCCCCCACATGTCTATGTCATGATGTGGGAAGATTTGCATAATGCCACCCAAATGTTAATGCAAAGAAAGAAGGCGTAACTTTAACTAACTCGCTGTTGCCGCTGGCGCCATGTTGTGGAGATGGTGTTTTGTTGTGTAACCGAAAATACTTTGTTTGGCCTTCCAAAAGAGGAGACAACTAGAAATCAGTGGTTAAGTTGTAATAACAACACTGTTCCAGAACAGTTCAACCCAAATATTTAGATGTGTGCAATGCATTTTATGGAGCACTGTTTCCTGATCCTGGGAGAGAAGACTACAATGCCGGAACTTCTTACTCACAGTCAGTAAGTATGTTTACATATGTAAAGGATTTGCCACTGATGATTCAAACGCGAGTTTTGAGCAGTGTAGAGCAGCAGTTCTCAATTCCAGTCCTCATGCCCCCCTGGTCTGCACATTTTGTATGTTTCTCTTATGGCTTCAGACGTTTGTTCTATTCCAACGTAAGTGCCCTACGAAGTGGACATCACAGGATATTCTGCCATGATTTCAGTTCAAAGCAAATGTATATGTTCCATTCAAAGTGCATTGAAGTGTGAATGTTCCGAAGTGAGGTAAACTTCAACAGATATCCCCTGCTCAGGGAGTACGGAGCAATGAATACTGTGTAGGGACCATGTCAATGGGAACACAGTTCGTGCACGGTGCTCACTTCTAACGAGGCGATGCAACGCAATGCATAACAACACAGTATAAGTCACAAAGCACTGGATAGCTGGCCAATCAGAGCACACCTCACTTTTCAGACCGATGAGCTTTGTAAAAAAACGATGCGTTTCAGAAAGGCAGGGCATAGAGGAGAAATAAAAATGTACAGTATGTGGAAAATAATGTGTTTTTTGAACCTTAAACCGCACAAACACATTTCATTACACCAAATACACAAAATAATGTTCTGTTTAGCAACATCATATGACCCCTTTAAAAGGGGCTATGTATCGATATTCAAAACCACAATCAGCAATGCAGCGATTGGCTGGCGGCAAGACAGCAACGTACTGACATCATATAATTAAAAAAGCCACCTGATGAAAAACTTGACAAATTTCTGGACTTATATAAGGAAACAGCCAAGCGAAAAAAAAAAAAAAAAAAACTACATAAATGTTATAATAGATAAATTAAATGTGCACTGTTTTTTTATTTTATTTAATTTTTTACATGATTCTCAATAATTTATATACTTATATTTGCACAGCCTTTACATTTTCATTTCAATGTAGTAATAAGCAATTCAATTAATTTTATATTTGGACAGATTTGTTATGTGACAGCATTAATTAAAGTTTCTAAGGGTCAAGATCATGTTATCTGCATCTCTTGCACATCATCGAGCCACTCCCATAATAGCTGTCATCACTCAAATTAATGCACGACTCTACATTATCTGTATAGCATGTGTGTAAGACTCTAATACAATTATGAAGTAATTATTTTCTAATAAATCTTTCAGTGAGTAAAACTGGCTGTGTCTATAGTATTAAAAACTGCACAACATTGTATTATCTTAATTTATATATTAGATAATATATAATTATATATTAGATAATATATAATTTAATAAATTTTTAAATGATTATTATTTTAAATTATTGTCCCTGGATCAGTAGGATACTCTTGTAATAAAGTAGTGGTGGTAGCGGACAGATTTTAAGTATCAATTCTAGATAAAAATATGCAATCTAATCCTGTTTACTTGAAATAAACCTGCTCCTGCGCTTGCGGACCTGTTGCTATGACCGCAAGTCCAGGATGAGCCTTGAAGAACCACATAATCCAAGATCATGACAAATCGTCAGCAATCAAATCCAGCTAACTGAGTTAGCGACGTACAAAGAGCAGGCCCCTGCTTCAGCCATCATATGGTAGATTATCCAAATAAAGTGTGTGTTCAACAAGCTGACAGAAGTCAATACATTTTGTTGGAAAGTTTTAAATGATAAAGTATAAATGTTGTCATTATAAATATTCATTTTTCTATGGCCTCGGAGGAGAATCAGAGATTGTGGGTCACATTCAGCAAACAGTCACAAACTCTCTGTACTTTTTATATTTAACTATTTCAACAAATGAAAAGCAAAATCAAGAAGTGTGTGAACAGTTTTGTAGCATTTTAAAATGCTGGTTTAATGTACTAATGTTCAGTGATGCTAAAAGACATGCAGATGGGCCAGAATATTAATGCTGTTTAATATGTTTAACATGTTTAAATGTTTGAAAGGCGTTTCCTTTCTTTAAAAAAACTTAATGTAGAAAGAACTTATGGATTAAGTGATATTTAAAGTTCATATTTTCGGCTCATCTGTTTTTCCACATATTATGCTTTATTAGTATGGTGTGTACAGAATGTGGTCTTCTGTCTTGTTGCATTAAGTGTGTTCTTTATATGAGAGGAAAATGCTTAACATGTAAATAAACGAGTTGAGTTCATTTTTTGAGCTTATGCATATGTGGCAGTATGTGTAAAAGGAAATACAACTATCTAGGGAACTACCCTGGTTAACCAACTACGCCACCCCGGGGGCCTACTACCAGGGATAACCCTTCACAGAAAATACTCCAGGCTCACAGGTTCGTAAAGGCTGAGTCAGATAACAGACGAGAAGGTGTCAATTTTAACAATAACAATCTTTATTTTAGATTATAGAAAAATACCACACTAACTTCAGTAAAACCTATCACTCACACACAATTTACTAATCCAGAATTGGGGGTTGGCCACACTAGTCCAGGAAACCCAGCAGTCAAGTGTACAATCACACCACTGCATACCACACCTCACTGTGAACACTGCATTCAGGCAAGAGACCCACCACCACAGAAGAGACGCTGATTCTCTGCAGCTGTTACACACAGTTACAATTGATGGTAAAGGCAACACGCAACAGGCCAAAATCAAGGTCCAGCTGGTCCAGCAGGTGTTAGACGCTGCAAATGTAAACAAAATAAGCAGGCACTGTGTAACGACACATGAGCCGAAAGGGCATCCCGTGAAGCTCCTCAGTCCACCCTTTAACAAAAAATAAACCCATGAAACCTTTTATGAAAAAGCAACAAACGGACCACGATGCAAACAGCTTCTACCTTATGTAATGACCTGATCAATATCAGTCCTTTTGTTATTTTGTTTATTTCTGAAATATGTGGGTTATTGTATTTTGTTTGATAATGTGTTTAATGCATATGCAAGAAGATCTATCATTTAATTATTTCTGTGCTGTTCAGATGTGCCTGGTAATTTAACAGTTGAGTTGTGTTTTCTTTAAAATGTTTTAAGGATGGTTCATTACATAAGAGAAGCTCACTAATCAATATGTGAATGTTAGAGATTTAGTGATTAATAAAGTATCCTGTTGAACTATGTGAAATCCCGCGAGAGACGAGAACGAAAACGGAAAGCGGGAGAAAAAAAAAAAATGAAACTGAGCACGAGAGTGAGCACGAGGGCTAGTCTGCTATTAACACAGAGTTTGTGGGCTTAACGCTTTAAGTTGGACTATAATTTGTTTTATCAGAAACCTCGCTCTCTGCGTAGGAGTTTGTGACTGAGGAAAAGTGAAATACCGCCGGAGGTGTGTGTTTTTGGACTGTGACACGAGCTTCGGCCTGTTAGCCTCTCTGGCTAAATTAGCTCATGGTTTTGCAGTAACGTTACTGTCATACGGTCGCACACATCGTTTGCCTGCTGGACGAGAGAAGACAACATCGAGAAGAGATTCGCTGGCTGACGCAGATGTTTTCTTCATTGGGGACCGTTTGGCTGTCGATGCTGGACAGATGACGCTGATTAACCCTCGCTGTGCTGCTTGCAAACGGAGTTTGCCTGACGAGAGAGAGAGATTTACAATCGAGGTAGGATCCGGGTTTTTCACTCTACACCAGGAGGTATTGTTGCTTTCTTCATTTTATGAGCTCCAACATTAAGCGCGCCAACGAACTAACTTAATGCAGACCTGCTAAAAGAACTGAAATATAAGAGTGCACTCAGGTTATCACAGACTATTTACTTCATTACCCGGGTTTTTTTTTTTTTATTCTCTAAATTGGGTTTTATTTTCATATTTGCTCTTTGCTGTTCAACTGTTATGTGAGTTTGTATAATACAAAAGGAGGAAATTGAGCTATGGCGTTCTTGTTGTTTATTCTTTCACCAGCCATTGTATTTGTGTAGCTAAGTGTTTTCTGTGGTAATATTCTATGTTTTAAAACCAAGAATATTCTTTCAGGTACCCATTGATAAGCAAAGAGATAGTGAGAATCATAGTGTTCTTAGACAGGGTTATTATACAATGGAATGTCTCTTTCACCATTTTACCAAGCATTAGGGTTAAGAGGGTTCAATACTTTATACGCTGCTGTATAACGTACTTGCCTCATCATGAGCCTATGGTGGAAAGGGTTACATTTTGGGGGCTTCGTCCGGGATTTTAGTAGATTTGTAATATTGCTCAGTTCTCACTTATCTATTCTAAGCACACAAAATGGATGTTGATGAGATTGAAGCTTGGTGTAAAAGGAAGCAAATAGCTTGTGAGAATGCAGTAGTGTTAAGAGGTTTTGATGCCAATGTCACAGATGATGTTCTGCTTCAAGCTTTGAGTCTTGTTAAAGCTTTTGGAATTGCTAAAATAGTGGATCGCTGTCTATATGTAGCTTCCAAAACCCAGTTTGTGCTGATTCAGACATCCACTGATCTTACTAAGCAGACTACACCTGCCTGTGTTGGGCTCCCTGGAAAAGCTGGTCCTTGGCCTGTTCATGTGCTCCCTGTTCTCGCGGAAGGTGAAAGTTTCGAAGCCAAGCTGTTGTCCTTTTTGAAGCATGAAGGAAAGACTATCACTGATGTTAAAGGCTTGCTTAAACCTTCGCCTCTTGACATGAACACTGCTCTGATCAATGCTATAAGTTCCCTGGTGGACAAATGTAACACTGCACCTGCTGATACTCAAAGTTACAGGAAGCTCTGCGTGTTTTCTGGTGTGAGGCCCAACCCCAATGGGGAAGAAGAGTATGACGCTTGGGCAGAGCAGACTATGCATTTATTGGAGGAATGGCAATGCAGTGACAATGTGAAAAAACAGAGGATAGTAGAAAGTCTTAAAGGTCCAGCTGCTGACATAGTGAGGTTTCTATGCACAGCTCTGGAGACAGCTTTTGGAACAACTGAAAGTCCATCTGATCTTCTTATTAGATTCTGACACACACTACAATGTGAAGGTGAGAAGCAGTCCGCCTATTTGATGAGGCTAGATAAACTGTTACACTGTGTGTTCAGGAAAGGAGGGGTGGAGCTGTTGGAAATTAATCGACTTTGCATCGAGCAGATTGTGAGAGGTGCCTTGCCACAAGACATGATTGCCCTTCGCATTCGCATGACACATAAGCTGCGTGAACCACCTACCTTCAGTGACTTATTGAAAGAGGTCCGAGAGGAAGAGGACATGCTTCAGAGTAGGAATGATGTCAAAAGCCCAGTGACGTCACTGACTGTTACTCCTGTCCCCAGGACCACTCCTGAAACTAAAGTTGATCCTGAAGTGGAACAACTCAGAAGAGACATTACTGTTATGAAAGCAGAGAAATGATTAGCCTTAAAGCTGCTACAGTAACATCCCCGCCAAAAACCCAAGGTCCACAATTTGAAATCCCTGCCAAGGTTAGACACAGGAGGAGTGAAACCTTGCAAAGTGCTGGAACTGAGGAAGATAGACCAGGGATATTTTGCTATAGATGTGGGGAGGATGGACATTTCAAAAGGGAATGTGGTGAAGAAAATCTCAAGAGGGTCAACAAGCGCCTAATCAAACTGACAAAGAAGTCGGGAAACTACCGCAGGAACCAGTAAAGGAACGGCCTGGCTTCCCTGTGGTGAAAACACGTCCCACCAAGTGCATTAAACCAAATGAGAAAGTGGAGGACACTATACCTGAGGGCTTAGTGGAGCCAAGTTCTGCTGTACCAGTACAGATTGAAGGCATCTATGCTAAAGCCATACTCGATACTGGTTCTCAAGTGACTTTGCTGTACAGATCCTTCTACGACAGATACTTGACACACCTGCCATTGACACCTATCAGTGCCTTGCAGATATGGGGCCTCAGTCCTGCTGATTACCCATATGATGGCTATTTGTCACTTAAGCTGGAGTTTTTGGAAGCTGACGTTGGAGTGACTGAGATTATTGATGCCCTTTTGTTGGTGTGTCCTGACCCAGTTGTGAGAGGTGAAGCGTTCATACTCATTGGCACAAACACACCGACAGTGAGACGACTACTGAAGAGCTGTAAAGAGAGAATAGGAGAGAATTTCGTCAGTAGCATGCACATTCATCCCGCTTTCAAAAGGGCTTTTGAACAGCTGTTAGAATGCCTACCTGATGATGATGATGACAACCACAAGAGAGGAACTGTATGGTCCACACAAAGTAAACCCATTACTGTGCGCCCTGGAGGGGTAGCTCGAGTGACAGGTGTGCCAAAGTTTCAAGGGATTCCACGTGCTCAAGCCATTCTGGTGGACACACCTGAAGAACCCGGCGATGATCCAAGGTTTTCAGGAGAGTTTTTAGGTCAGACCAGAGTTGCAGGTACCCACTGTTGTAATGTCAAAGAAAATCACTGTGCTGGTCAGGAATGTATCAAAAAAAAAGAAGTTACATTGACCTGAGGAATGCCGGTTGCTCACCTGTTTCCAGTATGCTCACTCAAGTACCGGAACGGAAAGACATATCTGCAGCCAGTGTGAGAGCCATGTGTCAGATGGCTGAAGTGAATAAATGTAGAAATCCATGTCCTAGTAGGGCAATTGACCAATTGGGACCCTCTTCACATGTTATCCCGCAAGCCTACTGTAATATGTCTACCTTGAGTGTAAAGGAGATGCCCATTCTGAGTTCTACTGAGCTGTCAAATGCTCAGCAAGAATGTCCTGGCATTGGCGAGATATGGTCAGCTCTCAACAAAGGAGATTTGACAAGAGTTGACAAGACAAAGCATCCAACCTGCCCTCTGTTGTTGAGAGAATGGGATCGGTTAAAGATATGGAAAGGAGTCATGTATCGAGTCACAAGTCCTCCTGGAAACCCCCCTCGCTCTCAGCTATTTTTGCCAGAAAAGTATAGGAAGATGGTAACCACATCTCTGCATGATGACTGTGGTCATTTAGGCCTTGACAAAACCTACAGCATAATTAAAGATAGATTCTACTGGCCACGGATGAAGTCAGATGTGGAAGACTACTGCAAGTCCTGTATCCGTTGTATAAAGAGAAAGACGCTACCCAAGAAAGCTGCTCTGCTGTCTCATGTACAAAGTGATGGACCACTGGACCTTATCTGTATGGACTTTTTGTCCATTGAAACCGATTCAAGCAATACAGAAAATGTTCTGGTTATTACTGATCACTACACCCGCTACGCCCAAGCTTTTCCAACGAGAGACCAGAAAGCCTCTACGGTGGCGAAGGTGTTGATAGAGAAGTACTTTGTCCATTATGGATTGCCAAAGAGGATGCACAGTGATCAAGGGAGAGATTTTTGAGAGTCGGCTTGTACATGAGGTACTTGGCACACTTGGGATTGAAAAATCAAGAACTACGCCCTACCATCCTCAAGGAGACCCCCAGCCTGAGAGGTTTAGTAGGACTTTGTTAAACATGCTCGGGACTCTGGAGCCAAGCAGTAAGAGGAAATGGAGTCAGCACATTGGACACCTTGTCCATGCCTACAACTGCACTTCGAATGAGGCTACTGGGTTTTCGCCCTATTACCTTGTGTTTGGGCGTGAGGCAAGGCTCCCAGTGGATTTGTGTTTTGGGACATCCAGCGATGACACACGGCACGAAACTTACCTAAAGTATGTAACTGAGATGAGAAAGGAGTTAAAAGCTGCCTATGAACTTGCTGAGTCCATTGCTGCCAAGCAGAACGAAGGAAATAAACGGTATGACCAGAAGATTCGGTGTTCACAGCTGTTGCCTGGAGACAGAGTCTTGATAAGGAACCTAGGGCTGCAGGGAAAGCATAAGTTAGCAGACCGCTGGGCTTCAAATCCTTATGTGGTGGACAATCAGATGCCAAACTTACCAGTGTTTTGGTTGAAACCAGAAGATGGAAATGGACCTATCAAAATTCTCCACCGAAATCACATCCTGCCTCTTGGACAAAATGCATGCCTGGATCCGACACCTGATGTTGACCCTGTACCTGGTGTGAAAGTCCTTCGAAAGAAACGAAAGAGACTTCATAAACTTCAAAACCGAGTGTCAGAGAGAAGAAAAGTTTCATCGGAGACATCAGAGAACACAGACAAAGAAGAAAAAACAGATAATTGTCATGAGAAAGAGTACACAGACTCCGGGGGTTTGAAGGAAGTGAGATGTGCTATGACTTATCTGCCCAAGCTAACAGGACTCGAGTAGAAAAAGAAATGTCAGAACCATTTAGCTTGGACCTGGATATGGTGTGGGATGAAGTGACTGAACGTCAAGAGGTGATACAGCCAGAAGCAATCCAAGAGGTTACAGAGGAAACAGTAACAGACAAAGGAGGGTCTCAGTCATAGTCTTCTGATATGACAAGTCGAGAAACAGGGACACATGAAACAGGTGAAATGAGAGAAAAGACTCCAAGAAATGAAGTTGTTAATGAGGAAACTCAAATGTTACCAGATGGTACAAAGCCTGAAACTCTGACCAGCAGAATTCAGAGAGTCAGAAGAGCTCCATCCATATTAACATATGACACACTAGGACATCCAAGTGTCATAAAAGCTCCTATTACGAGATATGTTTCTTGCCTTTATAAGTGGATAAGTGCCCAGTGATCTTTTAGGTGTAAGTGACTTAAGGTTATACTCACTAATATGTTGTGTTTACATTGCTAAAGCACCAAGTCATGAGGGCATGTCTTATATTGGTGGGGGGAGAGTGTAATGACCTGATCAATATCAGTCCTTTTGTTATTTTGTTTATTTCTTAAATATGTGGGTCATTGTATTTTGTTTGATAAAGTGTTTAATGCATATGCAAGAAGATCTATCATTTAATTATTTCTGTGCTGTTCAGATGTGCCTGGTAATTTAACAGTTGAGTTGTGTTTTCTTTAAAATGTTTTAAGGATGGTTCATTACATAAGAGAAGCTCACTAATCAATATGTTAATGTTAGAGATTTAGTGATTAATAAAGTATCCTGTTGAACTATGTGAAATCCCGCGAGAGACGAGAACGGAAACGGGAAGCAGGAGAAAAAAAAAAAAAAACTGAGCACGAGAGTGAGCACGAGGGCTAGTCTGCTATTAACACAGAGTTTGTGGGCTTTAAGTTGGACTATAATTTGTTTTATCAGAAACCGCGCTCTCTGCGTAGGAGTTTGTGACTGAGGGAAACTTAAATACTGCCGGAGGTATGTGTTTTTGGACTGTGACGCGAGCTTCGGCCTGTTAGCCTCTCTGGCTAAATTAGCTCGTGGTTTTGCAGTAACGTTACTGTCATACGGTCGCGGGAGTGACCGCATACACATCGTTTGCCTGCTGGACGAGAGAAGACAACATCGAGAATGCTGGACAGATGACGCTGATTAACCCTCGCTGTGCCGCTTGCAAACTGAGTTCGCCTGACAAGAGAGAGAGTTACAGTCGCGGAGAGTTGCAGTCACTCTACACCAGGAGGTTTTGTTGCTTTCTTCATTTTATGAGCTCCAACATTAAGCGCGCCAACAAACTAACTTAATGCAGACCTGCTAAAAGAACTGAAAAATAAGAGTGCACTCAGGTTATCACAGAGTATTGACTTCATTACCCAGGTTTTTTTTCCCTCTAAATTGGGTTTTATTTTCATATTTGCTCTTTGCTGTTCAACTGTTATGTGAGTTTGTAGAATACAAAAGGAGGAAATTGAGCTATGGCGTTGTAAGGAAATATTAGCTCATTTATTTTGAGAAGAATTGAATCTAAAGATTCGAATTGCTTTAATTGAACTGATTCCAAATTTAATTAGTTTATACTTCATCAACGGTTCGTCCAGCGAACGTAAAATTCAGTATATCCTTTCCATTCTGTTTATATTACTTCATGGCTTAATGAGAATACAAACAGAATGATAATTTATACACTACTAGCTAGGTAGCATAGGATCTGGGCAAAGTTTAATCTTAAAATACAGCACACAAGACAATACTTCTTTATAAATGAAACAAGAATTTATTGAGCTACTCTATTACATGGATCTAAAACCTAATGGACATACACATACATACACACACACACAGTTACTGAAGAGGATGATAACGGAATTTGAATGAAGTCCCAGGAGTAAGTTATTCGTTAGATCGCACCAAGAAAATCACAAAAGCAGAGATGTGTCTTATCTTTACTGCTTAAGATCAATCTGCACTTATTTCAGCAAGGAATGAAGTTTGTTTGTTTTACTTGCATTTGCGCTGAAAAGCGGAGTTGGAGATTCGCTTGTTGCCTCGTCTCAGGGAATCCCCATGCCTCGGGTTGGTTGCAGATCTGTCGTTTGGATGACGTCTTTTGGGAAAACCCTCCTGGTGATTGGTTGGTTGCCTGGTTACATAGAGCTTCGGAATTCCTTCGGATAGTTTCGCGGTTTGCAAGACTTCGAAGATTCTTGGCAGTCACGAAGTGTTAACGGAGTGTTTTGAGTTCTGGATGACAAGAACGCTAGCAGCGTTGGAGTAGGTAGTTCAAGCCATGGCGAAGAAGGAAGCATGCACTGAATTAGTTCAGGCATTGAGGTTTTATCCAAGAGGATTTGGTCCATCCCACGACGCGATCTTCCAATGGGATGCTGTTGCAGAACTTAGACATGCCCCCTATTGTTTCTCTTTGTGCATTGATTAAGCATCCTGTGGCATCGTCATGTGAGATGAACTCCATTGTGGAACTTTGGTGAATACCTTATAAAGTGTCATAATATGCACCCAATACAGAATTTGGACATTTCATTAGCTCCAAGTTTAAGCAAATAACGTGAGCTTTCGTTCAACACTAAACTTTCCATATCTTACACACATTTAATAGCACTATCTGCTAAAACCAGTAAAACATTGATTAAATTTGCACCGATTACATTTTAACACATCAAACATATATAAGACATAAAAACATATTATTTGTGAATATAATTAAACCTTCAGATTTCTCAATGGTTGTCCTTTGAGATCATTTATTGAAAAGTTCAGTTTGTAGAAAACTTCCCAACCAAGCAGGAAGCAGAGTCATGGGATGGATCCTATATGGATCCTTTGTGTTGAGGTCCATTAATTATTAATGATTCCTGTGGGGCCGCGGGGGTTTCCATACGTTGTGATCATGAGATGCTTCTTGATACACAGGGTCCTTGTATCTTGTGAAAAGAGTTAATGTCGTCAACTCTTTTAATTGGAGAACAACAAGGCTGACAGGAAGTTTACTCATGATGTCGACGTCACATAATTAGCTCCTGATTAGTTTTCTGATTTGCGGGGGTATTTTTCAACAAAAGTCCTCTGTTGCGGAATCACGTTGTCACTTCTATTAAATGCAGACATACAACTGAGCATTGTTACTCTTTAGTTAATAATTAATGGAGTTCAGAATGTGCAGATGGGAGGAAATAGGCTTTTTTAATTCCTTTGGGAGAAGTAGCCGATTCTGCAGTTATTGGTGTGACTGTTCACCGAGGTCCTACAGCGTTCTTGTTGTTTATTCTTTCACCAGCCATTGTAACACTATGTTCCTTTTTTATGCCACTAAAGAAGCATAATTAAAAACACTCCCTTTCTTATTAATGGACTACATCAGAGGTAGACCGAACTGATACACATATATGCCCATAGTATATGCTTTACAGTTTTGTCTTGGTACATTAAGCCACTTTAAACATTTTAGAAAGTTCACTGTTCAAGTTCTACTAATTCACAAGCCTAGTGAGAGTCATGCTCACAAAGAATGTAATGTTAAGTATTAAACCAACAAAATCAAAACTTTCTTTTATTGAGTGAGAGTCAGTGGGTTTAATCAGTGACATTAACAGATTTGCTACTCGGTGTCTTCTCTGCGACCTGCTTCCCTTGGTGTTTTTAAAAAACATACTGCATTGTTCAGGTTTCTCTCAGAACGATGATCCGTGTTCCTACTGCAATTCTCAATGCAACATGAATGACATACACTGGTGACGTTTTTCACAATCACGACAAAAATTAAATACTGCCCTAAACTCAATAGCGGAAGGGCAACGCTATCCTGCAATTATGGTGGATAAACAAAGCAGTTTCCCAGAACTCAGTGTGGCGTTACATAACATTCTCATTCTTTATAGGCTTGTAGTAGCCTAAGCTGTCTCTTGCTCAATTAGGTAACAAAAAATGTCGAGAAATGACACCTCTGGCCATTCTGTTGGGTCGTTTGTCCAGCCACAGACACTGTATGGACAGTCCGACCCAATACAGCTCAGTTTTTATGCGTATGTTGCTCTGTCAAGCAGCAGAAATAATTTTATGTAGGCCATTCTGAGTCAACACAATGCTTTTCCAATGAGGGGGAAAGGACTGTTTTCCCACATGCCGACTCCACCTACACAGCTTTAACAACACCGATCAAGTCTATGGGTTAATGAAGCCACCCATTTTCTCCATATTTTAATGTTTCCACCTAGCATCTGCACTCTGTGATTGGAGGTCCAGCTGTGAAATTACAAGGGGCCAAGCAATAGTAAATCAATGGAAGAGTGATTTGGAATGACAGAAAAATTGACCAATCATATATTTTCTCTAAATGGGTGGGCCTTGTTATCACTAACTTTATGACAAGTTCCCCCCGCTGTGGGATCTCAATCGAAAAAAAGATATACACTGATAAAACTATTATTCACGTCACGATGGAAGCCACAAATAACGTTTACATTTACTGGGCCATATATTGGGCCACTGTGCCAATGATATTTATTATAAACACTGCTTGTTTGTCTTGAAGTGTCTGTTGCTAATTTGCTGTGAGCGCTGTCATGGTGTATTGTTTTAAACACATTACATTGGTTATTCCTGATTCCTGTCTGCCGTGCTGCTGGTTTGTGATTGTAGCTCTGTGTAGATTCGCTTTTCTGTAGAATCTCTATCCTACTATCACTCTCTGTTGTTTAAAGTGATAAAATATAACTTAATTCACATCATATTTCTGATATTATCTATCAACCTAATCTGATTAATTGGATCGTTTGCTTTTATTCTAAAACCGCGAGTGCAGCGTGCGTGCAGCACGTTAGCATTCCTTAATCGGTCAGCTTGTAATTAGCATTTCCATTCGTGCCTATTGCTGTTTTTTCTCTCTCTCTTGCGCCGTTTTTTCACAAGTTCATCAAACAAAAGTGGTAAGTAACAATCATTCATTAATCATGGTGAGTAATGGCTTCTCCTGCTATTGTTGTTTGCACCACTTGCCACATGTATAGTTTATCTCTCTCTGTCAGCGGCGAGGGATTCACATGTGATAAATGCAGGGAAATAGTTAGGCTGACAGAGAAGGTTTAAGAATTAGAGACACACATCCAAACTTTAATTGAGGACAGTAAGAATGTGAGGGCTCTAGATACGGCTTTGGATGTGACTAGCTCAGGGAGTCCTGTACATTGTTCGGTTCCGGTTACAGCACCTTTGCAGCAGGGCAACTGGGTGGCATAGTCGCGGGTCAAAACATCGCTCTTCCGTTCAGATCAAAACATGCTCTAGTTATTGGTGATTCTATTGTACAGAAGGTGAAAATAGAGACACCAGCCACCATAGTCCAATGTTTACCGGGAGCCAGAGCGCCTGACATCTCGGCAAATTTAAAAGTGCTGGCTAATGCTAAATACAGTAATATTGTTATTCACGCAGGCACTAATGATGTTCGACTTCACCAGTCGGAGATCACTAAAAATAACATTAAAGAAGTGTGTGAACTTGCAAGCACAATGTCAGACACTGTAATATGCTCTGGTCCCCTCCCTCCTTACCGTGGTGATGAGATACACAGCAGACTACCTAGGTGTGCTATTTGATAGCAACCTTTCCTTAGAAAGCCACGTTTCTAGCATTTGTAAAACTGCATTTTTCCATCTCAAAAATATATCTAAATTACGGCCTATGCTCTCAATGTCAAATGCAGAAATGTTAATCCATGCGTTTATGACCTCAAGGTTAGACTATTGTAATGCTCTATTGGGTGGTTGTTCTGCACGCTTAGTAAACAAACTCCAGTTAGTCCAAAATGGAGCAGCTAGAGTTCTTACTAGAACCAGGAAGTATGATCATATTAGCCCGGTCCTGTCAACACTGCACTGGCTCCCTATCAAACATCGTATAGATTTTAAAATCTTGCTTATTACTTATAAAGCCCTGAATGGTTTAGCACCTCAGTATCTGAACGATCTCTTGTTACATTATAGTCCTCCACGTCCGCTCCGTTCTCAAAACTCTGGCAATTTGATAATACCTAGAATATCAAAGTCAACTGCGGGCGGCAGATCCTTCTCCTATTTAGCGCCCAAACTCTGGAAAAACCTACCGAACATTGTTCGGGAGGCAGCAGTTTAAATCTAGATTAAAGACCCATCTCTTTAACCTGGCTTACACATAACATACTAATACACTTCTAACATCCAAATCCGTTAAAGGTTTTTTAGGCTGCATTAATTAGGTAAACCGGAACCGGGAACACTTCCCATAACACCCAATGTACTTGCTACATCGTTAGAAGAATGGCATCTACGCTCATATTAGTCTGTTTCTCTCTTATTCCGAGGTCACCGTAGCCACCAGATACAGTCTGTATCCAAGTCAGAGGGTCACTGCACTCACCCGGATCCAGTATGTTTCCAGCCCAGATGGTGGATTAGCACCTAGAAAGGACCTCTACAGCCCTGAAAGACAGCGGAGACCAGGACTAGAGCCCCAGAGACAGATCCCCTGTAAAGACCTTGTCTCAGACAACCACCGGGACAAGACCACAGGAAACAGTTGATTCTTCTGTACAATCTGACTTTGCTGCAGCCTGGAATTGAACTGCTGGTTTCGTCTGGTCAGAGGAGAACTGGCCCCACAACTGAGCCTGGTTTCTCCCAAGGTTTTTTTCTCCATTCTCTCACTGATGGAGTTTTGGTTCCTTGCCGCTGTCGCCTCTGGCTTGCTTAGTTGGGGACACTTCATTTGCACAGATGCACAGATACCATTTAAACTGAACTGAGCTGCATGATGACATCACTGTCTTAAGAGTTTGTACTTGACTAACTGGGGCCCGGGTCAGGAAGTGTGGTGGCTCTTGCTGTTCCTATGAAGAATCACTCTTGAAGTCTTGGGGTTTTGATGCCAGAAAAATAGACTTTTTTATTCTCTGAGAGACAAATCAGTCTAGAGATGATCTGCAGATGATCTGACAAGTCTGTGGCTGACCAGTCTTTTTATACAGTTTTTTTTTTCTTTAAGGCGTGTTACATACATTTCAAACATCCTGTCATTGTTTAAAATTTTTTGGCTATGTCTCCAATCTGTTTCGTGCAAGCAGACAGGAGCTCCCAGTTTCTATTACATTATTCCATTCAAATTCACCATATGTAAGCACAATATATTCTCGTGCAGGCCTCTACATACACAGGCAGACACATGATTATACTAGTAGAATAACTAGATACATAAGTGGCTAAGATTCACATTGATTATACTGGAACAATTCACACTTTGACCAATAAAAAATCTTCCACATATTCCCCCTTTTGAGACTTACTAAGTCTCACCTAGTCTTTACCCAGAGTGCAGCTTCATAATTCAGTCTCATCAGTTATCACTACCTAGTGACTAAATTAAGTCACACAGTTTTATCACCAATGACTAGATTATGTAACGGAATTCCGGAGGAGTATCAGAACCAAACTTCTCCTTCCACACTTGACTAGGAGGGAGTAAAAGTTTCTGGTCTTCCTAATCCCGCATTTAAGATAAAACAATGTTATAAGCATGAGTGTGCAATTGGTTCGGCACTTGCCTGTGGCTGTCACAGTTATGTAGTAAAAATGTAACATCAGAAAAAATAGTATAGTTGATCTTCAGCCCAGACATTTTGCGCATCATAAAGGGCCACCCTTGGGCAGAGGTTAGGCTAGCATGTATAGTTCATCTTTATACCTCTTCTTCATCCTCAGTTGAGGTACTAGAGTCTCCATCATTTGTCCATGTTTGTAACTCCCAGTTGGGTGTATAAACCCAGTCCTGGTACTGTGCATTTTGGGTACTCTTCAAAATCATTTTCTCATTATCTTGACATATTAGAATTTCCATTTGCCTAGCTGTGGCTTGGGTAACTAGTGACCTCAGTATGGGAAGCACACAGCAAAACAGTAATCCTCCTATTAATACTGCAACTCCTAAAAACATTCCTAATTTTGCTAACCATGCTCCCCTTACTCCTAACTTTAGATTAAACCAATCCCACATCTGATTGTCTTCTCCAGCATTTGCTTTAACTTCGGCTCTTAATTTTATTTTAATCATAACTTCACTAAATGCTCCTCCAGCAGTATTATTTGGTATATAAGTACAACATTGATCTCCGAACATAACACAAACTCCTCCTTTGTCTGCCAAAAGCCAATTGAGACCCTGTCTATTTTATCATGTCATCCTACTGGTTGGATGCACTTGGTCTCCTAGCAATGTTAATGATGATGATCAGTATAATTAATGAATCTTTGTTGATTATAATAAATAAAATTAATCCATTCTGTATTTTTGTTTTGTGAAATCCAAATAAATATTGATTCAATACCTGATTTTTGCCAGTGACTTAAACTTGTGTGGAATTCCTCTAGGTTGTCCAATTGAATATATATATGTATTAGGGTCTGGTATATAAGTTCTTCTAATTCTCTTGTTTTTAGGGCCCGAGCACCGAGGTGTGAGGACCCTCTTGGAATTGCTTCGTTTCTTGATTCCCTAAGGATTATTAGGGCCGGAGGACCCTCTTGGAATTGCTCTAAACATGCTCTAAAACTCACGAAACTTTGCACACACATCAGAACTGGTGAAAATTTACATCTGATATAGGTTTCAGAAGTGGGTGTGGCAAAATGGCTCGATAGCGCCACCTGTTAAATACATGCATGAAAATCGTTACATACGTGTAACACACCATTACCTACAAAAAAGTCTCTTGGGACAAAATCCAAAGCCCAACAGGAAGTAAGTTGTTTTGAATTTCCTTTATGATTTTTGTGCAGTTTTTGCCATTTCTATGCCTCGTACTTTGATGAACTCCTCTCACAGTTTTAATCAGATTATCTTCAAATTTGGTGAGGGTCATCATAAGACCTTTGTGATGTTAAATTGAGAAGATTTTGAGTTTTCCTCAAGGGGTGTTTCCCTGACGGCCTGACAAAATTTGATGTTTCACCATGAAACAGGAAGTCGCTGTAACTCAGGCAAGCAATGTCCGATCTGCCCCAAACTTCACACGTGTGATAGGTGTTCTGTCCTGAACAAACACCCATGGCCAAATTCAGTTATAGTCATAGGGCCACCTGCTGGCAACAGTTAGTGTCATGTGTAACACTGTTATGGAGCAACATATTAAAAAGTGTCAGCAAGTGCTAAATACACTGGCAACATGCTAGAAACATACTAAAACATGCTAGCAACACTTAGCTTAGTGTTAAAGCATGCTATTAATGCAGTGTTGCAGAACATTACTGTAACTCGTGCATACAATGTCCAATCTGCCTCAAACTTCACAAGTTTGATTAGAGTCCTGGCCTGAAGATATCTCCATGCTCATATTTGGTTATAGTTATAGCAGCACCTACTGGCAACAGGAAGTGACATGTTTTACACTTATGCACTATTAGCAACACAGTAAAATATGCAATTGTGTGCTTATCATACTAGAAATTTTCTCAAACATGCTAGCAACACTTACTATGTGCTAAAGGATGCTATTAATACTATGAAACAGGAAGTTGTTGTAACTCATGCATACAATGCCCAATCTGCCCCAAACTTCACACGTTTTATAAGAGTCCTGGCCTGAACACATCTAAAGGCCAATATTCAATTATAATTATAGAGCCACCTGCTGGCAACAGGAAATTACTTATTTTACACTAACTGAAACATGAAATGGAAGCTTTAGCATAAGTTCTGCCGGGAAGACTCAATTGTTAGCATCACTTATTACCTTCTCACTTACACTTGTCTGAGTTTGCAGATGCTGAACGCTTCACTCAGTTGCTCACGTTCTGTTGCCAACCAAACATGTATCTAGACTCGCAATCTCTTTGCGATTATTCTGATTCTGACGACAAAATCGTCCTGCCACCTCCTATTACCGCTCGCCGAAGTTCGCATATACAGCTCCATGGGCTCAGTGGTCTTCGGAAAGTATATCTAAAGTTCTCGAAGACGCCGGCATACCAATTAGCCATGGTCTCTCAAGAGAAGATCAACTTTCTCTCGCTCATAACATGCTGGGCAATCCCCCTGTTTCTACCCGTTCCCGCAAAAAGAACATCACAACCTGGCAGAGCACCATCTTCACCTCAAATCATCGAATCCACCGATACGAATTTCCATCTCATCTCTGCTGTTCAAAGTCTCTCTAAAACAGTCAAAGACCTACAATCAAAAATGACTGACCTCGAACATTCTTTTGCCAGTTCCCACTCCTGCGCAGATCCGGCAATACACTCCTCAGCTATTCCACAGTCTCGTCCTCCTCCTTCTGGATTTAGTAACGACCAGAGCATGCCATCGACTTCCTCGACACCTTCTTAGATCACTATCCAGACGTCTTTTCAAAATGTCTCCGCTCCACCGGCTTCTTCAAACTTCAACCTCTCCACAGCAACTCCAGCACAAGCATTTGGTAGGCATTTTGTTCCACCAGCCGCTGCAACAGTGTCTAACCAACTAAGAAACAATATCATCCAAGGTAAGGACATTAATCTTGCTACCTTACTACTTCCTTCGCCTGCTGCTGACAGGAAAATGGTTGACTGTGGTGATGTGGCAGTAGTTCTAAAAACTTCCGATCCCCGTTTACAACGCAATCTCTTGTTTGGCGAATTCGTCATTGCATTCAGTATTTACAGAGACATTCTGTGTCAAAACTACCCCAAGAGAAGGGAAGAGCTAGATCTTTATCTAACAATGATGGCAGACTTCAGTCAAAGATAAGGGGGAACTCTATTTTACGAGTACCACAAGTCCTTTTCAGCGAAATCTGCCTCCTTTATCTCACTTTTTAATTCAAGACTAGACTGGTCAGTTACCGACACCGAACTGCTCACCCGCCATTTCGGAGGCCAAAAAATCTTAGCTTGCGCCATTTGCAGCGCTCACGGTCACAAGGCTTCATTTTGCCCTAAAGCTTTCGCTAGTAATGATCCAGCCGCTGGCCACGGTCCTGAAAACGTAAGACTTTCTTCAAACTCCAGAGGTCGCTCTACTGCGGCTGAATTCAATAGCATACCTCTTTGCTTTCAATTTAATGAGGCTGTTTGTTCTTTTCCTAATTGCAAATTTGCTCATATTTGTAGTGTTTGCAAGGATCCACACCCGAAATCTGTTTGTCCACGCCAAACCTGCACCCCGAGGGAAAGCCCCAATTCGGAAAATTTTTTGAATAAACACCCATCTACTCCTATAAATATTCCCAACCTTTCAAGCTACCTCTCTTCTCACCCCGATCCGGTATTTGTTGACTATTTAATCACCGGTTTGTCCCAAGGGTTTCGGGTGGGTATCCTTTCTCATCTTTCTTCCTCTTTTGTTGCAAAAAATTTGCAATCTGCCAGACACGAACCTGATGTAGTTTCAGTTCTTTTAGACAAAGAGGTTAATAAAGGATATGTTATCGCCCCCTTCACTTCTCCTCCTTTTCGGATTAATTCCACCGGCATCGCAACTCGCAAATATTCCGGTAAAAAACATCTAATCTTCGACATGTCTTCTCCACATTCCTCCAACATAGCTAGCGTTAACGAATGTATTCCCTTAACACCTTTTCTCTTCATTACGCTACGGTGGATAACGCCATCCAGTTAATTAAATTAGCTGGTCATGGCGCCTGGTTAGCCAAAGCTGACATTACCGACGCTTTTAAAACTGTGCCAATTCACCCCTCTGATTGGCCGTATTTTGGAGTGAAATGAAATTCAAAATTCTACTTCGCTGTGAGGCTCACTTTCGGTTGTAGAAGTAGTCCGCATATTTTCAACAGTCTCTCCGAAGCTCTGTGTTGGATTCTGCTGAACGTCTGTAAGCTTCCTTTCCTTTTGCATTTACTAAACGATTTTTTGCTAGTCGACTTTCCATCTTCACAATCTCCCATCCTTAGCATTCTTAAACAAATTTTTAGCGACGTCGGCGTTCCCCTCTCTGCCGAAAAAACATTGGGCCCTTCTACTTCATTAGAATTCTTAGGCATTTCTCTTGACACAGTCAAAATGCAAGCTTCCCTTCCACAAGAAAAACTCCTAAGGATCAGGTCGTTTCTGGAATCTTTTTTCTCTCTACGCTGCATCACGAAACGAGATATGCTCTCTCTGCTCGGTCACCTCAATTTCGCTATGAGCATCATACCACAAGGCAGAGTATTTATTTCTCGGCTGTTAACTATGGCTCATTCCGTCCAAAAATTAAGCGATACGATCCAGTTAGATGATGGATGTTTCTCCGATATCAAATTTTGGACTCAGTTGCTTAATGATTGGAATGGTATTTCTTTCTTTTACAATGATGCTTTCGTTTTCAGACGTTCAGGCGGCTTTGCCCTTCAGCCAATACGGAACCAACACCCTGCCCCCGCCTATCAGCAACTATGTTAAATTAGACAATTTGCAAAGATCAGCTAGACATTACATGTCTAAAGGAGTTGCTCCTTCAACTTTCAAAGCTTACACTTCCGCTTGGTCTTCTTTTCTAATGTTTTGCTTTTCCTTTCAGATTCCTTTACTTCCTATCCTGGTTACCACTGTTTGCTCGTTTCTCGTTTTTAATTTCGAAAATCGCAATTTAAAAATCTCCTCAATTCGCAGATTGCTCGCTGGAATTAAATTTTATGCAAAATATTTTATTTCCGATTTTCCAAGTCTCTTCACTGATTCTTCTGTTCAATTACTGCTCAAAGGCTTCGCTAAATCCTCTACGAATTTCCCCGACAAAAGGTTGCCTTTCTCTCTCCCTCTATTGCAAAGATTAATCCTTTCCCTACGCAATGGCCTTTTTTCCACATACTCTAATATTCTGCTAGAAGTAGTGTCAACTGCTTTCTATGGATTTATGCGCTCAGGCAAATTCACTTCAGCATCTAAACATTTTGATCCTGTCCGCGGTCTTTCTATCTCTGACTTACACTTCTCTCCTAACTTCTTTACACTTTTTCTTAAACACTCTAAAAATGACTCTTCTGGTTCTGGTGTTTCCATAACAATATCCAAAATAAGCAATAATTTCTGCCCCTTCTCATCTATGATTAGATTCCTTAAAATTAGCCCCAGATCCTCAGATCACTCACCCCTATTTTCACTCTCTAACGGAGCTCCTCTTTCTAAAACCTGGTTCAGATCTCATCTAGTTTCTGTCCTTTAAATCTGTAGCCTATCCCCTTCCCTGTATACTGGACACTCATTTAGGATTGGTGCAGCTACTACAGCAGCTGAACGCGGCGTTCCTACAGCAGCTATCAAGATCCTGGGAAGATGGTCTTACTCCGCATTTGAGTCTTACATAAGACCTGACCTAAAGACCATCCTTGAAGCTCAGCAAGCTCTGCAGTAATAATTCAGGTAAATTCCTATGCAACTACTGGTGCTGGTGCCATGCTCTATCTTTCTGTCGATAGTTCAGTTTACATAACTCGTGCTATGAATTAGTTGCGTTTTCTGTGTCACCTCATGTTCGCGTGGCTTTAACGGCCTCGTGTATATCGCTGCCTAGCTTTTTGTGCGTAGCAGCATGGCCCTTTGGGGCCAGGTTCATGTGGTCTCAACGGGGCCCTGTCTATGTGTGGCTCAGCGTGTCCTCGTCTATGTGTGGCTCAGCGTGGCCTCGTCTATGTGTGGCTCAGCGTGGCCTCGTCTATGTGTGGCTAAGCGTGGCCTCGTCTATGTGTGGCTCAGCGTGGCCTCGTCTATGTGTGGCTCAGCGTGGCCTCGTCTATGTGTTGCTCAGTGTGGCCTTTTTCTGTGTGTGGCTCAGTGTGGCCTTTTTCTGTGTGTGGCTCAGCGTGGCCTCGTCTATGTGTGGCTCAGCGTGGCCTCGTCTATGTGTGGCTCAGCGTGGCCTTTTTCTATGTGTGGCTCAGCGTGGCCTTTTTCTATGTGTGGCTCAGCGTGGCCTTGTCTATGCGTGGCTCAGCGCGGCCTTGTCTATGAGTGGCTCAGCGCGGCCTTGTCTATGTGTGGCTCAGCGTGGCCTAGTCATGTGCGGCTCACCGTGGCCTTGTCTATGCGTGGCTCACCGTGGCCTTGTCTATGCGTGGCTCAGCGCGGCCTTGTCTATGCGTGGCTCAGCGTGGCCTTGTCTATGCGTGGCTCAGCGTGGCCCTGTCTATGTGTGGCTCAGTGTGGCTCAGCGTGGCCCTGTCTATGTGTGGCTCAGCGTGGCCCTGTCTATGTGTGGCTCAGCGTGGCCTTGTCATGTTCTACTAAAAAAAAAAAAAAAAAAAAAAAAAAAAAACAATGATAATAATAATATTAAATAAATACAAAATTTCGACGAGATAAATGGAACCATATTATAAGCTGTCAACCTACAAGTACTGAAGAGTTTTCATGTCTATCATGCTGTTTGCTAACTCTTCTATTTCTTCTTTCTATTTTAGGTATGACAAGATAGACAGCCGGCAAGTATATTCATTTTCCATTTCTGGGGGTGGGCTCCATTCCAATGGAATTATTCTTCCACTAATTTTTGGGGGTCGGCTGCGCCCCTGCCTTCATCTTCAGGCAGGAAATGCTGAATCCGTACCCTCGGACTGCTAGTTATGGATGGGGCCTACGCCAAATATTATCATATGTATAGCTTGCTGGGTCATTAATAAATGGATGATTTGTTACAATATCTTCTCCGAGTCTTTCTCGTAGAAATGTCTGATCTGCACTAAAGTTCACATGTTTGATAAGATTCCTGGTCTCAACAGATCTTAAGGCCAATATTTCAGTTATAATCATACCGCCACCTGCTGGTGACAGGAAATTACTTGTTTTAAACGAACTTAAACATGCAATATCCGGTCTGCCCAAAGTTCATGTGTTTGATATGGGTCCTGGCCTGAACTCATCTTTAGGCCAATATTTATTCATAGTCTTAGCGCCACCTGCTGGCAACAGGAAATTATTTCTTTTACACTAACTTAAAGGGTTAGTTCACCCAAAAATGAAAATTATGTCATTAATGACTCACCCTCATGTCGTTCCAAACCCGTAAGACCTCCGTTCATCTTCGGAACACAGTTTAAGATATTTTAGATTTAGTCTGAGAGCTTTCTGTTCCTCCATTGAAAATGTATGTACGGTATACTGTCCACGTCCAGAAAGGTAATAAAAACATCTTCAAAGTAGTCCAGTTATAGTCATAGCGCCACCTGCTGGCAACAGGAAGTGACATGGTTAACACTGCTATAGACTACTAGGAAAATATTAAAAAGCATCAACAAGTGTTAAATTGGCTGGCAACATACTAAAACATACTAGTAACACTTAGCTAAGTGTTAAAGCATGCTACTAATGCACTGAAACAGGAAGTTGCTGTAACTCAGGCAAACAATGTCGCATCTGCCCCAAACTTCACACGTTTTGATAAGAGTCCTGTCCTGAACACACCTACATGCCCTTATTCGATTATAGTCATAGCGCCACCTGCTGGCAACAGGAAGTGTCATGTGTAACACTGTTCCTGTGGCTCAGTGGTAGAGCACTGCGTTAGCAGCGCAAAAGGTTGTGGGTTGAATTCCCAGGGAACACATGTTAGGTAAAACATGTTAGCCTGAATGCACTGTAAGTCGCTTTGGATAAAAACGTCTGTTAAATGCTTAAATATAAATGTAAATGTATGGACTCCTAGCAACATATAAAAAAGTGTCAACAAGTGCTAAATAGGCTGCCAACGTGCTAGAAACATACTAATGCAGTGATAAAGGAAGTTGCTGTAACTCAGGCAAGTAATGTCCGATCTGCCCCAAACTTCACACGTTTGACAAGAGTCCTGTCCTGAACATATCAACATGCCCGTATTCGATCATAGTCATAGCGCCACCTGCTAGCAACAGTAAGTGACATGTTTAATACTGTTATGGACCCCTACCAACATAATAAAAAGCATCAACAAGTGTTAAATAGGCTGGCCAAATTCTAGAACCATGCTAAAACATGCTAGCAACATGTAGCTAAGTGTTAAAGCATGCTATTAATGCAGTGAAGCATAACATAACTGTGACTTGTGCATACAATGTCCAATCTGCCTCAAACTTCACAAGTTTTATTAGAGTCTTGGCCTGAAGATATCGTCATGTTCATATTTTGTTATAGTTATAGCGCCACTTACTGGCAACAGGAAGTGACAGGTTTTACACTTATGCACTATCAGCAACACAGTAAAATATGCCATTGTGTGCTAATCATGCTAGAAATATTCTCAAACATGCTAGCAACACTATGTGCTAAAAGATGCTATTAATACTATGAAACAGGAAGTTGTTGTAACTCATGCATACAATGCCTAATCTGCTTCCATTGTCCTCATACGCTGTTTGTGATGGATTGAGAGACGATAAGAGCTCACATTTGGAGTCACCGACTTTGCAAAAACCAAAAAATAAAAACACATCCTGAGAGTCCAAAAGCATTCAATGCGCAATGAAGCCTGTTAGAATTAATAAACACAGTTATGTCCTTAGAATTTAAGCAAAAAAATAATAATTTTTACGTTTTTATATTCATTGCACATTAAGCAATGCTTGAGTGTCAGCACATGTGCGCGAGCACAAATGTGCTATTAATTTTATAGCTACAACAGTGCATAGTAACACAGTGTTTCGTTCCTTGATTTAATCAGATTTTCCAAGAATCAAGTGAGCCAGTGATTCAACAGTCCATTCAGATGGACTCACTTGTTTCCTTTCTAATGGAATTAGAAAGGAATTTGAACGATTCAATAAATACTTAAACCATGGATTTGCTGTCACCAACTGGTGGTTTTATTGTCATCATTATTTATCCATGACAGGCCTAAACCAGACAAGGTGCCAGCACTAGCCTACTACCAGCACAAAAACACATTTAGCAAAATATTGACCAAAATTCATCCATTTCAGGCCACAGAAGGAAAAATCTTATAAATAATAGTTAATTTAATAAGGCAAAAAAGAAATTGTCACTATTCCCCCTAAAACAATTTTACAATTCGACCACTGTATAAATACATTTGAATATATAATATTAATATGCATATAAATATAAAATAAATTAAAGTGAATATTAATAGCTTAATAATTTATTTTTTAATTAACGTTTCCTGTCACCGATTACGTTTCCTGGGGTCGACAGCTTATAAAAACGTAGTACTGGGGTTTTAGCTGTTTGCTGTACACCTTGACCTGACCTGTGCCTTTTTATCTTTTTTTCTAAGGATTATTCTTATTAGGGCTCAAGCCCGAAGGGGCGAAGAGCCCTATTGTTTTTCTAAGAATTATTAGGGCCCGAGCCAATGGGCGCAGGGCCCTATTGTTTTTCTAAGGATTATTAGGGCTCAAGCCCGAAGGGGCGAAGAGCCCTCTTGTTTTTCTAAGGATTATTCTTATTAGGGCTCACGCCTGGAGGGCGAAGAGCCCTATTGTTTTCCTTAGGATTAATTTTTTTTTTTTTTTTTTTTTTATTCCTCTAATTTTTTCCAAGGGTTCGGGGGCTTTTGAGGCCCTTAACATGCTTAAAAAGTCTTGAAAGTTGGCACACACCTTGGAATCTGCGGCCATTAGGGCCGGACAGAGACTGATACACGGGCGTGGCACAGGGGCTCTACAGCGCCCCCTGGAATGTTGAGGGCCATATATCATCCATACTTGCGCGTATACATATGAAACTCAGTACACATGTAGATCTCATCAAACCAAACAACTTTCGCACTGCATGTCATAAGCTCCGCCCAACAGGAAGTTGGCTATTTAGGGTTTTGTGAAAAACACATGCTCTGGAATTTTATATACTCCTCTGAGGAACTCCACCCGTTTGCCACAAAACTCGGTGAACATGATCTCAAGACATTGGGGATGCTAAATTGCGAAGATATTTTTGATATCTCGAACGGTTTGTCCGTTGCGAGGCGTTGAATTTATGGCGAGAAATGAGAAACAGGAAATGTCTAATAACATCCACATACATTCCTTGATTTTGATCAAACTTCATTGGTTTGTTCGTTGTATGATGCCGATCACATAGATGTGACTATTAGAATTCAAAGTTATACCGCCACCAACTGGCAGCAGGAAGTGTGTCATTTTCAAAATGCTTTGAATTCAGCATCTTATTTTTACTCGATTTGCTTCAAACTGCATCAGAATAATGACAAAAAACACGGCCGATGTAAATCTGTTGTGGGGATATTGATATCTAATATAGTGTTGCCATGGCAACGTGTCAAACTTGAATATTCTTTTCTGGGGATTTTGTGGCAGATAACATGCTCAGAATTACATGAAACTCAAAACACATATCAGTATTAATGATAGCTAGACAATGGAAAAAAAAAGCACATGAAAAGGGCGTGGAGGAGGCACTCTATAGCGCCACCTTTTGTCAAAAGTGAGGGGGTTAGTTTTAGCTACAGACACCAAACTCGGTACATAAATTATTCTTATCAAGACGGACAACTTTCTAATTCACAGTCATCAGCTACGATGAACAGGAAGTCCGTTATATTGATTTGAATATGGATTTTTGGAAAAATATAGCTGTGAATTAATGCATACTGCTCAGAGGATAATTACAGTATACACACCAAACTTTGTCTACATGATGCCAAAACATTGAGGAACTTAAATTGCGAATGGATTTTGGATAGCTTGAATGGTTTTGTCGTAGTGATTTATTGAAATAACAGTAAAAAAGTAAACATAAATGTCTTATATTTCTTAAAGTGCAGCTTCCAAACACTTCAAAACCATTTTTCATACAGAGAACGTATCATTCTGAGGAAAAATGCATAGTTTCATGACTTTACAACACTGTATGGATAACAGAAAATTAAAAAACTGTCAGACATCTGATCTCACTCTGAGGCCCACTCTCTCTGTGTGAGTGAAGGGAGGGGGAGGGGAGGGGAGGGGAGGGGAGGGGGAAGATATTTTTGATATCTCGAACGGTTTGTGGGGGCTGAGGCCCTAGCTGACAGAGAGAGAGAGAGAGAGAGACAGAGAGAGAGTTAACATCTCTTTTTTTGTGTTGTTGTTTTTTTCTTTTCATCATTACAGCTTAAGAAATCTCTTAGGCATTATCTTTTTCTGTCAGTTTTAGGGACAAAAAAAATGGATTATACACATGGATTTTTTTTATGCTGCAAATAATTTGAAACTCATTTGATACTGACCTATGACAGACATCCTGTGACATGCAATTATCTGAATTTACACTTCATCTCTCACATGAACGATAACAGTAAAACATTCAGCTTCCAAGATGAAACACAGTAATCGAGTCAAAGATCTTTTTCACAGCATGTAATATCATTCCAAAAGAAAATTGTTTCAATGACTGCAAATATTTGTCACATGGATGAACGTACACAAAATTCTGTTTTTGTCAGACATCTGATCTCACTCCCAAGGCCTCTCTCTCTGTGTGATGAAGGAAGGGGAGGGGAGGGCTTTCATTTCGGGTGAGGGGAGGGGGAGGGGAGGGGGGGTTTTTTAAGCTGACAGAGAGAGAGAGAGATTTGGAGTATTCCCACAGAGATTTCTTAACATCCTAACTTTAATCACCAGAAAAGAAGAAATCAGTAATTGTGTGTTGTTGTTTTTCTTTTCATCATTACAGCTTAAGAAATCTCTTAGGCATTATCTTTTTCTGTCAAGTTTTAGGGACAAAAAAATGGATTTATACACATGGATTTTTTTTATGCTGCAAATAATAATTTGAAATTTATTTGATACTGACCTATGACAGACATCCTGTGACATGACATTTATCTGAATTTACACAATCTCATGGATGTAACAGTAAAACAGTTCAGCTCACAGATGAAGACTAAGCTGTAATGCAGTTAAAAATATTAAAACAGTTCAGCTCACAGATGAAGACTAAGCTAAAAATGCTTTTTCATACCGAGTGCAAAATAATTAGTCACACTAATATTCTGGTGATATTTTTTTCCAAGCACATTTTACCAATTCCAAATCACATCAATCTTAATAAATACTATACATTTGTTATTTAATCATTTATGAGTGATATATAATTGTCCTTGAAGGCTGGAAGTAAAAAAATTCCTTATATTCAGGATTGCTGAATTATTAGGCATGTTTTCTTGCCATGCATTGGCCATAGAGCTCATTGTAGCGGTGCCTCGGGTGTTGAAATAGATTTGTTTATACATTATACAGGTTCACACGTACTCCGTCTGCAGTGCGTATACAGTATGTGTATGCGGTACAGAAGCAGCAGCGAGAGCGAGTTATTGTAACGCGAAAGCACATTAAATAATGCGCGAGCGCGAATCTCTCTGTTGGCACGCTTAAAACCAGACACGCGTGCTCAGATACATGCTGATTTCGCTCAGTGCGCGCACTTAAAACGAGTTTCCTCTGCTCAAACTGTGTCCTGTGCACTCACAACTCTCTATGCTCATGCGCTAGATATTCATTCTTTCCTTCGCACCTTTCTATTTCTAACCTTTTCAGTTCACACCTTTTACACGTGTGCAGTGTGAAACGCTCTGATCCATTAATATGGGCTCGGAAAAAATACGCATTACAGACAGAGTGTGTAAACCTGGAGTTATTACGTAGACATATGCCCAGTGTATTCTGTTCTCACGCTCCATTTAGCCGCGCTTCATTCTGACCGGTTCAGAGAGCAACACCAAACGTGCAGTGTGTAATACCAATCATGGCCACCACCAGATGGCGCTTTAGGATTACTTTTAAATAATTGTTGTAGAAACGTGTAAAGAGCATTTAAATCATTTATAAAAATCTTTCAAAGAAAAATTATACGTATTTTAAAAATCTAATGAATTTTACTGGTAATATAATTTTATATAATCATTTCAAAAATGTTTATAGCTCATTAAAATTATTTTTAAAAATGGTTATAGATCATGGAATGTGTTGGCAACAATTTATAATAAGCTCTCTTTGGTTTACATTAATACATGTATTAAATAACATGAACTAACAATGAACAATCTGTTTATGTTAGTTAATCCTATCATTAAAAATATTAATATTCATGTTATTTCACAGTACATAAACTAATCTTAAAATATAACTGTAAACCCCCTGTCCCAGTCAGCATTTTTTGTCCAATGGTCATGTCTTAATTTTGCAATTTCTGTATTGCAATAGTTTTGAATATTTCTCGTGGGGATTTAATAATTTTTGACTTTTCAGTTTGAGTTACAACTCTTTTTTGGCTCATTTCATCTGTAAAAAAATAAAAAAATAAAAAAAAATAATAAAACCCCTAATAATTCTGCACATCTGATTATAAGGAGTTTTTCTCTTCCAGCCTTCATGGACAATTATATATCACTCATAAATGATTAAAACACACAATTAATGGTAGTTATTAAGATTGATGTCGTTAGGAATTGGTAAAATGTGCTTAGAAAATAATCACAATATCAACATGCCTAATAATTATGCACGCGGTGTAAATCAATTAAGGTCTCAGTAACACTTCATAATAAAGTCTCATTTGTTAACAATAGTAAATACATTAACTAAAATGAACAATATATTTTCACATAATTTATTAATGTTTGTTGATATTAGTTCACAGTGCATTAACTAATATTAAAAGATTATTTTTTTTTTAATTTTTAAGTTTTAAATATTAACTGACATTGACATGCTATAAAATTATTGTTCATGTTCATTAATATAGTCCATGTTAATAACTGAAACCTTATTAAAAAGTGTTACTAAAGTTTTATATATTGTTCTGTGTGTGTGTCTTTCATAGTCTTGATGGTTTGGATTAACCCTTTAATTGCCGAATCCTTTAAAACCAGACTGCCAGAGAGTTACTGTAAATGCATGTGCCCGGTGGGCACAGTTTTCCCGATGCCACAGGGGCGGCGTTTGCACTGATGGCTTGAGCCCGCCATCGCTGCTTGCAGCTATATTTATTATTTATTTTTTTTTTTTTTATAAACCTTCCGGGGGTTTTTGGATGCCTTAACATACTCAAAAGACTCTTGAAAATTGGCACACACATTGGAACCTGCGGCCATCAGGACGCCGCAGAGGCTGGGGACCCGGGCGTGGCACAGGGGCTCTACGGCGCCCCCTGGAACACAGTCAGAAATCTTGAAACAATAGCGCACACATACTTGCATGTATTTATATGAAACTCTGTACACTTATAGATCTAATTGAGCCGAACAACTTTCGCGCTCTATGTCATAGGCTCAGCGCCCAACAGGAAGTGAGCTATTCAGGGCTGTTTCAAAAAAGCATGCTCTGGAATTTGAAATACTCCTCTGAGGTTTTTCCACCCGTTCTCCACGAAACTCGGTGAACATGATCTCAAGACATTGGGGATGAAAAAATTGCCTGCGATTTTTGATATCTCGAACGGTTTGTCCGTGGCGAGGCGTTGAAATTAGGGCAAAAAATTAGAAACAGGAAATGTCTAATAACATCCACATACATATTCTGATTTAGATCAAACTTCATCGGATTGTTTGATGTATGATGCTGATTGCATATATGTGACTATTAGGAGTCAAAGTTATAGCGCCACCAACTGGCAGCAGGAAGTGTCATTTTCAAAATGCTTTGAATTCAGCATCTTATTTTTAACTCGATTTGCTTCAAACTTCATCAGAATAATGACAAAACACGGCCGATGTAAATCTGTTGTGGGGGGATATTGATATCTAATATAGTGTGTTGCCATGGCAACGCTTCAAACTTGAATATTCTGTTCTAGTGATTTTGAGGGAGATAAAATGCTCAGAATTACATGAAACTCAAAACACATATCAGTCCTAATGATATATAGACAATGTCAAAAGCACATGAAAGGGTGTGGAGGAGGCACGTCTATAGCGCCACCTTTTGTCAAAAGTGGGGGGGGTTAGTTTTAGCTACAGACACCAAACTCGGTACATAAATTGTTCTTATCAAGACGGACAACTTTCTAATTCACAGTCATCAGCTACGATGAACAGGAAGTCGGTTATATTGATTTGAATATGGATTTTTGGAAAAATATAGCTGTGAATTAATGCATACTGCTCAGAGGATAATTACAGTATACACACCAAACTTTGTCTACATGATGGCCAAAACATTGAGGAACTTAAATTGACGATTGGATTTTGGATAGCTTGAACGGTTTTGCCGTAGTGATTTATTGAAATAACAGTAAAAAAGTAAACATGAATTGTCTTATATTTCTTAAAGTGCAGCTTCCAAACACTTCAAACCCATTTTTCATACAGAGAACGTATCATTCTGAGGAAAAATGCATAGTTTCATGACTTTACAACACTGTATTGGATAACAGAAAATTAAAAAAACTGTCAGGACATCTGGTCTCACTCTGAGGGGCCACTCTCTCTGTTTTTAGGGACAAAAAAATGGATTTACACATGGATTTTTTTATTCTGCAAATAATAATTTGAAACTCATTTGAATACTGACGCTATGACAGACATCCTGTGACATGACATTTATCTGAATTTACACAATCTCATGGATGTAACAGTAAAACAGTTCAGCTCACAGATGAAGACTAAGCTGTAATGCAAGTCAAAAATATTTTACACATGCTTATAGATCACATAAAATTGTAAAAATGCTTTTTTTCACGCGAGTGCATAATAATTAGTCACACTGATATTCTGGTGATATTTTTTTCCAAGTACATTTTAAACCTATTCCAAATCACATCAATCTTAATAAATACTATACATTTGTTATTTAATCATTTATTAGTGATATATAATTGTCCTTGAAGGCTGGAAGTGAAAAACTCCTTATATTCAGGAGTGATGAATTATTAGGCATGTGTTTTTCTTGTCATGCATTGGTCATAGAGTTCATTGTAGTGGTGCCTCGTGTTGAAATAGATTTTTTTATACGCGCATTATACAGGTTCACACGTACTCCGTCTGCAGTGCGTATGCAGTATGTGTATGCGGTGGCAGAAGCAGCAGCGAGAGAGCGTAGTTTATATGTAACACGAAAGCACATTAAAATAATGCGGCGAGCGCGAATCTATCCGAATGTGAAAATTCGCGCACACAGATTTCTCTTTTCTTTGTCACAAAACAGACAGGCGCGTGCTCAGATACATGTGCTGCTCTCTGCTCGGTGCATCAAGAAGAGCGCGCGCACTTAAAACGCGTCTCATCTGCTCAAAAACTGTGTCCTGCGAACTGACAACTTCGCCTCTATGCTCATGAGCTATATATATTCATTCTTTTCGCACGCTGTCTATTTCTATAACCTTTTTTGTTCACATCCTTAACCGTGTGCAGTGTGAACGCTCTGATCCATTAACATGGCTCGAAAAAAATACGCATTAACAGAGAGCGGTGTGAACCTGGATTTACGGATGCATATGTTCTGTTCTCGCGCTCCCATTTAGGCGCCCTTCATTCTGACTGGTTCAGATAGCAACACCAAACGTGCAGTGTGTTAATCCCAATCATGACCACCACTAGATGGAGCTATAGGATTACTTTTAAATAATTGTTGTTGAAACGTGTATAAGAGCATTTAAATAATTTATAAAAATCTTTCAAAAAGAAAAGTAATATGTATTTTTTAAAAAGCTAATGAATTTGATGGCTAATATAGTTTTATATAATCATTTCACAAATGTTTATAGATCATTAAAAGGATTTTTAAAAATGGTTATAGATCATGAAGTGTTGGCAACATTTTATAATAAGCTCTCTTTGGTTTTACATTAGTTAATGCATTAACATGAACTAACAATGAACAATCTATTTTTTTCAGATCATTTTTTTAAATCTTTTTTTTTATGTTAGTTAATCCTATCATTAAAAATATTAATGTTAATGTTATTTCACAGTACATAAACTATCTTCAAATAAAACTGTAAATAAAACATGTATTAGTAAACAATGTATTTAAATATTTTTTAACTAAGCTTTAATTAACATATATGTGTGTGTGTTAAATGATATAGTTAAATAATATAGTCTTTAACTTTAATTAACTTTAATTTTTAGTTAGTAAATTAATATGTTAAATCATGGTATAGTAACTGATGTACATTAACTATAAATTTTAATTAATAATGTAGTAATCCATTTTGGAACATAATATTAAACCAAGATCCATAAATGCTATAATAAATGATGTACTTGTTAACTTATATAAATGTTAAAAACTAAATCACTTATTGAAAAGTCTTACAATAATAATAATAATAATAATAATAATAATAATAATAATTTATTTGTGTGTGTGTGTGTGTGTGTGTGTGTGTGTGTGTGTATGTGAGTGTGTGAGAAAGACAGAGAGAGAGACTCACTAATAAACCATTAATGAAATGCCAAAAATGCCATACAGTGGTTAATGTAATTTAATATAATTAATGTTAATAACTGAAAGCCTTATTGGAAGTGTTACCACAAGTTTTATATATTGTGTTGTGTGTGTCTCTTGATGGTTTGGATTAACCCTTTCAATTGCTGTATCCCTTAAATCCAAACTGCTAAATTAAGTGTGCCCAATCCTGTTCCTGGTGATCGACTCTCCCTGCAAAGTTTCAGCTCCAACTCTAATCCGTCACACCTACCTTTAATTTGCAAGCAATTCCTTGAAGACATTCATTAGTTGCTTCAGTGTGTGTTTGAGTAGGGTTGGAGCTAAAACTTGCAGGACAGTCGATCGCCATTAACAGGGTTTGGACACCCCTGTGCTAGAGGGTTATTGTGGTATGTCTCCCACTGGGCAAAGTTTACCTGATGCCACCGGGGTGGCGTTTGCACTGATGGCTTGAGCCCGCCATCGCTGCTTGCAGCTATATTTTTTTTTTTGTCTTTCTTTTTTTTTATTTTTATTTTTTAGAGAAAATGGCACCTGTGAGGATTTCCAGTCAGGATTTAGACCATATCATAGTACTAAAACTGGTCTTATAAGAGTTACAAATGGCCTGCTCTTATCATCTCGTTGTATCTCGCTGCATCTCATTATTAGTGCTACTGGATCTTAGTGCTGCATTTGACACTACTGACCACTCCATTCTTTTAAATAGTCTAGAAAATTGGCATTAGTGTAATCGTACTGGCATGGTTCAAATCTTACTTATCTGACCATCATCATGTGTGTGTGTATGTGCGTGTATACAGGGGCATAGTTTATGTGGGGATGGGGGGGAGGTAACCCCCCAATATTCAAATCCATCAGTTACAACCCCCTCAATATTTCAACATGAAAATCACAGTAGATCAAATGAAAAATATGTAGAATTAATTTATTTTGTAACAATAATTTTGTTCCTAATCAAATATGAGTTTGTCATAATAAAATCAAAAAAAAATACTCCCCCTCCATTGAACCGATTTGTAAAGCCCAACCGATGAGTCGCACTTTCACCAAAACAACGCGAGTGGTGTTTGAATGGGAGAGCACACGGGTAACGTTAGCGCCAAAAATGAAGAGAAGCACTGCACAGCGGACTATATTTAACTGCTGGTCAGAGAGGGATGCAAAAAAAATAAATAAAGCATGTACTGAGAATGAGGTATGAGAATATTGTTTAATAGCTAAGTACACACCACATATATTTTAGCTAGCTAATCCATTGCAATGTATTTAGCTATAACTATCAGCATAACAAGTTACAAAAGCAGCTGTCTGTTTTGCTAGTTTATTTTTCAATAGTGTCTGTAATTATCAATGACAAAAGTATTCACATCGGTGTTTGTTTTCTTCCTAAATTAATCTGACTTTTGAACGAATTGGATGAATGAACGATTTAAGTGGCTGACTCATTAAAACAGTGAAACGCTGCCGCCTGCTGGCGGTTTCAATACTTAATTTCTTTCTTCTGATAATCTCTGTTAGAATTTTATGAATGATGATTGTACACAAATATCATAACGTTATGAGGTGTATAATCTCTAAACATGTTTTTATAACAGATTCGAGGTAAATATAGCAGCAGGGTAGAAAAGTCAGCAGAGGGAGAGGTGGAGCAGGTGATCAGGTAAAGAAGATGCCATTCAATCAAATATAATAAAATAGGAAACAGTATAGACAGTTGTTCAAGAGCCGATTTGTTTCCCTTTAAAAAAATTAAAATGTATTAAGGTGGAATGTAAAAATCTTAAAATAAATGTCTAAATGTTGTCTCTTTCATATTTGTATATGTTGAATTTGTAATGAGTTAAAGCATATAAATAGATAGATAGATAGATAGATAGATAGATAGAAATAAATTATCCAATAACAATACACATAAAAAAAAAATGAAAAAAATAACAAGCAGCATACAACGTTCACCCCCCCCACAATGTTCAAACCAAATCTACGCCCTTGCGTGTATACAAAGTAATGTAAACCTTAAAATAAACGAATGAATAAATCACTGTTTCCTATGATTGTAATTCCTATGGAAATACCTTTAACTTATACTATCTCTCTAAATAAAATGTTCTATGAAATATGTATTTTGATTTCAAACCATATTTGATGCTTCAGCTCCATGTAGTGAAAAGCCAATATAAACTCCTGAACAAAATCTTAAGACCAGGGGATGCATTGCAAGTTTTACACATTTCGCACTAGTGGATCATAACCGGGTTGTAAGTGCTTCTTCAAAATGCCAAAAGAAGAAACAGGAGCAAAAGACAAAAAATTGAGAGTAGGCAATTTATTGAAAACGGCATTTAAACTCAAACAGGCTGTTCATCAGCTGATCAAAAGTTTACGGATCCAAAGGGTTGTCCGTGAAGACACAGGTCGATCCTCGACCCAAATTAAGGCCCTTACTGATGCTGACTGCAGCCCAGTAACCATAAGACGTCATCTGCTAGAGAAGGGCTTCAAGAACAAAAAACGTCTTCAAAGGCCACGTCTCCTCCCATGACACAAACTTGCTCGTTTGGAATTTGCAAGGGAGCACCAAACATGGGACATTGAAAGGTGGAAGAAAGTTTTATTCTCTGACAAGAAAAAATTTAACCTGGACAGTCCTGATGGCTTCCAACGTTACTGGCATGACAAGGAGATCCCACCTAAGATGTTTTCTACACGGCACAGTGGAGGGGGCTCCATCATGATCTGGGGTGCTTTTTCCTTCAATGGGAAAATGGAGCTTCAGGTTGTGCAGGGGCGTCAAACGGCGACTGGCTATGTGGATCTGTTGCAGCTGGCATCCCTCTTGACCGAGGGCCCCCGTCTGTGCGGTAATGACTGGGTCTTTCAACAGGACAACGCTGCAATTCACAACGCCCGCCTGACCAAGGAATTCTTCCAGGAGAATAACGTTGCTCTTTTGGCACATCCGGCGTGTTCCCCTGATCTAAATCCCATTGAGAACATTTGGGGATGGATGGCAAGGGAAGTTTACAAAAACGGACGTCAGTTCCAGACTGTGGATGCCCTTCGTGAAGCCATCTTCACCACATGGAGCAACGTTCCCACCAGCCTCCTGGAAACAGTCGCATCAAGCATGCCGAATCGAGTGTTTGAAGTGATCAACAAGAACGGTGGGGCTACTCACTACTGAGTCCTTTTTTGACACTTTTAGTTCTGTTGTGCATTTATTTTTGGGCTATGGTCTTAAACTTTTGATCAGCTGATGAACAGCCTGTTTGAGTTTAAATGCAGTGTTCAATAAATTGCCTACTCTCTATTTTTTGTCTCTTGCTCATGTTTCTTCTTTTGGGATTTTGAAGCAGCACTTACAACCCGGTTATGATCCACTAGTGCGAAATGTGTAAAATTTGCAATGCATCCCCTGGTCTTAAGATTTTGTTCAGGAGTGTATATTTTTGTATTAAATTATGATAATTAAACCTCATGTTGTGTTTTGGTCAGTTGGACCTGGAGAGGATTTTCTTTTTCCTGAACATGCTGGTTATTGTTATTGTATCAGACTAAAACTTATTGACAGTTCACTGAAAAGAAATAACTAATTGAACAGTGACCGGCAGCGCTAGTTTAGTATACATTTAGTATATTAGCTAGTTAAGTATATATAAATTTAAATCTGATTGACTTTGACAAGGGTCAAATTGTGGTGGCTAGATGACTGGGTCAGGACATCTCCAGCAGTCTTGTGGAGTGTTCACATGGGAGTAAAGGCCAGGCCATCTAGTCAGATCACACAGAAGAGCTACTGTAGCTCAAATTGTGAAAAACATACTTCTTGCTATAATACAAAGGTGTCAGAATGCACAGTGCATCGCAGATTGCATTGTATGGGGCTGCTTATTGCTCATGATGACTTCTGTCCACCACCAAAAGCACCTGCAACGGGCATGTGAGCCTCACAACTGGACCATGGAGCAACAAAAGAAGGTGGACTGGTCTGATGAATCACATTTGCTTTAGATCAGGTGGATGGCCAGGTGGGTGCGTCATTTACCTGGGGAAGAGAGGGCAGCAGATGCACTATGGGAAGAAGGCAGGTCGGTGGAGGAAGTTCTCCAGGGAAACCTTAAGCCCTGCCTTCATGTGGATGTTACTCTGACACATGCCACCTACCTAAAATTGTAGCAGATCATATACACCCATTCATAGCAATGGTGTTCCCTAATGGCACTGGCCTCTGTTAGCAGGATAATATGCCCACAAATGCAAAAATTGTTCAGAAATGGATTGAGGAATGAAACAAATTGTTCAAGGTTTTGCCTTGGCCTTCAAATTACCCAGATCTGAATCTGATTGAGCATCTATAGGAAGTGCTGGACCCAAAAAAATCGCATCCAAGAAAGCCCTAGCAATTTGCAGGTCTTAATGGGTTAGTTCACCAAAATATAAAAATGTACTGTTATGTTACTCACCCTCAAGTCATCCAAGATGTAGGTGACTTTTTTTTCTTCAGTGAAAGAAAAAAAGGCATTATAGCTGTTTTGGCAGCACAAGGGAAACCTAAACGATATCGGACAGGTGGTTTTAATATTTAAGCTGATACTGTCATGCCCATGAACTGTCTGTGTCTTGTGTTTTGCTCCTCATGTGCTTCCCTTGACCAAGATTTCGCATGTTTCATGCCCATATTTGGTTTCTTTCCTGTTCTCGTCTGATTGTCATATGTGATTCACCTGTGTCTCTTTCTTTACCTCATTTGTGTTATGTATTTAAAGTATAGTATGCCCCATTTTTCCTTGTCGGATCTTAAACGCCAACGTGCTATGTGTGTCTCCTGGCTACCCTGTGTTTCTACCTGTAAAATTCCTCATTCCTCACAGTAGGCAACCCTGCAGAAGATCAGACCGACAAACAGTTTATTGTGTGTTTCCCCTCCGTTTTGTTTCCATTGTTTGTTTTTTTCCCCCTCCGTTTTCTCCATGGTTTCCTTTGACTTGTTCTCTTATCTGGTATGGATTATCTTGTTGTGGTGGGGGGGGTGGGTTTGTTTTGTGTTGGGCTAGACGATTCGATTCCTGTTCCTTGCTAACCTTGCCAGCTACCCGGACCACGCGCTCTGTGCATTCTATGACGCCAGTTTGAACACCGTGTACAGCGCCATCGTCCGAAGATGGCCCTCCACAGGACTTTGCGCCTTTGAGGAGTGGACACTGGCGAGAAACCGATTTCCGTTTCCAGTCTGTTCCCAGGAGAATCTCGTCAGTTCCACTCCCGACCCAGTGCCCAGCCCACCATCTCCCCACCACATAATTAGTTCATTACCTGTTTAGCGATGTTTGTTGAAATATACTAAAAATGATCTGTCTTTTCAAATCTTTTAAAAATCGCGTGCCATATTTATCAAGTTAACTCGTGTGGTTTGTGAGTGTTATAGTGAGCACCGATGCTCCCTAGTTTTTGTGGTGCATTGTGGGATTTTTTAGAGAGTGAACGTTCCAGTGTACTGGAAGGATTTTGCCATTGAGACAGCCCTTAAAATGGCAGACTCCCTGTCCTGACTACTGGACAAGGGAGCTGACTGAGACGCACCCTTTGAATCAGGTTTGCAGTGGTTTGACAACATCAATCACATGCAGGAGAAACACCTTCATACACTTTTGCCAGTCTAGATTTTGTATAGTAACATGTGCACATCGCACAACTTTGCTTTAATTAAGAGCATGCCTGGCAAAGATAGATGATCTATGTACTTTGCTGAGGATCTCCTCCAAGAGTTCCTCTGATATCTCCTCCATATCTCCATGGCGTTTAATATCTCCAATAGCATTTAAAGGTTCTGGACAAAGACTATGGATTTGTAAATACATTTGTGAGATTGGACCTTTCATTGTGCAAATGGGAGAGAACAATTTATTCAAAGGAATATCCTTAGTCAGGAGAGGGAAATCTGGAAGCATAGACCAAGGAAATCTATAAAAAAAATGCTACTTTGGAAGAGAAAATTGTTGAAAAGCTGTTAAAAAGATGCAAAAGTACACCCAATATATAAATATATAAATATTGAATTTTTTTGATGAATGATATTTTGGAGAAAAGACATGATTAGTGGCTATGGAGCATGTATTGAATATGACAGTAAATCAATTTTTTAAATTGAGCCCAGAACTTAAGAGGAGGACTTTACTATTAGATTCTTAGAGAAAGGTGAGGTAGAAGACAGGATGGGGGAGTGTACTAAGGCATGCAGTGAGGCAGGTTTAGTGGAAGGCCCTGGGTTTCTCCTGGAGCATGACAATGCCCAGCATCATGTGGCCACAGTGTGAAGGCAGTTTCTGGATGATAAAGGTCAATTTATTTTTAGCATGTTGTTTTAGAGTGTTGTTTGTTTCAACCTCCTTGTTTTTCTGACTTTGGGGACTAAAAATTGACATTACAATAAGGCTCATGAGAATATAGCAACCCCTGAATAATGTCACCAAGACAGTAGCTATAAAATAAAGAACAGCTCAAGATACAAAAAGAGGGATCAGAGTTTAATATCTTTGATGCACAGATTTTAACTGTAAGGAGCCCTGGAAAGTCTTTTTGGATCCACTGCAGCTTTCAAGGTCTTCATTTTGATTTGAATTGTTATCCTAGTTATAAGCTAAATGATATTTAATTAACAGGAATTTTTGGTTAAAAAATCATTGTGAAATGAACATTTCAGAGATTATAGACCGACAAGAATTTTTTGAGGAAACCTTATTCAAAAACTTCATTGTGGTCTTATTTGGTATCATTATCAGTTGTATCAACAGCCTGCTGGTTTATACTTTCTTCAAGAATCCTGTCTTTGCTCAGGAGCCCCGCTACATCCTTTACATGCAGCTGATCATCAATGACATCATTACGCTGTCTGTTAGTGTGATTCTGTTTGTGTTTGTTTATTTACTGCCAAACATGAATGTTGCTATCTGCTGCATATTCATCTTCATTGGATGCAATGTCTACAGGAACACACCACTAAACCTGGCCGGCATGGCTATTGAGCGCTTTGTGGCCGTCTGCTACCCTCTACATCATGCACGAATATGCACTGTCCAAAATACCAAAATCATGATTGGCATCATCTGGCTGGTGGGAGCTGTGCCTGGTGTAGTGGACCTGCTTGTGGTCTTGGCTCTTCATCCACTTTCCTTCTTTACCACTAGCCGGACATGCTACCACCAAAATATATTTAATTTTAAATACAATATAATAAGTCATGCTGCATTTAACATTGGCTACATGTGCTTAGTGTGGGTGCTGCTCTTTTACACTTATTTCAAAGTGTTGTTCTCTGCTAAAGCAGCTGCTTCAGAACCAGCTCAAACACAAAAGGCCAGGAGAACCATTTTACTGCATGGGGTCCAGTTACTGCTCTGTACACTGTCACTGTTCACAGCTGTCCTGGATGAGGCCTTAACTTCTCTCTTTCCTTACTACAAGTCTGAAATCTACTTTTGCACTTTCATTCTCACCAGCATTTTACCGCGTCTGCTGAGCCCACTTATATATGGGATGAGAGATCAAAAATTTAAAAAGTACATGAAGAATTCACTAATGTGTGGCTTTAACAAGAGAGCCATTGACCCTTTTGATTAGCAAAATTGTGATTTTCTGTCTCTTGACAATGCTGAGAAGCTTAGTTTCACTCACACATTCAAATAACTGTAATGTTCAAGCTGTAACACCCCTCCCCCTCCACCCCAACCTTTCTGTTTTGTATATTGCCACAGACATGGACTAGATTATAAAGTGAAAATGATATTATAATTATGAAATATATTTTATAATGTTACTGTTTTATAAAGTTAAAATTATGAAATTATAAATTTATTCAAACAGTGTTACTTCATACAAAATCTACGAATCATCAAAATGTAAAATTGTAGCAGTGGCACCTCCAGGAAATTTTTAATAGTGTGGCCAGAGAAGCACAGTGAAAATTGTAGAGTGGCACACTAAAACGTACACTGGGGAGGGAAAGTGGTAATCTGTGTTATTTCAGATACAAATTTGTCCTTGATTTAACCCACGATCATGATATGTATGATACATTTATATATAAAATTATGAATTATGATAACCCTCATTAACCCTCGTGTTGATTTCTGGTCAGTTGTACCTAAAGAGGATTTTCTTTTTCTTGAAAATGTTGGTTAATGTTTTCGGATGTTGACTTTGCACGCACACGCACACACACACACACACACACACACACAAAGATGATCCCTCCAATTAAAAACATAATAAATATACATTTCTTGTTATTCTATATTGGATTCAGTCCTTTTATCAATGTGTTTTCTTTTCCCATTAGCAGAGGTTGTGTATTCCTTTTTGGAACTGAATAAATGTAGGTCTCATTAATCTGAGTTTATGTACCTTAGTTTTTGAGTGTACTGCTAAAATTGTCCACAAATAATGATTTTTTTTTTTTTTCACTCAAAAACTGAAATGCATAAGCTCAATTCCTTTTTATTCCAAAAAGAATGGCAACACTTGTGCTAAAAAAAACATTCAATAGATGACCAGCCAAACACTGCTTATAAATTTCCTGTCATGCTAAATTATTACCAAATATTAGATTCACCTTTTTTTAATCAGCTTGTTTTCTTTTAATTAGCATAGTTTCTATTTAGAACTGACTGAATGTATACCATATGTATTAGGCCATACATATGTATTACAATATTACAACATTGGCAAAATGATCCACAAATAATGTTTTTTTCACTGCTTAACCTCAAATAAATGACCATACAGTTCCAATAAGAAAAACAAAACCTGTAGCCTACTGGGAAAAAAAAGAAAAAAACATCCAGCACATGCATGGCTGTAAATTTCATCTAACAATACGGGAGGACAATAAACAAAATTTCTCAAGAGCAATTTTTGAAGGGGACAAAAATAATACAGCTAAAATTGTACTTGTAATAATAGGTATGTGTACACAGCATGTGTACAAAGCATAGAGACAGTGTTTAAATATGAGTTAGGTCCACCATGTCGTCATACAGTATTATAATAATTATTAAATTATCTTGCATGCTCCACAAAGTATTTTACATGAATGACATACTTGTCTGGTGTTCTCCTTATATATACCCTGCATTGAAATATATATTTTTTTCCTCCTGTCATCAGGTCATCTTGCAAGTCTTTGGCATTACATTGCAGGTTTTTCTCATTTGCTCCAATGAAACATTGTATGATATTGTGCTTTTTCTTTAATCTTCATGTAGTCTTAAACTTTCTAATGTAATAAAACGATTTCTTCTGTAAAGCTTTTGTGAGAACTCTGTTGACTTTGCCATATTTGCTTCTCAACTTTAGCACACGCACGGGCTAAGTTAATCTACATGGAACAGGTCAAGCTTGCTAGAGTTTTCAAATAGAGTTTCTAAAGGCTTATTTGTGTTAAGACATTTTCCCCTACTATAAAAATGAGTGACTCAAAAACAGCATTATTGCATAGGGTTTGAATGACATATCTGTGTCACTAAAAAATCCTATAACTCAAAAATTTTACATTTTATATTGACATTTAATATTACTTTTAATGTGGCAGTAAACTGTTATAGATGCATTTTTTTTTTTTTTTTTTTAATAAAAATCTTTATTATATACAAATAGTGGGGTCAAATAGTGGTGGCTATTTCTGGATCAGAGCATCTCCAAAACGGCAAGTCCTGTAGGAAGCGAAAGCCATCCTGTCTGGTCCAATCACATAGAAGACCGTAGTGTGACTTGCTTAGAACTTAATGGTGCACAATGCATCACAGTTTGTTGAATATGGGGCTGTGTAGCCGCAGACTGATAAGAGTACCCATGATGACCCCTGTCCACAACCGAAAGTGTCTACAATGGGGGTAGGTGTATCATGTACCAGGGTAAGATATGGCAGCAAACACACAATGAGAAGAAGGAAGGCCGGTGAAGGACGTGTTGTATTCTAAGAAATGTTCTGCTGTGAAACCTTTAGTCCTTCATTCATGTGAATGTTACTTTGACACACCTAAATATTGTTGCAGACCATGCACACCTTTCATGGCAATGGTGTTCCCTGACGGCAGTGGCCTCTTCCAGCAGGATAATACACCCTAGCACGCAGCAAAAAAAAAAAAAAAAAAAAAAAAAAGGTTTGTAAATGACAACATGACAAGGTGTTGACTTGGCCTCCAAATTTCTTAGATCTCAATCTGAGCTCAATTAGGAAGTGTTGGACCAACAGATTCGATCTATGGAGGCCCCACTTCACAACTTGTGAACTTAAAGGCTCTGCTGCTATATCTTGGTGTCAGATACAACAGGACACTCTTTTGGAGTCCATGTCACCAATGCATAAGAGCTGTTTTGGCAGCACAAGGGGGATTTACATTATACCAGGCATGTTGTGGCTGATATATATGTATGTACAGTATATTGTATATAAATATACATATGCAATACATATATAAATACTAGTTTTTATTTAAAATTTTATAAATGTTTAAAATTAAACTTCAACTATGCTTTTAAAAAAATCTGTTACAGTGGGCTGCTCAAGTTTATTTATATCATATGTTTTACCACATAAGATATTTAAAAAGACATACTTGTTTTTCACTTGGAAAATAAATCAATAAATGGCCAACTGTTTAATGTAAACTTAAAACCACATACAAACAAAAGGTCAATTTATTTTTAACTTGAGTGTTGTTTTCTTTGTTTTTCTGCCTTTGGGGACTCAGTGACATCACAACAAGGCACATGAGGATATGGCAACCCCTAGATATTATAAAAAAAATCTGTGCCAATTAAGTGAATCAAAAATAATATGTTTATAATTAATGGACAGAAAAAAAACTCTAAAAGAAAGCAAGAAAGATTTAAAGTTTCATTAAGACCAAAAGGTTGCTCAGTTTTAACTTGACAAATCCAACGGCTTTCACATTGTAGTAGTCTTTGATCAGTGTTGGAATACCTAAGGGATGGATGAATTTGGTCAATACTGCAAACAACTAAGGTATAATTATTCTAATTATAATTACAATAATTATATTAGAGTAACAATAATTATTGTTACTCTTGTTGCAGTTCCAAAAAAGTCTTTGGGTCAACTGGGAAAAGAGCAAACTCTCCCCTGTGCAAAGGATCTCTTTTCTCGGTATGGAGTTGGATACTGTCAGTCTGACAGCAAGTAGAGTGTGCCCAGTTGATGCTGAACTGCCTGGAGTCATTTCAGCACAGAAGGGCAGTCCCACTGAAACAGTTTCAGAGGCTCCTGGGGCATTTAGCATCCGCTGCCACAGTCACGCCGCTTGGGTTGCTTAATATGAGACCGCTTCAGTGTTGGCTTCATGACAGAGTCCTGAGATGGCCATGGCAATGTGGCACTCACCGGGTCTCATTCACCCTGTCCTGCCGTCAGACTTTCAGCCTGTGGTCGGACCTTGCCTTTCTTTGACTGTGTACCAGGGCGGTCTACGCTCCCACTGCATGTTGCAACTCACCTACCATCTCCTTTTTTGGAGTCAGAAGCATCTGAGGTCGCTTCGCGTTGTTCACATCCCAGGTGAGCTCAATTGAGCATCTGATGAGCTCTCACATCGGTCTGCTCTTCAGGGAGATTGGCGACTCCACCCTGAGATGGCCCAGCTGATTTGGAGACACTTCGGGGACGCTCAGGTAGACCTGATTGCCGCTCTGGACACGTCCCACTGCCAGTTGTTCTACTCTCTGTCTAAGGGGACCTTTGGCACGGATGCGCTGGAACACTGTTGCCCTCTGGGCCTAAGCAAGTATGCGTTTCCTCCAGTGAGCCTTCTCGCACAGACATTGCACAGGGTCAGAGAGGACAAGGAGCAAGTCCTCTTAGTGGTGCCATACTGACCCAGTCGGTCTTGGTTCTCAGAACTGATGTTCCTCGTGACAGCCCCTCCTTGGCGTATTCCTCTGAGGAAGGATCTCCTTTCTCAGAGAGGGGGCACTCTCTGGCAACTGCGCCCAGACCTGTGGAATCTCCACATGTGGTCTCTGAATGGGACCAGGAGGTTCTAGGTGGGCTACCTCCAGCGGTAGTAAACACCATCACTTTAGCTAGAGCGCTCTCTACAAGACACGCTTACAAGCTAAAGTGGAACCTGTTCGTCAGTGGGAAGAACCCTTAGATGCCCGATCGCGGTCATGCTCTTCTTTCTGCAACAAGAGTTGGAGCGAAGGCTGTCTCCCTCCACCCTTAAAGTGTATGTCGCTGCTATTGCCGCACATCACAATGCAGTGAACGGCAAGTCCATAGGGAAGCACAACCTGGTCATCAGGTTCCTTAGGGTTCCCAAGACCGAGGGGAGAGCCCAAGAGGGTACCAGGTGGGGTGCAGAGGATTCAGTCTTGACGGTCTTGAAGGTGAAGCCCTTCAAACTCCTACAGTCAGTAAAGCTTAAGTTTCTGTCACTAAAGACAGTGCTCCTCACCACACTGGCTTCGGTCAAGAGGGTGGGGGACCTGCAGGCATTTTCCGTCGATGATACGTGCCTGGAATTTGGACCAGCCGACTCTCATTTTGTCCTGAGACCCCGGCCTGGATATGTGCCCAAAGTTCCCACAGCGACTTTCAAGGATTAGGTGGTGAAATTGCAAGCACTGCCCCGGGAGAAGGCAGACCCAACCCTCTGCTCTGTCCCGTTCGTGCTTTGCACATTTACGTGGACAGCACGCAGAGCTTCAGGACCTCAAACCAGCTCTTTTTCTGCTTTGGAGGACAGCATAAGGGAAAGGCTGTCTCCAAACAAAGACTTTCCTACTGGATAGTGGAGGCTACAGTCTTAGCATAACAGGCCCAACATTTTCTGTGCCCCCTTGGAGTGAGAGCACACTCTATGAGAGGTGTGGCATCTTCTTGGGCATTGGCGTGGGGTGCCTTGATAGCAGAGAGCGGTAGAGCTGCCAGTTGGGTGACACCTAACACATTTGCAAGATTCTATAACCTCCATGTAAAGCCTGTGTCCTCTCGTGTACTTGCCTCAGATGGTCACTGGACCTGCTCTGTGTCAATCACTGGACCTGTTCGTTGACAATCTGGCTTGCGGCGGTATTTCCCTCTATGGACCGGATATGTAAGCTTAAGTGCTTCTCAGTTCAGTTTCCCTTTTTTGGTGAACCCTGTTGAAGTTCCTCTCGCACCTTCGACGGTCAGGTGTGGTGGAGCGCCAGACGCCAGGTCCAGCACTTGTGTGTATGCCCAAGGCCAACCCTTGTGCTGGGCTAGGTGCCCATGTTTAGTAAGTCTCTCTTCGGGTGATCCCACGTGTATTCTTCTGCATCTTTTACTGGCAGAGATTTCCCTGCCATCTCTGCTGTGTATTGATCTCACTCCAGGCGGGCTGAGTCTACCTCAGGGACCTTCCATATGTAGCACTACCCTATGGCCCCATTTGTGTAATTTCCACATAGTACCTCCTACATGCAGGATGTGGCTTAGGTAGCATTCCTCTACTTGGGTACGCTTTCCCAGTGTTATCCAGCTGCTTCAGAACCAGCTCAACACAGAAGGTTAGGAGGAACATTTTACTGAATAGGGTCCAGTTACCCCTCTGTACACTGTCCCTGTTCACAGCTGTCTTGGATGGGGCCTTAACTGCTCTCTTTCCTTACTAACAGTCTGTAATGTACTTTTGCACCTTTATTCTTACAAGCATTTTGACACGTCCACTGAGCCCACTTATATGTGGCATGAGAGATCGAAAGTTTAAAAAGTACATGAAGAGTTCACTGATGTGTGGCTCCAACAAGAGAACTGAACATTTTGATTAGCAAAACTGTCATGTTCTGGCTCCTAACAATGCTAAGAAACTCATTTTCACTCACACACTCAAAATGTAACATTATATTACGATTCTCAAAATATTTCTTTCCATGTGTAAACAGTGGCACCACCAATACATTTTTAATGGTGTGGCCAGAGGAGCATGGTATATTTTGTGTTAAAAAGTGTACAGTATGTATGTATATATATATATATATATATATATATATATATATATGTGTATGTGTGTGTGTGTGTGTGTGTGTGTGTCACTGAAATCAGGAGCATGAAATATTGTAGACAATAGTGATAGCATGCACTTTCATCAATTGCTGAAGTAGAATTATTTAAACCAAAGTCAAGGGACAAGTGCCCAAGTCACGATAATAGTGACTTCAAACAGACCATACAAAATAAACACAAAATTGTTTATAATAATTGAACACAGAGATGACTTTTTTGGACTTTACTAACTGCTTCAATGTTATTTTTACTCTGTGGATTGGGACTATATGAAAACTGAGCAGTGTTTAACAGTGAGGGTTTTGTTGAGCCATTAAACATTAAACATGCAACCTGCCTTGTGTTTTTCTTATAATTAAAAAATAAATAAATAAGATGAATTTAATAATTAAGCCCAATTCAAAAATTAATTGAATAATAAGGGCCAAAACAGGGCAAATTAGTGTGAGAGTGCAATTCCAAAACAGCATAGATGGGCATGGAAATTTCTGCAGGTGATTTACTGACAATGCACAAATTAAACACAGATGCAACATCTCATTTCCGTAATGACCAATGCAATCTACCAAGTGCAGTGCAAATTAGCATAAGGATATTTGAATTCAGATAATGTGTTCTTCTGGCATTCCAAATAAATTAATACATGTGGGGAAAAAAATGTGAAAAGGAACAGGACCTGGAGGGTGGAGCAATGGCGGGCCTGGAGCTAGGAGCAGTGGTGGATCTGGATCATGAGGCAATGACAGACCATGAAGCAGAGGAGGACCTGGGCCGTGGAGCAGTGACAGACAATGGAGCAGATCCTGAGCATTATGGTGCCATGGCAGAGCAGGCCTAGCGGGGAGCCATGGCGATGCAGGCCCATCGGGGAGCCATGGTGAAGCAGAGACATTGACAGACCACTTGGCCATGACAGGACAGGCAGTGAGTTCTTGGGCGTCCTCCGTGGACGTTACAGGACAGGCAGTGAGTTCATGGGCGGCCTCCGTGGCCGAGACAGGACAGGCAGTGAGTTCGTGGATGGCCTCCCTGGTCGTGACAGGACAGGCATAGAGCTCGTGGACAGGAAAAGTCTCTGGAGTGCAGTGGCTCGACAGGCATGTCGTGGCGGGACCCTGGAATGGCGGCCATGTCGTGGCGGGACCCTGGCGTGACGGGACCCTGGAAGTTCAGCTGAGGCGTGACGAGGCTCTGGAAGTTCAGCTGAGGCGTGACGAGGCTCTTGTAAGAGCAGCCATTTTCCGAAGAGACTCTTGAGTGGCAGCCATTTTGCGACGAAGCTCTTGAATAGCAGCCTTGTTGTGGAAAATCTCTTGAAAACGGGCATGATGGGAGCAGGCACTGGCTTGGCAGATGCATCGTGAGGACTTGGCATAGCAGGCATGACGTGAGCAAACCCTGGCATGTGAGCAGGTTCTGGAGTAGCAGGTATGACATGAGCAGACTCTGGCTTGGCAGGCATGGTAACTACTGCAGGATTGCAGTGTTCCTCATCCGCAATTCCCACAGTAAATGATGAACCAGCCAGCAAATCCTACAGTAAATGATGAGCCAGCCAGCAAAAGAGCTCAGTCAATAGTCCTCTAGTGACCAACAAATCTTTCCCCCAGTCAACTGAGAACGAATAGGTTAATTTAAACTAATTCGAAAAATGTCTTTAAGCGTCATTAAAGTCCACCTGGTTAGAAATTCCTCAAATCCTGGACATAGTTATCAATGGCCTGATTACCTTGACGAAGGCAGAGGAGGCATGAAACTGCTGGGTTCATGGTTGACGGTAGTGTATTTTGTAACAATCAGTCCACTGAAGGCGAGTGTAGATGGACCAGTGCAGTTTATTTACAAAGGTGTAATCCAAAATCCAAACAATAATCCAAACAAGATACACAGACTTGACTAGAACAGATTTGACGTGGCATGAACAGACTTGACGTGGCATTGAACAGACTAGACTCACCGACAGCTGCTTGCAATGTTACATTACGTTAATACACGACAAGAGACAATGGCAAAAACATGAATACTTATACAAACAATGAGGGTAACATGACAGGAACAAACCAATAGGAAACAAGACACATGACCAAGACAACCAATGAGTAAACATAGCTGATAAATCACATGACAAGACAATAAACCAATCAGAACATGACACAAGGAACAAGAGGAACCAATAGCAAGACAACAAGAGGGCAAGGGAGGCATGACACAAACAGCATGAATCAAACAATAACAAAATAAAAGACATGAAAACATGAACATGAAACAAAACCAAAAACAGACATTACACTCTTCTACCACACGCTCTTTGTTCTCTGTGGTGCCTCCACCTAGCAACAACAAATGCAGCCATTTCAAGTGCAAATAGTTTAAGATTGGCTTTTTTTGGGTGTTAAATAATAGTGCAAATAACAGTAATTTGACGAGCACAAATTATAGTAAATGGTCTTTTATACTCTCCTCCCATAAATTTTACATCTGAAAGGGAAACTTCTACAAATGCATATTCAATAAGGTCAGGCGCAAAAATAACTGTGTCCACACCTTTGCAGTGCTACTTCTTCACTGCACTTCTTTAGTAAATCCTTACAGTATTTTAACGCCAAAAGACGGTTTGAGCTGGTGCAAAGTTTTAGTAAATCTGGTCCTTGGACTTTCTTTAAAGGAATAGTTCACCCAAAAATGGAAATTCTGTCATCAATTACTCACCCTCATGTCATTCCAAACCCATAAGCACTTTGTTCATACTCGGAACACAAATTAAGATATTTGTGATGAAATCCGAGAGCTCTCTGACCCTCAATAGACAGCAAGAGTCCTACCATGTTTAAGGTCCAGAACATCGTCAAAATGGTACAAGTGACATCAATGGTTTAACCTTAAGTTTATGAAGCTATGAGAATATTTTTTTGTGTGCAAAAAAACCCCTAAACTGCTGACCCTGAGTCACCCTCTGCATCCATGGAGTGTACCATGATGCATGTGTGTGCTTTGATCTGCATGCAAACAATGTACACATATGCATTGTGGTACTCTCCATAATGGAGGCGGAGGGTGACTTGGGGGAGAAAAATTGTTGAATAAAGTCTTTATTTTAATTTTGTGCTGGTTTACAAAACCAGCAACCAGCATCCCATTCTGGTAGGTTGACTATACTTGCCATTTTTCCCGAACACATCCTGGCCAGGATTTGTTTTGGCTTTGTTTTCCTGTTTTCATACTTGCTGAAGGTAATGACTGAAAAATATTTTGACCAATAACATGCAGGCATTGTAAATAATGGACCAATCATGGCATGTAAGAATGTGGGATTTACAGTCAAAATGATGTAAATACATGTACATATTAGGTGTGTTCGACTTAAAGCGGTGTGGCTGACCGATCGGTGTTTGACATCAAAGTACCTCAAGAGCATTTCGAAAACATAAGGAACCGTCTGTATGGTACTTTGATGTCTTACACTGATCATTCTGCACATGCAAACAAAGCCAAAACCTAGATATTTTAGGCAATATAGAAATCCTGGCCAGCATGCGTCTGGGAAAAATGGCACGTATGCTCACCCTACATTTTGGGAACCAGCATCCTGTGTTGGAGACCAGCAAACCAGTAACCAACATCCCATTCTGGGAACCAGCATACCAGCAACCAGCATCCAATTCTGGGAACCAGCAAACCAGCATCCCATATTGGAGACATACATCCCATGTTGGAGATCAGCAAACCAGTATCCCATGCTGGGAAGCAGCAAACCAGCAAAGAACATCCTATAATGGTCCCAGCATGCAAAATACCTTATGCTGGTGACCAGCAATGCTGGATTTTTCAGCCGTAATGTGGATGTTGCATGATGCCTTCCTAAAGATTGTACATGCCTTCATGGTAATGGTGTTCCCTGATGGCTGTGGCCTCTTTCAGCAGGATAAAACTCCCTACCACACAGCAAAAAAATTGTTTAGGAATGACAACATGATAAAGTGTTAAGGAATTTGAATTGGCCTCCAAATTTCCCAGATCTCAATCTGACTGACCTTTTATAGCAAGTGCTGAATCAACAGATCTGATCTATAGAGGCCCCACTTCGCAACTGGCAGGACTTTAGGGATCTGCTGCCAATATTTTGGCTCCAGAGACCACAGGACACTCTTAAAATGCACAAGAGCTGTTTTGGCTGCAAAGGGGGATTTACATGATATCAGGCAGGTGGTTTAAATGTTGTGGCTGATATATATGTGGAGTATATTATATATAAATTATATGAAATAAATATGGAATATTTAAATATTTATTTTTATTTGAATTTAAATATTTATAAATATTTAAAAATAACTTTCTTAAACTATGCATTTTAAATAGTAAAAAAAATAATAAGTGTTGTAGCTCACCACATAAAAGATATAAAAAAGACATACTTGTTTTTCACTTGGAAAATCCTCAACAGATGGTCAACTGTTTAATCTAAAAATAAAAACAAAAACAAACAAAAGGTCACTTTGTTTTTAACTTGAGTGTTGTTTGCTTCAACCTCATTGACCTTGGGGACTTAGTGACATTACAACAAGGCTCAGGAGGATATGGAAACCTCTGAATAATGTCACCAAGACATAACATAAGTGACAGATCAAGAGATAGAAAGAGGGATTAGAGTTTGATATCGTTGATGTACAGACTTTAACTGTAAGGAGCTCAGAAAAGTCTTTTTGGATCTACTGCTGCATGCAAGGCCTTCATTTTCTTATACAAATTATAAACTAAATTACATTTAATCAAAAGGACTTTTGTTAAAAAAAACAAACAAACAAACAAACAAACAAACAAAAAACCTATTGACGATTGTGAAATGAACACTTCAGCTTTAATCAACCGACAAGAATTTTTTGAGGAAACCTTTTTCAAAAACTTCATTGTGGTCTTATTTGGTATCATTATCAGTTGTATCAATAGCCTGCTGGTTTATACTTTCTTCAAGAATCCGGTCTTCACTCAGGAGCCCCGCTACATCCTCTACATGCAGCTGATCATCAATGACATCATTACATTGTCTGTCTGTGTGATTTTGTTTGTGTTATTTTACTTAATGCCAAACATGAATGTTGCTATATGCTGCATTTTCATCTTAATTGCAAGCAATGTCTACAAGAACACACCACTAAACCTGGCCGGCATGGCTGTTGAGCGCTTCGTGGCCATCTGCCACCCTCTACATCATGCACGAATATGCACCGTCCAAAACACTAAAATCCTGATCGGCATCATCTGGCTGGTGGGAGCTGTGCCTGGTGTGATGGACCTGCTTGTGGTCTTGGCTCTTCATCCACTTTCCTTCTTTACCACTAGCCGGACATGCTACCACCAAAATGTGTTTGATTTAGAATACAATATAATAAGTCATGCTGTCTTTAACATTGGCTACATGTGCTTAGTGTGGGTGCTGCTCTTTTACACTTATTTCAAAGTGTTGTTCTCTGCTAAAGCTGCTGCTTCAGAACCAGCTCAAGCACAGAAAGCCAGGAGAACCATTTTACTGCATGGGGTCCAGTTACTGCTCTGTACACTGTCCCTGTTCACAACTGTTCTGGATGAGGCCTTAACATCTCTCTTTCCTTACTACCAGTCTGTAATTTACTTTTGCACCTTTCTTCTTACCAGCATTTTGCCACGTCTGCTGAGCCCACTTATATACGGCATGAGAGATCAAAAGTTTAAAAAGTACATGAAGAGTTCACTAATGTGTGGCTACGACAAGAGAGCCATTAAACCTTCTGATTAGCAAAACGATCATGTTCTGTCTGGCTCCTAACAATGCTGAGAAGCTCAGTTTAACTGACACATTCAAAAATATGTCATGTTCAACTCCCCTTTTTCAAATTCTCTTTTGTATTTTATCATAGACATGGACTATATTTTAAAGTGAACTATGTATAATTATAAAGAATCTATATCTCTATATTCTATACAATTACATATATAGAATTATAAAGTTCAAACAGTGTTACTTCATATAAAATTTACAAATCATCAAAAAAAAAAAATATGTTAAAATGTAAGATGGTTCTCAAAATATTTATTTACATGTGTAAACAGTGGCAACTCCAATACATTTTTAATAGTTTGGCCAGAAGAACAGAGTAAAAAACTTAAAGGAGGCACATTAAAACATCTACTGGGAAAAAAGCGTTAACCTGCACCTGTCATTTCAGAGACGTACTTGTATTTGATCTAACCTACTAACATGACTTCAGTTTACGTAACTTGTCAGATTGATATAGTCAGATTGAATTATATTTTTAATTTACATGAAACCAATTAATGTAGATGTTCTCACATGAAGCACATTACTAAAGGTTATCTAAAAAATGTAGTGTGAACTGTACAAAAGAGAGAGTGTGTGTGTGAGAGAGAAACACTGTTTCCTACGACTGTAATTCCTGTGTAAACTGTCTCTATACACAAAATGTACTATGAAATGATTTCGATTTCAAACCACATTTGATGCTTCAGCTCCATGTGGTGAGAAGGCTAATATATTTTTGTATTAAACTATGCTAATTAACCCTAAGGTTGTGTTCTGATGAGCTGGACCCAAATAATTTTCTTTTTTTATTGTTACTGCTTTGAACTTATTGAATTTGCTCACACAGGGTACCAACTGGTAAATAGTGTTAAAAACATCAAAGGTGGTGTTTTACAAAAAAAGACCATGCTACAAAAACTGCTGATAAATTTCATATGCTATAGCAAAATATCATCTAATATTGATATATATATATATATATATATATATATATATATATATATATATATATATATATATATATATATATTTGTCAGTATCGCTTACCCCTTATATATTTAAAGTTTTGTTTAAAAAGAAAATAAATAAATGCTGTGCACGTCCCTGGCAGAAGTATTACTCCAAATAAAGTTTAATTATAATTTTTATATCAGTAAGTCTCGAACAATGTGTCAGTATATGCATTAATAGATTTGAACTACACTTTGAAATAAATGTATTTAAAGTATATTACTTTTTTTTACTAGGGTAAATTTCTTCATATGCCATATGTCAGGCCATAGCATCATTAAACATCTAACAATGGACAAAAGTGTTTTTTTTTTTGTTTTTTTTTGCCCTCACCGCAGTTTGCCCTCTGACTAAACATATAAAAGAATTTAGGGGAAGCATTTTAATAATCCTGTGAATGTACTTAAATAATGCAGAATCGAATCACATCAAATTTAACTGTAAATTCTCTCGAATCGAATCAGTCTGAGTTTACAAATATCATTATTTAATCGAAACCCTATGAATAATGTATGATTCGCTGTCTACCCTAAGATTCAAAGCCCTAGTTACATGGTTCCTCTGTGGCACCTTGAGGCTGAGGCCTGCTTCACGCTCTAGAGTTCCATCCTGGGATCTTGTCGTGGTCCGAGAAGCTCTCTGTAAACCTCCCTTTAAACCCCATTGAGGTTCCTCACATTTAACCCTCTGGAGTCTAAGGGTATTTTTGGGGCCTGGAGAAGTTTTGTCATGCCCTGACATTTGTGCTTTTTTCAGTTTCTTATAAATATCTAAATGGCTAAAGACTAATCTCACTGTAATCAGCACAAACTGGGCTATAATAATATGTGAGCAGCATGTACAGGTCCTTCTCAAAAAATTAGCAGTTCAAAAAAGTTCATTATTTTCCATAATGTAATGATAAAAATTAAACTTTCATATATTTTAGATTCATTGCACACCAACTGAAATATTTCAGGTCTTTTATTGTTTTAATACTGATGATTTTGGCATACAGCTCATGAAAACCCAAAATTCCTATCTCAAACAATTAGCATATTTCATCCGACCAATAAAAGAAAAGTGTTTTTAATACAAAAAAAGTCAACCTTCAAATAATTATGTTCAGTTATGCACTCAATACTTGGTCGGGAATCCTTTTGCAGAAATGACTGCTTCAATGCGGCGTGGCATGGAGGCAATCAGCCTGTGGCACTGCTGAGGTGTTATGGAGGCCCAGGATGCTTCGATAGCGGCCTTAAGCTCATGCAGAGTGTTGGGTCTTGCGTCTCTCAACTTTCTCTTCACAATATCCCACAGATTCTCTATGGGGTTCAGGTCAGGAGAGTTGCCAGGCCAATTGAGCACAGTAATACCATGGTCAGTAAACCATTTACCAGTGGTTTTGGCACTGTGAGCACTGTGTCATCTTCATCTCCATAAAGCTTTTCAGCAGATGGAAGCATGAAGTGCTCCAAAATCTCCTGATAGCTAGCTGCATTGACCCTGCCCTTGATAAAACACAGTGGACCAACACCAGCAGCTGACATGGCCCCCCAGACCATCACTGACTGTGGGTACTTGACACTGGACTTCAGGCATTTTGGCATTTCCTTCTCCCCAGTCTTCCTCCAGACTCTGGCACCTTGATTTCCGAATCACATGCAAAATTTGCTTTCATCCAAAAAAGTACTTTGGACCACTGAGCAACAGTCCAGTGCTGCTTCTCTGTAGCCCAGGTCAGGCGCTTCTGCCGCTGTTTCTGGTTCAAAAGCACACGCCTGTGCACGGTGGCTCTGGATGTTTCTACTCCAGACTCAGTCCACTGCTTCCGCAGGTCCCCCAAGGTCTGGAATCGGTCTTTCTCCACAATCTTCCTCAGGGTCCGGTCACCTCTTCTCGTTGTGCAGCGTTTTTTGCACAATTTTTCCTTCCCACAGACTTCCCACTGAGGTGCCTTGATACAGCACTCTGGGAACAGCCTATTCGTTCAGAAATTTCTTTCTGTGTCTTAACCTCTCGCTTGAGGGTGTCAATGATGGCCTTCTGGACAGCAGTCAGGTCGGCAGTCTTACCCATGATTGCGGTTTTGAGTAATGAACCAGGCTGGGAGTTTTTAAAAGCCTCAGGAATCTTTTGCAGGTGTTTAGAGTTAATTAGTTGATTCAGATGATTAGGTTAATAGCTCGTTTAGAGAACCTTTTCATGATATGCAAATTTTTTGAGATTTTTGGGTTTATTGGAATTTTGGGTTTTCATGAGCTGTATGCCAAAATCATCAGTATTAAAACAATAAAAGACCTGAAATATTTCAGTTGGTGTGCAATGAATCTAAAATATATGAAAGTTTAATTTTTTATCATTACATTATGGAAAATAATGAACTTTTTCACAATATGCTAATTTTTTGAGAAGGACCTGTATGTACATGATTGTGTTTTTGAGAAAAAAAATGTTATGTGTGGTTAGTGAAAAACTAAAAATATTAAATCACTTGAATAAGGCAATAAACACTTTTTGTTGGTAAAAGTCATATGCGATTAGGCGTCAACTATCATGAATTCACACCTGAGAAGACAAAGGCCTGCATAATGAGCTGCATAATAAGCCATTCAGTTAGCTGTGTCACTGAGAGGGATGAGTTACAAGAAAGAATGTGAGGACAAAATAAATGTATAGAATTTTATGTTTGTAGTTTATTTAGAATATATTTAATTATCCCACAACATAATTTAATATTCCCTTGTGAGTCCAGTTAAACAGTTTATTAGGATCAATCAAAGCTGACTTTCAAACTGAATTTTTTGCATCATTACTCCAGTCACACAATCCTTCAGAAATCCTTTTAACAATCTTATTTTCTACAAACAAACAAACAAAAAAAAACCATTTATTGTTATTATTATCATTATTATTAATGTTGAAAAGAGCTGAGAATATTTTTTTCAGGTTTTTTAGGGGGGATAAATTGAAAGAACAGAATTGTTTGTTGCATTTGTTACAGTTACATTTATTGGTACATTTATATTATTTACATCAAGCTTTTGAATGGTATAGTAGTGTATATTGTTATTGAAACTTCATAATATTTCACTTGATTATACATTTAGTCAGGAATTATAGTTTGGAAAAAGTCTTTAGAGTCTGTAGACCCTTTACAGATTTGATTGATGTATTGCTCTTATCTGTACGATCAAAACTGAAAGTGTAATTTAAGTTCTTTTCGGGGTTATCAGGAGAAAATACCCCAAAACCATATATCAAAAAAATATATAAAAAAAATATATCTCCAAATATACATGGGGACACAGAGGTAAGTGCAAACAGCAGGTTTTATTGAACACTGGCAGGTTGAAGAAAGCAAGGCAAAGAGTCCAGGTGTGAATTTGGGGAGTAGCAAAGGTTAGCAGGTCTTATCTGTGAGTAACTGAGTCCTTTTTCTTTTCCAGGGGATACCAGGGGAACAGAAGGACATGGAGATGATGGAGCACTGTAGTGGAGGAGAACAGAGAGCAGAACGCTGAAGCAACTAGCAGGTAGGTGATTGCAGGTATATAGGGTCAGGTAATTAAACATACAATGTTTGAGACCATACAAAGAAGGTGCGGGAGGAGTGCAAGGATATAATGCTCTTGATGAGTGGAGACAGGTGCTGGTGATCAATAATCAGGGGATTGGGATCTGGTGAGCGTAGTTGGAGGTGACTGTGGTGACTGTGACTTCCTGACAGTATCCCCTCCTCCAGGGGTGGCTCCTGACAGGGGAGACCCGATTCGAATGAGGTTAGAAGCACTCCGCAGGTCCAGCTTCGAGAAGATGTGGGCCCCGCGGAGTTCAGGCCGGGACCAGAGGAAGTGGATAGGGGAGCTTGACAGTGTGTCCATTCAGGGCCTGGTAATCAATTTAGGGTCACAAACCTTTATCCTTCTTGCCCACGTAGAAGAAGCTTGAGGTGGCTGGTGAGGTGGAAGGGCAAATAAACCGTTGTTGGAGAGCCTCCTTGATGTAATCCTCCATTGCATTGCACTCCAGGATGGACAAGGGGACCCTTGGGGAGATGGGCTCCAGGCAACAGGTCAATGGCACAGTCCCATGGCTGATGAGGTGGTAACTTGGTCGCTGCCTGTTTGCTAAAGTCCTGGAATGCCACATAGTCAGATGGGATTGCAGGGCTCTCCAAGCATTCAGGGCTCTCCACAAGGTTGGAGTTAAGTTGGAGACTGGGGGTTTTCTCAGGGGGCGACAGAACGTTGGAGAGACAATTTTGGAAACAGGTCTCGCTCCATCGGAGGATCTCGCTGGAATCCCATCTGACCTCGGGAAAGTGTTGTGATAACTCCATAACTCCATGGGTGTCCCAGGATGATGTCCATGTAGGTTCCCTCCAGTACAAGAAAGGAAATTGTCTCCTTGTGGAAACATCCCACTTGTAGGGATACATGAGGTGATCAGTACTTGATGCGCCCAAACCCAAGCGGTTTCCCTTGGATCATTTCAATCCTGAGCTACTGGGCCTGCCTCCTTCAAGGTAGGTTGAGACACTTTAGGAGGGGTTGGGAAATGAAGTTTCCTGAGAAGCCCGAGTCAACAAGGGTGGATACTGAAACGGAATGACGAAGGGTGAGTAGCACTGTCAACAGCAACAAGGTAGATGTATCAGGCTCTATGTGGTGGGTACTCACCACTGGGCATGGGGGACGAGAAGGGCACGTCTTAATGAAATGCCCTGAAGCTCCACATTAGACACACAGTCCCATGGCGGGACGTCGAGCACGCTCCACTCGTGAGAGACGATAGGTTTCTACTTGCATCGGTTCTGGTACTGGAGGACAGGCTGCGGGTGAGGCTGGGGAATGAGCTGTTTCGTTGGGCTGGCAGGCGGTGAGGTGCTGAGAAATTTTCACTGCCTTTTGTCAACAGTGTCGTCATAGATGGTCATCATGAAAACGGATGTGGGGGTCTAAACCCTGTCGGTAGGTCGTCAGCAGCGCCGCCTCATTCCATCCGCTAGACCACCAGGGTGTGGAACTGCAGAGTATAAACATCTGCCAAAAACATGCCCTAATGGAGGTGAATAAGCTGTTCGGTGATGGACAGATAGCCGGTGGACTGGCCGAAGACTTCCTTAAAGTGGGCTGAGAAGGCATCTAAAGAGTTAATTAAGCCGCTCTGAGAGTCCCAGATGGCTTGTGCCCAGAGCAATACCCGTCCCATAAGCAGAGAGATGAGAAAGGCCACCTTAGACTACTCCATGATGAACTTCTGGGGCTGCATCTCAATAAAGAGAGAAATCTGAAGCAAAAAAACATCACATTCAACCTCCTCACCCGAGAAAGGAGCAGGAAGGGCCATGGGACTGGCAGAGGCAGATTTATGGGTTGGTGACCGGAGAAAGAGCGGCTCGTAAAGCGCTGACGAGCTCGAGGACATCCACCACAGCAGGGGTTTGGGACTCCATCCCCGGTCCTTGGAGTGCAAGGATACTGAAGAGTGCTCTTGAAGAGTGGAGACAGGTGCTGGTGATCAATAATCAGGGGATTGGGATCTGGTGAGCGTGGTTGGAGGTGACAGTGACTTCCTGACATTACTGTATCTTATCTATGAAACTGTTTAGAATTAGCTGTTGGAATATACAGGGTTTGCATTCTTCAACTTTTGAGAACAAGACTGCGGACCAAGACTTACATAGTAATATAAAAGACATAGACATTGCTATATTTCATGAGACATGGTGTCGGAGTAATGAGAACTTGCACTGTCCAAGAGGACACAGAGAAATCACTTTGCCCACTGAGGTCTTTATTTAAAATTCTTTATCAAAAACTTGAACCAGATTTCAACCAGCCCAAAACAAAAACAAAGGAAAAGCTAAAAGATTTAAAGAAAACAATAAAAAATAACAAAACCTATTGGATACATTTATAACAACATCAGAAAAAACAGACCACATTAAACATCTAAAATTAAACAAGGCATGTGGACAAGACAACATCAGTAGTGAAATGCTCAAACTTAGCATAATTCACCCTTCCATAATTCAAGCTCTAGCAAAATTATTAAATTTGATCTTATTCTCTGGTGACTTCCCTGAGACTTGATCTGAAGGACTGATCACACCTATATATAAAAAAATAAGATAAATTCGACCCCAATAATTACCGTGGCATTTGTGTGGGCAGTAACTTAGCAAAGTTTATTTATTTATTTATTTATTTATTTATTTTGCAATATAATAAACAGCCACAGTGACATTCCTTACAAGACACAACATCTTTAAATAAATCACAGATTAGGTTTTTTACCAAAACAACATACTGTACATCCAACCACATTTAATCTCTCCACACTCTAATTAACAAAAATCTAAAAAGTAAACAAAGAAACATATTTGCATGTTTTGTTGATTAAAAAAAACAAAAGCTTTCGAGTCTTTTTGGCATAATGTTTTACTAAACAAATTATTACAAATTGGCATTGGTGGAAAAACATTCTGTGTTATACAATCCATGTACAGAAACAGTAAATGTGTGGTCAAAATTGGGAATCTCAGAACTGCGTTCTTCCAGCACGGTTGAGGGGTGAGGCAGGGATGCAGTGCTCAATACAATCATGCTTAAACTAATGAATGAAACTCAAGCTGAGTCTGACTGCAGCCACAACACTAACATTCATAAAGAAATTGACAAAAATCTAAAGTATAATTATACAGAAATAAATAAATAAATAAATAATAAATTGACCTCCAAACCAAACTCCGTGTAGTTTGGCTTAAAATAGAACCACCAAATTGACAAATTACTTATCAGTCAAACAATTACAAGAAAGACAAATCCTTTCAAAATATTGACTCAGTGGCCATGAATCAGAAATAGAGAAAGGAAGACATAAAAAATCCTGGATTCCTAGAGAACAGTGACTATGTAAACACTGTGACTTACTGTAAATCAAATAAAGGATGAGAAACACTTTCTTCTTGTCTCTGAGAGAGAGAGAGAGAGCGAGAGAGAGAGAGAGATTTGGAATTTACAAACTGTAAAATGCCTCAATATCTTAATTCTTCTTGCTGAAGCACCACTTAAACACCAGATGGTGCTGTTGTAGCACAAGTTATTGTACCAATGCTCAATCACGGAATCACTTTTCTAAGAAAAAAAAAAAAATCTAATCTTAAATCTAAGATTTAATTTCCGTCTGTATGAAAAGGTATTGAAATTAAGCTTCTTGCCTGAAAATAAAAGGCTTAAGTAGGACATTTTGATTTTTGGAAAAGGCCTCACCTCAGCTTCACCCCATTAAGATTAAATCAACCTATGTCAAAATGTCAGCTTTAGTAATAACCAAAAGTTGATTTTGCTTTATTACTCATAGAAAAAGAAAGTTCCAGAGAGGCGTGTAATCAGACAATCTTCTAATATTGAATGCTTGTTTTCACAATCACAAGCTCAGGGGTCATGGATAGTGTTCAGTACTGTCAACAAATGGATACAATGAGAGAGATGAGCTCTGATGTGTTTGGGTTGGACTTGATGCCTCATTAGAGAAGCTTCTGTTTTCAAAGATGATTTTTCACAGACTGTCCCAGCAATGTTCGTTCTGTACTCAGGACCTCTGCAACCACCAAGTTCCTTCCCCCTGACTCTTTGAAGTGAAGCATCTTTTATATAAGGTCAGGTTGGAAGATAGGAAGACAGGTAATCGCAGATGACAGGAAACCTTCGTGAGAGGACTAAAATGAGAGTTAGAATGGAGACTGAGTCCCGTGGTAGAGATGATCCTGGATATGAAGGAGCACCACAAAGTAGATGTGGCATGTAGTCAAAGTGAAGAATGTTTAATAAAGGTATTAACTCCATGCAACTGTAATGATCAAAAAAGAAACTTGTTAAAGTCAATGAAAGGTCGAGATCTGGTGCCACTGTGGAAAATTCAGTTCACTGTTGTGTGAACTGTCTAAATAAAAAAACTCTTTGTTTATCTGTGTTATCTTTAAATAGTCATTGCCAGTGTTGTTTATAGTTTGAATCTTTCGTAATGACAATCTTTTAATATTGCATGAAATTTTCTGATGAATTAGTATTCTTCTTTCTCTGTTCTTTCTTTCTCTTTTGACACACACACACACACACACACACACACACACACACACACACACACACACACACACACACACACACACACAAACACAAAAAAAGTGTGAAATACAAAAGGTTTTAGGACACTTAACTGCATGTTATTTACAATTAAATGAAGATGTATTATAGTTTACATTTATATTAAATGCAATACGTTGAACTTAACAGTGTTTTCTGACCCACTTAAGTCAAACGTAAGTACATCTTTATGTGCAATTTCATAATTACTTCTATTATCTTTGATATATGGTAAAAATTTACTGTCAAATGTACTGATAAATGTACTGATGTAAGCCCTATTGAAACTTGTATATGATGTATTTATATTTTATATACAAAACTAACATTTATTATAAAAAATTGTAATGATGAAGTTGCAAATATATTAACTATTATATATTATTATAGTACTTTATATGTTAGTCAACACATCAAAATAAGTGTAATCATGAAATTAAATTAAATATAACAATTTAAAATGTGTTTTAAAACTTTTAAATTGATATTATAGAGTGCACTTTTAAACAGGAAACAAAGGGCACTTAAGTTATATATATATATATATATATATATATATATATATATATTCACACACACACACATACACATACATACTTTTAAGATTTTCAAGTACAAAACAAATGCACATTCAAAACAATTAAGTGCATTTTTATTTAAAAACCAAGCAGTTTTATTAACAAAACAAAAACAGTTAAAAATAGTGTAGTTAAGGCATATACCACCAGGGGCTAATAGTGCGACACTAGTCAAACCCTGATCTGTCTGTCTTCATCCATGCCGTCAGATTAACGTCAACGGAAGAGGAAAGTTGTTTCAGAGGAAGAGCTAGTTATTACATTTTGATTAAAGATTACAAAGACAAACATTTTTTTTTTTCTTTGGAATAACACATACCAATGAATTGATCACAATAAGACCAGTTAAGTGCATTAATAAAGTAAACAGGGTCAATTCTGATATTATGTTGACTTTGAAATCACTCCCTTAACCTGACATACTTCAAAATAAGGGGTGTTAACATGTGCAATTGTGTTCGTGTTGGTGGGGCGCCTCATGTCTGATCATGTCTAGGGCAAAATGTGAGTCAGGTTATCATTTAGTTGTATTTTAATTTTTTAAAAGAAAAAAAAGAACAAAAATGCAGAAAAAAGTATGCACCACATCCTTAAGCCAAATGTAAATATAGACTAACTCAAGCGTTGAACTTGTGTTACCAAAGTAGTGTGTGGTACCTGTTTCTTTCTGCGGTCCTGACACAAGTGTATTATTTTAATCAGCAAAATCTGTATTCAAACTGAAAAGTGTAGTGTCAGCCGTAGGCTGTTTCATAGCAACACAAAATCTTTGATTTCTTATGACAGCATCATCGTGGGTTAGATATATGTAAATGCAGGTTTCTCTCCTGCACTGCTCCAGATGGCAACACTGATCTCACTCAACTCAATGAGGAAACATCAGTGAAACAGAGCACATACAATGCACATCTGGATCCCATCCGTGTGTTGGATACAGTCAGGGGTGAATACCTGAGTGGGCAGCTTCCTCTAGTCTTCTGGCTACAGCTCTAAAAATCCACACATATCTATCAGAGAGCTAATGATTTCCACTAGCAATGAACCAAACTTGACAATCATATCAAAAGCCGTAGAGTTCACGCTGTACCATGCCATGCTGATACAGGGGCGTTTGCTTTGAGGAGTCAAGTCAAAAATTGCCCTAATGCCCTAAAAACATAAGCCCAGGCAATATTAGTATAGTGCAAATTGACATGCTGGTAAAAAGCCAGTGCAATCTGCCCAAATCCAAATGAAGTGGACATTGGTGCCAGAAAATGAAAATATGTTATTATTCAGAGCAATATTGACTGTTGGGAAATAACTTTTCTGGACTTTAATTAAAAGATGATGCATGGTATTTGACCTTAAACTTCATACAGTGAATTTATAATTAAAGCAACATAAAAAATTATAATAATAACATTTGTTAATATCACTTAAAGGGATAGTTCACCCAAAAATGGACATTCTGTCATCATTTACTCACTCAGTTATTCCAAGGCTGTATGAGATACCTTGCTTTTTTATTTCCTTTGAAGAATGTTGGACACCTAACAGCTTTTGTTCCCATTTACTTACATTGTATTGTACTAGTTTGTGTTAGTGTTTAGTTAATAAAACTCTTGTGCACAAATTGCATGAGTTTCTGATTCTGCCATGAAGTTAATGTCCCTTTATGATTTTGATCCTTGCTACATGCTCTAATGCATTAATACTGTATGAAAGTATTTTGTGTGGCCACAAAAATATCCTTTCCTAAAGTTGATATGAACTTACACTGAATGTTTGCTGGACGAACAGATTAGTTGAGGGCAATTTAATTCTGCTACAGTTACTTCTGACAGCTGATAATTGTAATTAATCATAATTAATTGTAATTATTTATATACATTTCCCTTTTGAGCTAATTTGCTATATATATATTCTTTTGAAGTTAAGCAGTGCAACTTTTTATGTTTCTTTAACTGTATTTTATTTTGATAATGAACAGGCTGCACTGTTGTAAAATATGTTGTGTCTGTGTGCGCGTGAGGCACCGGCACGATATGGTCATACCAACACTGGTTAGTTATACAGATAGAAGCAAAACATCAAAATGGTCAAGATTTGCAAAGTAAATAAAACTGTAAAATAAATAAAAATGTAAAGCTTTTGCAAAATAAATAAAACTATTTTCTGCTGTCTCGTTTTCCTTTCCGTGAACTTTGGATCTTTGGATGATTTAAATACATTTCATGTAGGCCAATATAGACTATTCCTTTTTATGTAGGCCTATAGTTTTATTCTGTTTTCTCCCTTCACAAGTGCTGCAGGTGCACGTGATCTGTTGAATCCATCTTATACTATCCTCAAATAAGCTCTAATGCATTGCCATTGCAACTTACCTATGATGAATTCACAGCTTTGCGCGGGCATTTCACGCGTTGGATGGATCAGCGTCACATTTGCGTATATGAATTCCTGATTGGTTGATAGCAAATTTCAAATATTAAATGGAACGATACAATAACATTATTAACCAGTTAATGGCTATTTCAAATTTTCAATTCTGTTCAGAACTATACAATTTGACTTCATTTTTGTTTCTGGTTATGTTCCTGTCAAAATTTCGCTCGATTACGATTTCCATTTCCATTTTCATTCCTTGAACCAGTTCAGAGCCCTGGTAGAAATATTATATACATATATAAATAATTTTTATGCTAACTACTGAATTAACCAATGTTAACACATTGAACTGTATTGTTAATTGTAACTATATATTGTTGTTTATTACATATGATATTTGTACATTTTTTGGTTTGAAAAAAGAGAAAAAATGTGTAGTGACTCCAGGACAGAGAAGCACCTTTCTAATCTAAAGGTTTTATGCAACTTTTGGGAGTATAAAGGTGCCAGGTTGACACAGATGGCGCTTCTGAAAATCCAATTTTTTGTCACTGATTTGTCAAATATATCAGATTAGTGACATCGAATCTTTAAAAGATTTTCAGATTTTAGTTTGAGAATAATGCACCTTTATTAAAATTTATTTGTGGTGTAATATTTATCAGATAACACTGTTAACAGCATGTAGCCTATATGAGCTACACAAATGCACTGATTACTTTACAGGTCAGTCAAGCTTCTCTTCTCTTCTCTTCTCTTCTCTTCTCTTCTCTTCTCTTCTCTCTTCTCTTCTCTTCTCTTCTCTTCTCTTCTCTTCTCTTCTCTTCTCTTCTCTTCTCTTCTCTTCTCTTCTCTTCTCTTCTCTTCCTGTGTAAATAAGGCATTCATGACATCATGACATCTATGTTGTTTACCAAGACCTGGATGGCTGAATGGTCCAAAAATAACTATATAAAATAACTTAATGTGCTTGTGAGAAGTTTAGCATTACTAGAAAATAACCCTTCTCAAAATGAGTAGCATGTATTTATAAATAGAAAAAATGGTAACTTAAATGTCTTTACTGCCACTTTGTTGAATTAAAGTATACATTTCTTAAAATAGTGAAAAATATTTTTTTGAAGGTCTGTGGTCACAGAAAAGTATTGTCCATTTCTGAAGAGCACATCTATCATGAAGAATAAAACTGAGCATCAGTGTAAAATGTAAAGCCATTGGTAGCTTGTTGTCTGATAGTTGCCCATTTTCAATAGCCTCAGGAAATGACTCCTCAGACATTTGACAACTCTTGAGTCTGAACAATTTGTGGTTTCTTTTCCCAAAGAGAAAGAACACACTGAACGCAATGCTGAAATCGGCCATGCAGAAAATTAAAGGCAGACTTTTCTCTTACAGCTCTGCTGACTGTTTGTCTCCGTTTTATTCCTCCTAAAGGAATGGTGTTTTCATTTGATGCTCTCGTTTTACAGCAATGTTGGCATGGCTTTGCTCCAGAGTCACATCTCTCTGTCTCTTTCCCACAATGCTTAGTCCAGCCCACTATTTCCACTGTTATGACAATGACAAATACATCATAACAAGAAGAATGGAATGGACTCATACTTTAGATTTTTAAAGGAATACCAATAAAAAAATAAAGAGCGATGATAAGCTTATGGTAAATGAACAACAATATTAATTTTGTTAATTAAATGATGAAAATGATAATTAAAGGTTTATTATTATTATTACTACATCAACAATAATGAAGATGAGACATTGTAACAAAAATAGAATTAAATTATTTTAATTAAAATGTACTGTTGATGAAATACAGTATGAGAAAGAAAAAAAAACCATTGACCATGTTTTTGTGAAAATAAATATTATGTATTTTGTTTATATCAATAAATGTGTGTGTGTGTGTGTGTTTGTTTGTGTGAGTGTGTACATACATATACACATCTTTAAATAGTACATGTTTTCATAATGTTGGTCTTTTATAGTTTGACCAGGGGTAGGGTGACCATACGGGCCATTTTTATGGGACGCACCCTTGCCAGGATTTCTACATTGCCTAAAATATCCAGCTTTTGGCTGTTTGCACTGTGCAATTTTAGTACATGTTTGCATGTGTGACGCGCCATGATTGGTCTTTTATGTACAATACCTGCATGTTATTGGTCAAACTACTTTGGATGTTTTAGGCAATATAAAAATCCTGGCCTGGACGTGTCCCGTATTAATGGCACATATGGCCACCCTAACCAGGGGCATTTGCATAAATATTGCCAATTTGTTAAGACTGAGTCCTAAGAACTAGTCTGATTAGCAATAAGCCAAGGGGTAATAAGTCTTAGATTTAATTTTATATATGTGCATATATATGCATTGACATCACTTTCCGCCTGTAAAACTGCAATTAAAACAACTGATAATCAGTTTAAACTAAAGGTTGTTGGACTCAATACAGTGTTCCTTACAACTTACAAAAGATCCAGTGGTCCATGGATATTGATATTCAGCCAGGAATGTTTCCTGGCATTTATATGTGCCTGATTTCAATGCCGGGAAAATCATTAAAGCAAATTTGCCTGTGAACGCATTTTGTAAACACAAAATAGGTTTGTCTAAATCTGAGTGATCACTTAATATTTACTCACCCCCATGCCATCCAATATGTCCGTGTATTTCTTTCTTCAGTTTAAAAGGAATTAAGATTTTTGAGGAAAACATTCCAAGATTTTTCTCTAATATAGTGGACTTCAATGAGGATCAGCGGGTTGAAGGTCCAAATTGCAATTTCAGTGCAGCTTTTGGGGTTAAAAAGCATATAATTTTTAATTTTTTTAGAAAATTACCAACTGTTTCACTACATAAGACCCTTATTCCTTGGCTGGGATCGTGTAGAACTCTTTGAAGCTGCATTGTAACTGCAATTTGGACTTTCAATTTACCCATTGATATCTATTGAAGTCTACTATATGGAGAAAAATCCAGCAACATTTTCCTCAAAAACCTAAACATCTTTTTGACTAAAGAAAGACATGAACATATTGGATGGCATGGTGGTGAGTAAATTATCAGGAAATTTTTATTCTGGAAGTGAACTAATCCTTTTAACATAAAATCTACACATATGTGTAAAAAATGCTATTTTCGTTGACTGTCAATCAGATTAAAATGGACTGCATTTATGACATTATAAAATATTTTGATCAAAAGACTAAAACAATGAATACTAAAAATAACTGACTATAGTATTAGGTATAAATGAAATTAAAATGATGCACAGTTAACAATGGGTCCAAGCCATCAGTTTTTTCTAAACACAATTACTGATCTTGTACTAAAACATATCCATACATGAGTTTTATACCTGCAAGCTTTATCAGTAATGTGCTAACTAAGACCAGAAAATAGACACTTATGAAGTCATTCATCTAGCTTCACAGTGAGGAGGAAGTGTCGTGGTTCATCTCTCAAACAGTATCTCTCTTTCCTCCATTATCATTCCTCCCATGGCAATCAGCTCAGATCAGTGAGGATAAGAGGGAGAGAGGAAGGAGTGATGTGTAAGCTTCCTGTGGAATGTGCCTAATATCTTCTCTTGAAGTTTGTGTATTGTTTGCATGAGTGTGTGTGGGTTCTACTTAAGCTGGGAAGACAGATGTGAATCCACAATTGCCCAAATGCACCTGTTTCTTTCACGCACAAGCCTGTATCTGGTAGGCCTTGCAAAACCGCTCATTCTTACTTGTCATCCATAAAAGTAGTATAGCGACTTAGTGCCAAGTCAGTGTTTATCTTATGTAAATTACTCACCGTATACTGGTCCGCTTCAGTGGTCTTTGCTGTTTCTGGCATGTCTAGCGTTGAAAGTGGGAGACATGTGGGTGAGAAATGAAAGCTTGCATTTCTCAAAGCCAATTTATTCTGTTTTCATTGTCATAAACAGTGCAAAATCAGTCATTCTCACTCTTGAATAGTTTCTGTCAGACACTAGGTGACTAACAGTTTTGGATTGTGAATATAGTCTAACTCAAAAGCTATCTGACTTCATGCTGTAACCCAGGCTCATTGGACTCTGCCTTTCTTCAAAACCTAATACATTTCTCCAGGTACATTTCACTGCACTTTTAACTTTTCATGTCCAAGAGATGTTCTACACACACTCTCTCTCTCTCTCTCTCTCACAAAAAAAAAGAAAGAAAAAAAGAAAAAAGTACATAGCACAAAAGCTGTCACTGTGGCAGTTCCCTTTCAAAAGTTACTATTATGTTCATTTAATGTACTAATACTAATGTGTACACTTAAGGTTCTAATATGTACCTTTAAGGCACTCATATGCACCCTTCAGGGACAAATGTGTATCTTTTGAAAAGGTACCACAACAGTGACAGCTTTGATTTTTTTTCTTTTTTTTTTTCTTCTCGAGAATGTATAAGCGGTGTATATTTTTTATTTTTCCTTTGCATATGTGGGTTTATTAAACAGCACGGGGTCATGAAAAACCTGCTTGTAGATACAAAATGGTTGCAAAATGATATTGCACGTTTCACTGCTGTTTTAAATTTTCTCAGAAACAGTTAAAGTGACTGTTGTAAGGTGTTTGATATACATATAAATTGCATATGAATTGCAAATATATTTGGCAAATATATTTAGCTCACTATACAAAATAAACATCATGCACTTAATTGCATTTTAATTGCAATGAAAAGAAAATGTATTATAGATTAAATGCATATTACATGTGATTAGTTCAACCTAAGTGTGCTTTTTTGATATGTAATTCCATTATTACATCTATTGTCGAATGTACTGACAAATAATAAAATATAGTTTTTATAGTATGTGATATCTCTCTTGTATGCCATGTTTTTAAAAAAAAATATTGTAATTGCACATTTGAAATTATGACGTTGCAGTTTAGTACATTCAAAATATATTAAATACATAACAAATAACGCACAAATAATCAAGCACTTTGTATGTGCTTTAGTATGATAGTAAACATAAAAATAAATGTATTTCTTTACAGAATGCCACAAGATTGTTAAAACATAATGATTTAAAATGTAACTTTAAATAAAAACTTTACATTTTAAATGATTGCAAAGTACCTTTTATAAAAACGCACTTAAGTGTGCAAAGAATCGGTTATAAAAGTGTATTTGCTTTAAGTACACTTAAGTGGATTTTTTTTTTCATCAATATCATATTACTTGCTACTAAAATTAAATAATATTCAGTCTAATTCAATTAAATTAAATTCAATTCAATGAGTAAGTTTTATTTAAAAAATTCCCTCCTGCTTGAAAAAATTACAGAAATAAATATGATAATAAATAATACGTAACTTCAATTATATCATGTTTGTTTAAATCACAATATTATTTTAAAAAGTAGTAAGTTATTGTCACGATCGCTGCTGGAAGGACAAACACACAAACACAACATAGTAGACCTGACAAACAATGACTGAATGGACAGGACCTTAAAGGGGTCATGTGACATTGCTAAAAATAGCATTATTTTGTGTATTGGTGTAATGCAATGTGTTTATGCAGTTTAAGATTCAAAAAACACATTTTCCACAAAATGTACATTATTGTTGCTCCTCTATGCCGCGCCTTTCTGAAACACGTAGATTTTTACAAAGCTCATCGTTCTGAAAAGCGAGGTGTACGCTGATTGGCCAGCTATCCAGTGCATTTTGATTGGCTGAATACCTTAAGCGTGTGATGGAAATGTTACGCCCCTTACCATACTGTCATGCCGTGTGTCCCGGCACAACAAGACAAAACAATGGAACCCATTATAAACGAGGCATTTGTTGCATCCAGTGGGGAAATTACTGATTATAAATACTTAAAATAAATATCTTTTTTGCCTTGCTTAAACATAAAAACCATGTCTGCATTTGTGATCCGAGAAACGACAAACAACAAGCACTAACGCTACTCTACACTGCTCAAAACTCGCGTTTGAATCAGCAGTGGCAAATTATTTAAATATGAAAATGTACTTACAGGCTGTGAGTCAGAAGCGCCAGACTGTCCTTGCAAAGTTGGAACTGCCCCACTTTATAGAAACAGACAATTGTAGGCTACTCTCACAGGAAACAGTCCTCATCCTCCGCAAATTGCGCTGCACACATCTGAATATTTGGGTTGAACTGTCTCGGAACAGTGTTGAACCATTAATTTCTAGTTGTGTCCTTTTTGGAAGGCCAGACAAAGTAGTTTCGCTTTCACAATGAAACACACAACGTCTCCACAACATGGCCACGGAGGCAACAGCGAGAATAAAAGTCACGCCTTCTTTCTTTGCGTGACCGTTTGGGCAGCATTATGCAAATCTTCCCACATTGTGACATAGACATGTGGGGCCGTGCTAGAAAGAGCCATTTTAGGTAGGAGTGGTTGACTCTTAACTTTTATAAAGAATATATATTTGGATTTGAGACTTTAGTCTTTCCAACTTTACAGATCTTCTTTATGCACCAAGAGCTTGTAACACTCCAAAGAGAAAGGAAAATTTAAATTGCATCATATGACCCCTTTAAATACACAGACAACTGAGGGAATTGGGAGGAACACAGGTGAACAGAATGACTAATTAGACGAAACGAGAACAGGAACATGGCCAAATAAGGGCACACAGGAACAGAAATAGGGTCAAAAACACAACAGCACAGGTCCATATTCCTGACATATCACCACCCTCCCGGAAGGCGTGTCCTTGCACCGTAGGAACAACCAAGGGAGGGAAGGGTGGGAACTTGGGAGGAGGCGCGGGAGGAGGATGGGTAACCAGGAGGGGGCCGGAAGACAGAGTCCATGGCGGAGATGGCGGAGATGGCGGAGATGACGGAGGAGCCAGGGAGGAGCCAGGGAGATGACAGGAAGGGCTAAGAGCAGGAGAAGCCAAGCAGGACCCAGGCCACAGCCATGATGGTGACCCACGGGGGAGCCGACGGAGGGAGGAGCCATAGTGGAGGAAGGGCCAACGACTCCAGGGGGCCGAAACAACGGCAGTGGAGGAGGTGGCGGAGGAGACTGAGGCAAAGATGGAGAGCCGATGAGCCAGGGCGACAGGGAGGTTCTGCTGAGATACTAGGCTCTGAAGTTTCGCGCAGTGATGGCTCATCAGAGATCCGTTTGTTGGTGGTGTGGGCTCTGGGTAGGTGGTGAAGTTCACTCGAGGACCATATTCGGACGAAAGCGCTCTCCACAAGATGTTTAAACTGGCGTCATAGAATGCACAGAGCGTGTCGTCCGGCAGTGGCGGACTGGGACAGTAAATCAGGCCGGGAATTTGACTCCACCCCAGGCCACCTCTGTTGGTGCAGTCACCACCACCCAATTCATGTGTTCACCAGACTGCTAAACTTGTAGGCTAACCCTGTTAGCTGATGTAACAGGTAGACTACCATACATAATATGAATGGATAAATAAATAAACCCTCAAAAACTCACTAGGAATCCACCATCTCTATCATCTTTCCCTGAATCCCTCTCTCTCTCACTCTGCACATCTAGTTTCTCTGCTATATGAAATAAGCACTTTCAATAATCTATATTAATTGTGCAGCCATCAGTTGTATGTCCCCATGATCACAGTCCTACTACTGATGATCTTATAAATCATAAAAGCACATATTGTTCTAAGAGTATAGCCAGCATGTTTAGTTTTGCTTATAGCTTAAACTTTACCTGAAGGTTCCTGCTCTGACTCAAAAGCTGAACTGTCAACCCCCTCTTGTTCAACAGCAGGAGCACTTGGAGCACTAGTGCTACTGTTGCTTCCTTCGTCACCTTCAAAATAAATAAATAAACATTGTAGACTAGGCAACATATTGTAGGCTAGAAATGGAAAATCAAAATTTCTGGTTAAATCTGGCACTAAAAAAATACTGTGTCCCCATATGTAAAACAGTGTGCTAGTTTGTCATAAAGATGCTCTTTTAAAACTTCTATCATTATATATATTTGTAATTTTTTTTAGAAAAGTTTGTATCTATTGTAAGTCTATTTGGACGAAAGCGTCCGTCTGCCAAATGATTACGTAAATATAAGGGGTGGAACAGTTCAACTTTTTCACGGTTAGGTTTGTTTCACAGTTTTAGAGTCACTGTTTCGCTACCGTTGTATCTGCTATGTTTATGGAAAAACGATACTTTCAAAAAATATATATTTTATCATATTATTAAGAATATTCTAACTACAAGGAACAGCACAAATAAATACAATAGAGTAAAGCTACAAATAAAATAAACTGACTTTCAGGGTTTTTTAGGTAGGTATAGCATAGTTTTTAGGTACATAAATTGAATAAAGTAATCAAATGTAAAACAGCATTGCATTTTGGACTACAGATTAAAGATAAATCTTTATTAAAGTTACAAAAGCTTTTCAATCGAGAGCAGTGAGTGATTTCTTTGTTGTTGCTGTTCGATTAATATAAAGTTCGATTAAAAGAATGCACTGATCCAGTGTTCGTATTCGTATTGAACAAGAGTGAATGGTTTGGCCACGTTTTTTTTTTTTTTTTCTCTTCATCGCTGTTGTTGTAATGTCTTGGAAGCCAGAACGTTCATCCATCAACAGAAACATATATTAACTGAACCCTGTTTGTTTTACGTGTAATTTATAGTAAACCATATTACAGATGCTTTGTCAGATTTAAGTTGAACAGCGCTTCCAGCGCATGCCGAACCGTGTGTGGAGAACCGAACAGTTCGATTTTTTCAGTGAACCGTCCCACCCCTAGTAAATATAATGTAAATGTAATGCTGACCGACCTGCTCCCTTACTGGTGAACATGGCTGGGATTTTGCATCAACTTAATGCGTCTGTGGCCAGGGCTTTTCTCTTTTTTATACGTTCCCGCTCTGCTCCTCCTTTGCTTTTTACGCTCCTTTTTTTTTGCACGGTTTTCTAAGATGAAGCCTGCCTCTGGATATAGCCAATTAGGCAGTGCTTAGCTGATGTTGGGTCATGTGGTGGTGTCATTTTCACTCCGCGATCGCGCCTGATTCGTAGATTCATAAATCCGTCAATTAATTAGCAGTTGCATCCCAGCCTATTGCACGTCAGCCTGATCGACTGCACAGCGGCAGCCGGCAGGCCAGAATGACCATCAGGCCACCGGGAAATGTCCCGGTGCTCCCGATGGCCAGTCCGCCCCTGTCGTCCGGGTAGCTAGTTAGAAGAGCGAGGACCAGTAACAATCTGGTATGGCCCTTTAGCGATCTCTCCCCCTGCTCCAGCAGAAACACACAACGGAAACAAAAAAAAAAAACCACTGTACACTGTAAAATCCAATAGTTTACCTTACTTAGATTTAATTAGCAATCTTTACTTAGTTGTTATACTTACTAGGCTTTATTAAGTTACAGCTACTTTCAAGGCAAATAAAACAATTTACTTACTTAAAATATTTAAATAGCCACAAAGGAACCAATGACAATAAACCAGTGAGAGACAGCAGTGCACTAATATGTTGCTAATGTGCAACATAACAACAGAAGAAGAAGAAAAGAAAAAGAGTTTTTTAGACTTTTCACTCATTTCCTCCATGTCTGCAGTTATCGTTCACTAATTGCATTCACTCATTTCCCAAAGTCATCATTGAATTTTCAATACAACTGAAATATTTGAGAGAACAGCACATAAGATAACTTCATAAATTGATGTTGATTTTCCTAAAATGTGTGTTGTTGTTTGTTTTACTCACCATTATAGTGCTTAGCGTTCCCTTTGGTTGGGCACTTGGAACTTTGTTTATGTTACTATAATTTTCTTTCTGTTAATGCAGCAATGCAATAAAATATCAGAGTAATCTGGTTTCAAGGGAAGAAAAGTAATAAATAGGTTGCTTTTAAAAAATAACCTGTCTTCTAATTAAATCAACAATGTATTTTTTTGTGTGTGTGCTTTGTGTTTATCAATGAGCTTTTGCAAAACTTTTCATAAATACTTTGAGAAGCTTATAACTGGGTAATTCTTAGATAATTTGTGATAATATGCTGAAGTCACACACAGACTTAAACATTCAGCACGGGAATCACAACAATGGGAATAATTCAATTTCATTTATTTTTATTAATTGTAACAATAACCATTTTATTTGCTCTTTTTGTTGTGCTTCTGCTGACACAAGGCAGCAAATAAAATTTGCTAATAAAATCAACAACTGTAAAACAAAGCAACTGTATAATTTATTCTGCCCAATGCACTTTGGGAGTCAGTGAGTAGCTATACTAAGTCATGAGTAAACCTAAATTAAAGGATCAAGTAACCTACAGTTCTTTTTTAGTTACTAGAACTCTCGTGTAAGTGTACTAAGCGTTTGTCAGTACAACATACTATTACTATTTCACTTTACTTAGTTTTTTTAAGGCAATCAGTTTGCATGCTTTTTTTAAGTAAGCCCAACTAATTAGATTTTACAGTGTAGGAAAAAAAAAAGGAAAACAAAAAGAAGGAAAACACGCAGAAAAACTGTTTTGGTCGGGTCTTCTGTCACGATTGCTGCCGGAAGGAACACAGGGCCGTGGATAATCGAAATAGTCTTTAATAATCTAAAAACACAGGGCATATCCACACAGGGACCTGGGGTGTATTCCAGAAAGCAGGGTTAACTTACCGTGAACTAAACCCTGAACTCTCGGTTGATTAACCACAAACCTTGCTAACTCGAGGTATGTGGTTCCAAAAACGCGTCCGGGAGTAAGTTCATTCAGCTCAGAGTATGTTCCTGGTTAAGACTCAAGGCATTCTCAACAGAGCGACGAATCGACGAGTCACTATGGAAACGGACGCTAACAAAAAGCGCGCCAAGCTGTTTCTTTCTTCTTCTTTTGTTCATTAGCTGTTTACATGCTTAGTGCATATCGCCACCTAATAGATGGCTGTGCAATCATTTTTATTTTTTTCCATTTAATCTTTAATCCTTGAGAATGTGAATTATAGTGTTTGTTTTATGCTAATTATATATTTAGTCATATCAGATATGTATTTTGATTTAGAATTTAGACATTATAGAAAATGCATGTGTGAGATAATATAACATGTAATAAATAAAATAAATAAATGTATATATGTGGGTATATGTATATAAATGTATATAAGCAGGTTATGTGACATACCCGGGTATGTTTAAGAGTAAGTAAACGGATAACCTCAACTTTTTGTTCCAAAAACGGAGGTAACTTTCAGGGTATGTTAGTAGTCATAGCAACTCACTCTCTGAACTTCCTGATGTTCCAGGGTTAGTTCACTTCAGTGAGCCTTCAGTGGGCATGACAGATAGCGCACAACATTATGTAATATTATATGTAATATAGCCTATTATATATATATATATATATATATATATATGATATATATATATATATATATATATATATATATATATGATATGTATGTAACTGAGATATATGATATGTTAATTAATAAATAAGGTAATATATTATCCTAATATGATTATTTATTTTATTGGCATATATAAGATTTATCTGTATAAATTATAAAACACTATGACAAGGTAATGTTTAACTTATATTTATTTATTTTATTTATTACATGTTATATTATCTCACACATGCATTTTCTATAATGTCTAAATTCTAAATCAAAATACATATCTGATATGACTTAATATATAATTAGCATAAAACAAACACTATAATTCACATTCTCAAGGATTAAAGATTATGGAAAAAAATTAAAATGATTGCACAGCCATCTATTAGGTGGCGATATGCACTAAGCATGTAAACAACTAATGAACAAAAGAAGAAGAAAGAAACAGCTTGGCATGCTTTTCTTAGCGTCCGTTTCCATAGTGACTCGTCGATTCCTCGCTCTGTTGAGAATGTCTTGAGTCTTAACTAGGAACATACTCTGAGTTGAATGAACTTACTCCCGGACGAGTTTTTGGAACCACATACCTCGAGTAAGCAAGGTTTGGGGTTAATCAACCGAGAGTTCAGGGTTTTGTTCACGGTAAGTTAACCCTGCTTTCTGGAATACACCCCTGTTCGACATGACCTCAATCAATCATCTTCAACTTGTGAGGCATTTAATGCACCAAATGCAATCTATTTCTACCCTTTTTGTCATCAGTCACACACAACACAACCATCAAACCGCTTTACAGATCAATATCACACCTGGAAATAATCTACTTGCTTCGTTTGGGTCTCAATCAGAGAGTCCTGATAACAAATACTTTTGAACGAATAACAAATAAGAACTGCTTTCTAACAAAGAATGAATGCTTTCCCTGCCAGCATCAAAATGATGCCTGATGGAGTCTCAAAAACTCAAAGCAACCAAGTTTAGGAACCGTGTGCTTGAACAGACTACAAAGAACAAGATGATGTAATGAGAGCTAAAAACGATTAATGTGAACTCCTGCTGCACCTAGTCACTTTCCAATGACTGATAACCAAGAGTGGACTGATTTATTTACTCAGAGGAGTTTAAAACAACCAGGTGCAGCTACAAAAAAATCACTTTCTTTTTCAGCTTTTTTTGTTTTGCTTTTTTTTCCTAAGTAAAAATAAATAAATAAATAAACATCTTTACAACAATATGTGTTGTGAATGGACACAGTGTGGGCTGCCAAATGTCCATGTAACAAAGTGATACACACCCGGGTCTGATAAGCCTGTCATGGGCCTGCATCGGCTGAGGGTATCTTGTGATAAAGGGCCGAAAAACCAAATGAGACTGGGGTACACAACTGATGAAGTGTTGCAGTGGTGGAAACACCATACAAAGGTCATTGGCAACATCACCTCAACAAAAGGCATCTTTCACCCAGGCTAAATTTCACACAGAAACTGGGATCTGGTGGACATCAGATAAAGTGTCTCACTGGCATCATCCATGAAAGAAAAGTACACTTCATCTAAATGTCAAGGATCCCCACCCAATGACTGCAGCAACGAATTGTACCATCTTCATCTATCCATCTTACCATACTAGTCCTTTTTCTTATTGTTCCCCAGTCACGCATAAAGAAGAGTGTGTATATACACTAGTCAACATTTGAAGTGGATCAAAACCTTTCATCAAAATTGTCCTAAAACCAAAATGTGTTCTTGTCTTAGGACAACAAACTAACTTTTTTATCCACTTCAAATGTTGACTACTATATATATAATTTTTTGTTTAACCTGATGTAGCAAAATAACTAAAGCTTAAAGTTAAAATGAATAAAAAAAAGACATAAAAAAAACAATAATAAAAATGACAAAAATACAACAAAATTGCTACAACTTGAACAAATAAACTGTGATTAAGTTAAAAGGTATTGCTTTAGTCCATTTCAGGTCATCTATTCTAAATACTACTACTAATAATAATATTGTTTTTCTAAAGAAAACAGAAGTTTTTATTTTTTATTTATTTATTTAATTTGTTTGTATATCACGGTAAATAAACCAAATTTTCAGTAAAACCATTTTGCCCTTCCTAATTCCTGAAAACAATGTGATATAGTGTTCATGCTTGATGGTTAAAAGAAAAAAAATTGTCCCATTTCATAACATATTATGCAGTATGGTGGATGTAATACATTTACATTTCATGAAGTATTATTGAGTCATATGGGGAAACCAACCAGGCTCTCACAGGGAGAAATATTATTAAAGCGGTAATAACAGTAAACAAATGACATCAATATTTGTGTGGTCACTTGTGGCCATGAAACTATAAACAGTTTCAGGCTAAGATTAGATATATTTTGGACATAATATATAACATATTTTGGAATAACAACAGCATTTTTGAAACATATGTTCTTAATTGCAGGATAATATCATTTTGGAGAAGATCTTAAAAGGGCACAGAGTTCTTACAATGTGACACCACAGTGAATCAGATATATTAACCCTCACTGACTAGTTCTGCTGGAAGTCACTGATATGAATCAAGACGGAAAACTGTCAAAAGCAAGTAGCAAATACGTGGGAGGGAGAACAAGAACTAACAAGAACCAAATGATAAGTCTTGCATAACCAGAGATTCCCAGTGGACTTCAGTGCTGACTCCATCATGATCTCATGCATAACTGCCTTTAGCCATGATTTACAACCTTTAAAGCACAATTTCAACATTTATTTCGCTCCTGTAAAAAAAGAAAACATGGCTACGGGAAGATCATGGGTTTGATTACCAGTGAATGCAGCGAAGTGATAAAATGTACACCTTGACTGCAATTAACTTTGGATCTACCAAATGCATAAATAGAATGTAATGCAAATGTTTATGTAGAGCAAGGAGGTATTTGAAATGGTTTAAAGACTAAATAAATATCTGTGTATTTAATAAAATTATATTAGCATTAAAAGCGAAGTGGGTCATTTACGCACCACTAGATTTCAAACAGAATTAAAAATAATGAATGTTTGCCAATTGGTCAGCCAAACAGGTAGCTCCACCCCAAACTCACTCCATTGGTTGGACTGTCGCTGTGTCAGACTGGTCAGAGTACTCCAACAAACAGAACAATGTTTTGATTGCACCATAGTATTTACAGTTTATGGGGGAATCAGCCTATCAATAAAGAACAATACAAGTACAAGTACAATACAATACATTTTTTTTAAACAAAATTAAATTAAATTAAATTAAATTAAATTAATGTGAAATATGTGAAAATCATGACTTATTTTTTTTTTTTTTTTTGTCAACATAGTTCCAGCAATATATAGTATCCTGTATAGCAGGGGTCAGCAACCTATGGCGCACGTGCCAACAGTGGCACACAGAGGGATAATCTCTGGTACGCGAGCATTAGGGAAAACTGCATATTGACGTACATTTTGAGGTAATAACTTCTCATAGTCACACATCCTGTTAGGAGCTATGAATACTATTATATTAAAGTGTGAGAATTCACTTACGCTAGTCTATGAATGCGTGCGCGACCGCTGCACATGCTCGCACTTCAGACCTGCTGTATAGTAATAATAGTATCCTGACTGACAACACAAAAATATTGTTGTGAAAACATGAAAACATGAACATTAAAGCGAGTTCACACATGGTGTTGTCAGAATATCATATGCTCATCTCAGTACAAAAGGTATTGATGCTTACAGCTGCTTGTTATCAGACCTGCTTAGAAGTACGTGATGGGTGAAGTATCAGGGACCATTTTGAACATGTTCCGGATTGAAATACTCGCTCTGCTATTCATGTTCCAAGTGCTGAGTGGGCCAGGGACAGGGAAGCAGATATTTATGTTCGACTGCCAAATGGAAGCGGATGATCTGCCCAGACTGAGTGGAAGATGAGTGAAAATCTAAATAAATACAAAAAGCAGAAATTGCCTTTTTAAGTCAATTACGTCCATGAGAGATGGAAAAATGACAGAAGTGAGTGATTAAAAGTTTTTGGAAACTGTTATGTGATAGGGCACCAAGCATTGTATTTGTTAATTACATTTTTAAAAAGCTAAGTATTTTTTCCACATTTCTATGATACTGACAAGCATTTAAAGCAGAACTCAAAGAGAAAAATGATAAAGTGCTTCAAAATCTTCATTTGCCAAAAAACTTATTTTTTTTATGAAATATTTTTTATTATCATAAAAAAATTAATGTTTAGAATTATATTACAAAAAAAAATATATATTATTATTTTTAGTAAAAAAGTGGCCCTTTATAAACTCTTTATAAACATTTTGTACATTAACTGTTAACTGATTTCCCTGATCAGAAAGGGTCATGGCATGATGTTTTCCATCCCAGAATGCTCGAAGTGTCGACATGCTTCATGCTGAGCTGTGTGGTTGAAACTGAAGAGGAAAATTTCAAATAGTCATGCTCTCCTTGCAGCATCTGGCACCAAAAGCAATAGTATCATAGAGGCCTTTATCCAGTCCCACAACAGTCAAGTATGGGAAAAAATGACATTGAACAAACAACTGTAATTAGTTTTAATGACTGATTAAGGTTACATAGTGCTTTACAACACACAAAACAGATTTTCTTTTAAGATAATGTGCATCAGACCGAGAGATTTACTGCTACTAAAGTTCTAATACATGGATCCCATTCCAAAGTATGATGATAATTACATTAAGTGTCATTTTTTCCTTCTCATTTAAGCTATTTATTATTTTAAAGAAGAGAACCATTCACAACAGTCTAAACGTAGAAATAAATGAATCTTCCACTGTCTGAGTTGCTCTTGGACCCTGGCCATTGGTGCCTGGTTGGCGCATGAGCAAATTAGTCTGGTCAGAAGTTATTGCTATTCTGACACAAGTCCTGCTTTCCTCACCCAAATACGGATCTTGACAACTTGTGAAGCAATTGAGAGAATTGTTTCGGATGAGAGTGAAAGGTCAGCTTTGAATAAAACCAAATGTCCCATCATGCTCTGATCCTGTCAACAATTTTAAGAAGGTCCATGATGCACCTGGGCACTGTATTACCTGGCAAACTCCAACAAGAGTCAACTGACTACCATGAACAATGAGAATGAGAGAATATACTAACATAGATTAATCATAAAAAAAACGATAATAAAGAGTTGATGTGCCTTTGCTTTCCCTTTCGTTTTGCACAAGCACTTATTTCTCTCTCTCTCTCTCTCTCTCTCTCTCTCTCTCTCTCAGTCTCTCTTTCAACTTTTGAAAAGTTTCCACTGCATAATGCATTTTCAGTGCCAGTGTTTTTCTACTGCATGAGAGTATTTATCAATTTCATTCAAACCAACTGCTGAAAAATGTTAAGAGCTAATCATTTTTCCACATTCAGCTGCAGAAAAATGGGTTAAAAATGGGTAAAATTCCAATGGCATGAACTGAATTCTGCCTTATTTCACAATTATTTTAAGTAAATGAACTGGTGTTGAGGAAAAAAGTAGTGAAAGGTGACTATTAATAATAGCAGCTGAAAAAAAGCTAGTGTTAAAGGGGTCATATGATGCGATTTAAATTTTTCCTTTCTCTTTGGAGTGTTACAAGCTCTTGGTGCATAAAGAAGATCTGTAAAGTTGCAAAGACTAAAGTCTCAAATCCAAAGAGATATTCTTTATACAATTTAAGACTTGTCCACGCCCTCCTAAAACGCCTCGTTTAAACAAGCCCCCACATGTCTACTTCACTGTGTGGGAAGATTTGTATAACACTGCTCAAATGTTTACGCAAAGAAAGAAGGCGTAACTTTTATTCTCGCTGTAGTATTGTTGTTGCCGCCGCCACCATGTTGTGGAGATGCTGTGTTTCGTAGTGAAAGCGAAACTACTTTGTTTGGTCTTCCAAAAGAGGACACAACTAGAAATCAGTGGTTAAGTTGTATTTACAATACTGTTCCAGAACAGATTAACCCAAATATTCAGATGTGTCGAGCGCATTTCATGGAGGACTGTTTCCTGAATCTGCAGAGTGGTCCACAATGCGTCTGTGCACAAAGGCTGTTTCTATAAATTGGGGCAGTTCCAACTTTGCAAGGAAAGTCTGCCACTTCTGACACACAGCCTGTAAGTATGTTTTTTATATTTAAAGAATTTGCCACTGATGATTTGAACATAAGTTTTAAGCAGTGTAGAGTAGTGCTTGATGTTTGTCGTTTCTCCAATCACAAATGCAGACGTGGTTGTATGTTTACGCTGCGCGATACGTAACGCAATGCGGAAAAACACAGTATAAGTCATTATAATTAGTAATTATGTACCCACTGGATGCAACAAATGCCTCATTTGTAATGGGTTTTATTGTTTTTTTCTCGTCGTGCCGGGAGAAGGCATCACAGTATGTTAAGGGCGTAACCTTTCCGTCACATGCTTGAGGCATTCAGCCAATCACAATGCACTGGATAGCTGGCCAATCAGAGCACACCTCGCTTTTTCAAAACGATGAGCTTTGTAAAAATCAATGCGTTTCAGAAGGCGGGGCGTAGAGGAGCAACAGTAATGCACATTATGTGGAAAATAATGTTTTTTTTTTTTTTAACCCTTAAACCGCATAAACACATTGCATTACATCAAATACACAACATGATGTTCTTTTTAGCACCATCATATGACCCCTTTAACAAATAAAATCTGCACAAGATATGCTTTTACTGTTACTATACTAATACTAATATTTTGCTTATACTATTTATTATTATAGATTTTATTTTTCAGGTAATGTAATGCAATTTTATAAAAAGCATTAACTTCATAAAATGTTGAGTTTAATAATTTAAAAACTAAGTTTAAAATATGTAAAAGGAATAGTTCACTAAAAAAAAAAAAAAAATGCTTGAGTTTGTTTTTTCATCAATTTTTTTTTTTTTTTTTTTTTTTTTTTTAGCATTACATCACTTGCTCAGCAATAGATCCTCTACAATGAATGGGTGCCATCTGAATGAGAGTCCAAACAGCTGATAAAAACATCACAATAATCCACAAGTAATCCACACAACTGACTTTTTTTTACTTTAAACCATAGTGTCAGGCCAAAATCCATAATAATGCTTCCTTCAGTGAAAAAGTCCATCCTCTGTTGTCCTCTCATATCAAAAATTCACTGAAGTACTGGTCTAGAACTGGTTTGGATTTGTGTTGGATTTTTTTGGCAATTGGTTTGAAGTTAATAATTAATCTGTTCATTACAAACACCCAACTTTTCACTTTGATGGACTGGATTCATGTGGGTTACTTGTGGATTACTGTGTTTTTAACAGCTGTTTGTACTCTCATTCTGACAACACCCATTCACTGCAGTTGATCCATTGCTGAGCAAGTGATATAATGCTAAATTCCTCCAAATCCATTCCAATGAGGAAACAAGCTCATCTGCATTTTGGATTTCCTGAGGGTGAACTACTTCAGTATTAACATAAAAAACAACATAGGTTTGTTTGCTTGTTGATAGTAAAAGATAAATGCTGTTCCATTTGCCTATAACCCAGAAACCATGTAATCATCAAATATAACTGTAACATTAGACCAAAAAAAAAAAAAAAAAAATTAAAAATCCTAGACACAGAGAGGGGAATTTGCCTCATTTTAGAAGTCCACTGCACTCCAGTGCTTCAGTGTCAGCCAGATGGAAAGCATCAGCAGAGGCTTTTGTCTCCCAGCTCTACAAAGCTCTCAGGAGATGCCCACTGACATGAAGGATGCTCCCCTCTGGTCTGCAGGGCCATGCACTGTCAATGCAGATGTTTGAGAACCTCATCCATAATAACAGACAGATTCACAGGGACGGCCCCCTCAGATGACCAGCTGTGTCTTTCTGACTCCAAACTGACAGAGCTAAGTGGTGGACACAGATTCAGATGACCCAGAGGAACCCAAGGCCCAAATGAACTGTCATGAAATCATGTCCAATTATGCATGTCAAACAATCTGGAAATAATTAGTGGACGGTCAGAGCAGGACAGAAGAAAACATAGCAAATGTTCTCATGATTATTGTCATGACAAGTTTAACGGCACTGGACTCGCTTGCAGTTAAGAGGCACAAACTATTATATTTGACACTGTACAAGAAAATAAATATTATTTATATCCTACAGGAAGAAAGCCAAGAAAATCTCTTATCTGTCTACATTGGATTTGGCTTGTATCCTTGAGTGAATTTGTACAAACATCTCAGACAGGTTATCTGAATGATGGAGGAGACTGGTACAGTTGCGTGTGGCCTTGTCTTGGCTGTAGAACTGTTCATATGAAGCCAAGTATTTTTTTTTTGTCAAACCTCAGGTCATTTTCTTCCAAATTTCAGATTATTTGACTACTAAAAAGTCATGAAAAACTGAAAAAAAATGTTGGTTTTGGATGAAGTCACAGAACAAATGGAATGCATTGAAGGCTGTTGTGCTGCATAAAGTTTGCTTGATTTCCATATTTTATTTGTTGATATGCAAAGTCAGCAGTAGTTAGCATGAACAGTTTTTATATAATAAAAAAATATTTTAAATATTGTAATCAAAATGAAAAATAAATAGGCCTATATAAAAGATACAAATATTTCAATATAGAAAATATTTAAAAATGTAATACATTTAAAAAGTAATCTGTAATTTTTTTTTAAATCTTATGTTTTTTTTATTTTTTTATTATTAAATATAGCATTTACTTTGCGATCTAAAAAGGACATGCCATAGACTTCCTTTCTTTTTTATATACTGCTAATTATAATTACTATAGTCTAAAAACAGACCATTTTATTTGAACTGTTTTTTTCCCCCTAAACAAGGGATTTTTCTGTTTTCTTTTTTTTTCAGGGACATTTTTATATCTTGTTCCTGTAGCTTTAATAGCAGTGAAAGTTAGTCCCAAACTATTTGAAATAATAAGCCTTTTTCCATTACACCAGGCAAGCGCTTACAATACATTTAAATCAATAGCAACTGGAAATGAAAGTAACTTCTTGTGACAGAGAATCCTGTGTTTTAAAGAAAAGAGCGAGCAGGGTGGGACACAGACAGGGTGCAGACAAGCTTTCATGATCTCACTGTCAGCTGATCCCACACAAAACACTTGTGCTTTAGCGCTCCAACCACAAAGCTTCAAGACAAAAAAAAAAGGGACAAGACCATTTACTTGACCAATTCACTGAGATTGTGAGTGACAAGAAACTGTAAAATTAGTGCATTTATAGCCAAGATGCCAATATTACACAGCTGCTATTTCTTTTGTGTTGATATAGAGTATTTCATCCTTTAATGCTCAAACCATAAGTTACAGGAACTCTAATTTGTGTCGGAAAGAAGTGTTTTGCTAAAATGCACATATTAAAGATTTTATTAAAGATTTGGTTTTTTGTTGTTTAAGATAGAGACTAGATGTTACTAAATGTTACTGTACTATATTATATCCATTTCTCACACTGTATATGTTGTGTCTCATATGCCATGCCAAACATTTCATTCCCATGTCCTGTTGAGATTGCTGTGACATTTACCAGCAGAATAGAATAGTATGCCAAACATTTCATTCCCATGTTGTTTTGATTTTTGTGTGATTTTTAAGAGGAGTATAGTATTGTTATATAGGTTTATATTTTAATTTGTTTCTTTTTTTATTTTATTGGTTATTTTTATGTATTTGTTTGGTTTAATCTTCTACGTCTTTTTATGAAGTTATTCCAGCTGTTTTAAACTGTTGTTCTCTTTTATATTTAAATTCCTAGTTTTGTGATTTTATTTGTTCATTGCCGTTATGAATTCATCTTTTTGAATTCAGAGTCTCAGTTGCTGACTCTGATGTTTTGACATCTCTGTTAATAGGCTACTGCTGAGGGAAAATTCAGTATTGTACTATACAGATGTATACAGTCTTTGTTGTAGTAAACTGATATGGACACACGTCAATAATTTGGCTGCTTTGGTCCTTTTAGAGGCCACTTTATTAATGACCAGCCACAATCACATGGGTTTATGAAGCGGAGACTACACCAATTTACTGCCGCAATTCATCATGCGGTTGAAAGTCTGTCTTGGGAAAGGATTAATGAGGTATGAGGCCCGGCTCCAGCCTTGACAAACTCCAAACAGGAGCTGTGTGCTGCATGGCACACGTTGAGAGACTTACACTGACGCTCATTCAGGGCTAGTGCTCGGTTTTCATTTATTAAAGCATAAACAGGAAAATGCCAATATGATGTCTTCATACAGAAAGGTTCAGATTTCAGTATTTTGTGTTATGATAGTGGAGTTTCATGGCACAGACAATAAAAAGCTACTCTCTGATCATGAAGTAAAAATCAATTTAATTGCATTTTTTATCTTTAGACTGCTACTTTGCTGCTCTACTGTGGATCCTGTTTTCATATCTTCTCTCATTTTTATAATGTGGTAATGACAGTGGTATAAACAAACAAAGAAATATTACTAATACTAATTACTGTAATGACAGGAATTACTAAATTTCAACTTTCTCACCCTTTAAAATCTAAAAAAGACAGACAGATACAGACAGGCAGACACAATAAAATAAAATAAAATTACAGTAAACAATTTTAAATAAATTGTTGCAATTTTTGGATGGATAAATAAATGGATAAATCAACAAATAAGTTATTTCTTTTTTTTCAATGATTTTAAACAATTATTTAAAATAATCATTGGAGACAGAAACATTCCTTTTATGCATACTATTCTCATAGACCTATAGAAGACTCAGCATGAAAGTTTTCCTTTGTTTCTTGCTTTTGCAAAGAAGTCTTCTTCAATGAGTGATTCTAATCACTAGCTTGCTAACTGAGTGCTGTGCTGATAAACACCGGTTTGATAATGTTATTATTAAAACATCGCAGACTGCACTATGACAAAAGCAGCCCTGTTTCAGGGCATTTCTTAGATACCGCAAATGCCCTGACCATTATTTTCCACACCAGGACAGAACGTCTAATTGTCCCCTTGATTATAAGGGGGAAGCAGGGGCCCCTGGGAACCCAAGTCTGAGAGGACACAGTTAAAGTCCCACATAGCAAGACATTTCCCTCCAAGATAATGCCTCTCGATTATAGTCCAAAATCCCTTACGTAATCCGAGGGGTGGGGAGCTCTTCAGTATACATGAACTGAGAAAAGCAAAGAAAATTCCCCCTTTTCCTTTTCCATGTGCTTCTGCTCAGAATTAAATGAGTCTGTGTAAGAATGCAGGTCTGTGTTTTCTCATGTATGAGTAGTTTAACACGTCTGGATGGCGTAGTCCAACACCTGTGTGCTAGAGGAGGCTGATACTGATGTAATGTTAGATGCTGCAGCACAGCCTGAATGCTTCACCCAGGGATCTGCTGTTATTATGGTCAGTGTTGTGCTCAGCAGCAAGCACGAGCTGACTTCCAGCTCTTTTTTCTCAACTAAGCTAGCGCAGCAATCAAATGCTATCTCTTTCTTTTAGGTGATGGAGAGCAGCCATTTACGAGTGTAAAGCTGTGTAGGTGTGAAACGTGTTAAAGTACAATTTACTGTGTTGTATAACAAAACTGCATTGTCAATGTTGCAAAGCCTTGGTAGGATTTTTATTGCTCATATTAAGTTTTATTACAGTATTTTATTTTTCCTAGAATTGACATGCAGATTTTTGACTTAGAGTTACAAATGTAATTATCTTTTACACAATAATAGCTGACTAACTGTACAATATCCCACTGATTAAATGGCTACTCAATGACTACATCTTACTAGTACCTCATCTTACAGAAAACAAACAAAACAAACAAACAAAAAAAGTCCTAAAAAGTCCAAAAAAGAACAATGCTGCAAACAATGTTACAGTAATATTAATAATGAAATCTTCTGAGGTCATTTTTACTACAATCAACAGTGACAGTAGTGCTGAGTTTCTTTTACACAGATGTGCAGAATGATGCAGGCACATTTTATTTTATTTTTTTCAATAACAGGCATGTAAAATAAGTTTAAAAAAATAATAATAATATTACAATATTCACATATGCATTACTATTTTACAGGGATTTTTTATTTTTAACAAGATGGCAGTTCCAAAACAGATAGGGTAATGTGTTTTTTTTTTTTTTTTTTTTTTTTTTTTTTTTTACAGAATACACATTGAATATTCTATGGAAGCCAGTTTTTGCCACAGAATAAAACATTAAACTATTTTTATCTCACAATTCTGACTTTTTTTCTCACAATTCTGAGTTTATATCCCACAATTCAGAACTGTGAGAAAAAGCTAAAATTGTGAGATAAAATATAACAATTACCTTTTTATTTTTTATTTTATTCTGTGATGAAAAGAAAATGCAAGATGTAAACTAACAAACATTAACAATGAGCAACACATTTTTATAGTACTTATTAATCTTTGTTAATGCTAGTTAATAAAAATACAACTGTGCATTGTTAGTCCATGTTAGTCTGTGTATATTTTAATAATGTATTAATAAATGTTAGAATCAATATTAATTTAGAAGTATTATTCATTGTTAGTTTGTGCGAACGAATGTAGTTAACTAATGGTAAGAAATGGAACCTTATAATAAAGTAAACTGAATGTGGGGAAACTTGAAAATTCAAGAAAAAACTTCTGAAATTCTCAGTTTACATCTTGCAACTCTAAATTTATATCGACATTAGAAACACAGTCTTAATTGTGAGATATAAACTATCCTGCGGCGCAAACAAGCTTCCATAATATTCATTTAAATTTTACATATTTTGATAATATAATCTTAAACGGGGTGTATTCTATGACTAATATAAAGTAAGAGAAAAGTATGAGTATTTTCTTACATTAAATGATTTTTAAGAAATCTCATTTGATCTGATCTCAATGCAACAACTGATCAGAAGTATTCCTGGGAAATAAGTGAGAAAAATGGATAGCAGCTCAGATAATTCAGTATCAGAAGAATTTGATGACTTCATCTTCAACTTTTTATTGCAGAAGTTATCTTGGCAAATCTGAGCACAGTCTGTTATACTGCTAAGATCTATTTTGAAACTCTAGGGCAGAACTTGTTTTTCTGAGGAAAAAAAATCTGAAACACTTTTTCTCACTGCTGTCAATGAGAAACAATGAGGCACATAAAGAGATCTCACATGTGGTTTTCTTTCCTGTGGGTTTGCTTTATACTTCATTATCGTACATTGGTGCTTCGTCTATCACGGCTTTATCAAATTATGGCCAATGATTCTAATTAAGATGTTATCTCGGATGCTTAAAGTGTCAGCTGGCACGTTGTGACATGATTGGTGAGTGGACAGGAAATCCTGCTGAATTCTGTCTGTAATGTGCAATGCTACCTTTTCATAATGGCTCACAGCCTGTGGGGAACTGTTGTGGTTTGTGGCTGAGGAAGTGGCCATTACAACACAATGAGCGCTAATTGCCTCGCAACGAAAAGAAAAACGCTGGATGTGCATGAATAAGAGGCAGAGGAAAGGAGAGACAAAGGGAGAGAGAAATGGAGCACATAAAACACTCTGAGTGTGCTCAGGGTTGATGGTTTCTAAGTGCTGCTGTTTGATCTAACCAAAAGTGGATGTTTTCAATCTGAGATATTTAGTGTTTTTTAACATTACTGAAATGTGCTTCAGTAAAGTCAGGAGGTTGGAGAGATCTCAACATCACACAAGCAGCACCAAAATATCTCTGTTGATCATTAAAAGGTTTGGGGTTGGTAAGACTTTTTAATGTTTTGAAATCAGCCTCTTGTGGCTGCGTGTATTTAATCAAACATATACAGCAAGAACAGTAATATTGTGAAATATTAATGAAATTTAAAATAACTGTTTTCTATTTAAATGTATTGTGAAATGTATTTTATTCCTGTGATGCAAAGCTGTATTTTCAGCATCATTATTCCAGTCTTCAGTGTCACATGATCCTTCAGAAATCATTCAGATAAACTGATTTACTGCTCAAGAAACATTTATTAATATTATCAATGTTGAAAACAATTGTGCAGCTTAATATTTTTGTGAAACATTAAAACATTGTTTCATGGTTCTTTGATGAAAATGAAGTAAAAAAAAACAAACAAAACAAAACAAAAAAATTATTTGTTTTGTATATAATTAATATTGTTATTGTTTTTTTTGTTTTTTTGATTTATTGATTAATATTATTATAGTATAAATGTCTTTTAAAGTTTACAGTATGAAGTTTGTTTGAACAGAATTGGCAGCATAGAAATGTGAGCTGTTAAAACATAGGGCTTAATTTTTCAATGTGTGTCATTTCTCAATGTTTTATTCGACTCCAGATTCTGGTTGTGCTTTTAAACCCGGGTAATTTGCCAAATGAATAAACTGGAAACTGGAAATGAATAAAAGAGAGACATTAAGTGCTGAATAAAAGAGAGATATTAAGAGATGTTAAGTGCTGTGATCTATAAAAAATATATTTTTATACCACATCTGATTTAGTGGTACTCTGAATTAAGATGTTAATGTGAAATTAATCGCAGCAAAGGGAACTGGTTTATGATATGGGAACAGAAAAGAAGAGAGAGCACAGCATTTGACATAAAAGTCTTATCTCCTGTTATTTAGATCCAAACACAAATCCCACTGGGTCAATTAAAGTATGGCTTCTTTGGCCTGATAATCTGTCTGATATGTCCATCTAAACATTCTGATAATTTTGGGTGTGATATGACTTTCAAAGTGAAATCTGTATATACATTTTTTTTTTCTTGAGTGAAATATGTTGAATGCGGTGAGCCCTGCAGACATTACTGTGTATGTACAGTATTTGCCTCTTTTAACTCTTTTACTGTTTATCAGACAGTGGTTTATCTGAACATTAGACAGTTGAATAGACAGGATTAGGTTTGTATACTTCTGCTTGTGAATGTATTTCATATATTTCTAATATTTTGTAAAGAGTCCTTAAAACAGCCAAAAAAGAAGTATATGGAATCCTTAATGCCCCGAATTACCATAACCTGACAGAGTCTCACTTATTCACCCTCAGTGAATTAAAACAAAGAACTCAGATGAACTGCAAACCAGGTCTTCAGAAAGGCAGGAAAGCTTTGAGTAAAAATTTGTAAGAAAGTAGAAACAAATTATACATGCAGAAATTATTAAATTATTATTATTAATAATAATAATATATAATAGTCTTTTTAATATATGATTTTCATGCGTTTTCTTCCATTTCCTGCAGATTCTACAGTAAAATCTGTGTAGATTTCAGCATGGACACACTGTTTGCTGAAACTTTATTGTCAAAGGTACACTTTAATTGAATTGAATTGAATTTAAAAACTTCCAAATCACTTCCACAATTTATTTTAATGTAAATTATTATTATTATTTTTTTTTTAGTTTTGTATTTTATTGGATTTTTTTTATTTTATTTTGAAGTTGCATTCAAAATCAACTTTATTTTATTTTATTATTTTAATTTAATTTAAATTAATTAAATTTTTAATGAAGATGCACTTAAAATTAGCTTCAAAAATGAACAGAATGGCAAATCACGTCTGCGGGCAATATTTTTTTTATGTTCATTTGTTTCATACATTTGGCAAAACCTGTATTATTCAGCAAGGAGCATGAATGATTTAAAAAGCAAAATGACTGGCATGTGCTGATCTGTGAGCGATTTACATACATACGTCGTTAAAATAATTCAATTATTTGCATTAATCCAACTTCAGCCAAGGACTAAATTTAGTCTATTATTTCAGTCTAATTAGATTTGAGGTACATTGAGGTTCTGGACTTATTCAAAACAAACCAGTAAAAATATAATTTTGGTTCCAATCCCTGATGATAGGACGCATTAAGATCCTAAATTACAAAGTCCTCAGCCATCCAAACCTGGATTTAAAACGTCTGTGCCTTGTTAAGGACCCCTTATGCTCTATGTCAGTGCCATTTCTTTGCTTACATTATTAAGTATGTGAGTGAAAAGCATAAATTGTGAACTGGAGTGACCTGGCCAGATAAGGATTATTAAAACTCACCAAAGAAGGCGTCAATATTATGACAGTTCACGTTGTAAGTGCCAACTAAAAAGAAACTGCGAGAGGCAAGAAGGCTTTTCTCACATCATTAAACAACCCGCGATTACAGCAACAAGCCGAAAAAAAAAAAAATGAACAGAACTCGCAGCGAGAAGTGATGATATGTAGGTCTTGGACTACAGACAGAGGCCTGCGCTAAGCTAAGCGTGTGTCCGGAGATGAACTTGCAATAATGAAGGACAAGCTAAAAAGAGAAACGGTTATTGCGTAAATATTTGTAGCTCTCTACTTTGAAGTCGAACAGAATCTTTCGGCTTATGAGAAACTCCAGGGAGGGAATTACAAGACAAAATTACAAGCTCTTCAGAGCCTCTGAGTCTGGGGGGAAAAAGCACTGGAATGTGACAAAACAAACCAAACAACAATAAAAAAAAGAAAAAACAATAAATCTTCAGAAGGTAATCGCTAACAAAATGCACAGGATGAGTGAACAAACGTCCTTTCCTCAATTTTGAAAGGATACCTTCAGTCCTTGTAGCCTTCAGTCCGGGGCCTCCTCTGTGCCGGGACAGGGTTCCCACACAACCCCATTGGCTAGTTGCGTAGAGTGTAAAGATAAATCATGTTGGCATAAAACACTTTGCTGTTTGTTCACAATGGCTTCATGCTCCACCTCACCCTCCCCTTCCCATTGTTCCTCCAGTAAAAACAGCCACGTCTCTCTCCCACCACTGATAACTGTACTGGACAAACTGCAGTCTTGTTTGTTCAGCCATTATGAAATTATTTCACCAGCAAAGCCACTTCTCACTGACATTATCTAACACAGCTTCTTGTTATGCAAGTCTGGAAACCACAGGACAGCACTTGAGGGGGGAAAAAAAGGCAAATGACTTGGGAAAAAAAGTTTGGCCGCTTGCAATCTTATCGTTAGCAGTCCTATCATGTTTGTCACACTCATAACTGTTGATAGCAGAAGAGGAACTGCTGATTAACTGTCCAATGAGAGCATGATTGGAAATTTATTTCTTAAAAAAAATTGGTGGATTTCTGCATAAAATGCTGATTAAATGTCATCTAAGCCAACAGTATATTTATTAAGCAAACAAATGGCTTTGGTTATAAAGCGCTTTCCATTAATAGGTAATTTTTTTAAGCATTAGAGGCACAAATCCCAACTTTTGTTGTGAGAAATTCTAGTTGGTCATGTCCTATTTTTTTACTCAGGTTTAGGACAAATATACATTTCTCAGTAACTATAATTCATTTGGTTACTGTGACCTCTATAGTTACAAACTACTAATCCACACTAAGTGGCAGCTTAATTTAGGCAGTTTATTATTAATGTAGGCTGTTTCTATCTATTTTTTAGGTACACTACCATTTAAAAGTTTGGGGTTGGTAACATTTTTGAATGTTTTTGAAAGAACTCTCTTATGCTTTCCAAGGTTGCATTTATTTGATCAAAAATACATTGAAACGGTAATATTGTAAAATAATATTACGATTTAAAACAACTGTTTTCTATTTTAATATATTTTAAAATGTAATTTATTCCAATGTCAAAGCTGTATTTTCAGGATCATTACTCCAGTCTTCAGTGTCACATGATCTTTCAGAAATCATTCTAATATGCTGATTTACTGCTAAAGAAACATTTCTTATCAACACTGAATACAGTTATGTTGCTTCATATTTTTTTTGTGGAAACTGTAGTACAATTTTTTTTTCAGGATACTTTATTGAATAGAAAGTTCAATAGCACAGCATTTGAAATAGAAATCTTTGTAACTATAAAAGCGTGTACTGTTACTTTCGATCAATTTAACCCGTCCATGCCAAATAAAAATCTTTCTGACTGCATTTTCTATATAATTTTCTATTATATAGATTTTTAAATTTTCTATAAAATTATTATTACTATTCATTTTTTTCCTATATTTTTTTTTGTTGCTCCCTGTTAATGAAACGTGCCATATCTATTATTTAACAAATAATGAAACCATTTAAAGTCATTAGACTTAAATCTACAATCAATTGAGAAAGTTTAGATGTCTGTATTCTAGAATGTAGAAGTATGATAATGCAACCTGACAAAAGATCCAGAACACTTGAACAGATTACAGCAACTCTTTAGCTAACAGCCAAGTGCGCGTCCTGACCTTAGCCCTATTGAAATGATGTGATTTGAAGCAGAATGAAGCAAGACATCCAATACAAACATTTGAACTGAGACTGTTTTGCTTAGAAAAAAATAGGCAAATACCTGTTATAAGTTGTTCTACAGCTATACAGAAAGCTTCAGTTACTAAATAAATTGCAACCAATGAAACTGGTTGAATGAAGATTACTGGTTCAATCCTATAAGGAAGTGTCATGCAAATTAGTTTGCATAAAAAGCATCTGCTAACTAATTATTTGCTTACTTGCACATGCATATAATTGTTTACACATATTTCCTTACAACCATCAGACATCCACCTTGTGTCCATAAACAAGAAACATCTGTTTGAAACTCATCTCTTAACAATGGCTTCATCTCTCCTTCCTTTGATCTATGATCAGTGCATAGTTAGAAACAATGCTGTTGAATGTTTTTCCTGTGAGTAAGATGAGATACTTTGGGGACAAATCACTGGCGTCTGACATGTCATCATATTTCAAAAGAATCCACCCTTCCCCCATAACACATCTACAAACACTCCAAACGTAAATGCCGTCTGCATGTAGACACAGTCATGCAATGTTGCATCAATCTCTGACCCCCAAACTTGCTTCTCAACTAACTAAATATGTTTTCATTGGTGACTAAATTAAGACCCAGTGCCTGCATGTCAATTGGGCTTCTTCATGGGCCTTATTGTTTGACACTCCTGCCATGAGCAAAATGATTTCATCTCATTTTTTCCTTAGTGTATAATGGCAATAGTAAAGTAAAATAATTTTCCTCATGACAGGAGTGTCAAACAATAGAGCCATGTGGAGGAGCCCAACTGACATGCAGAATGATTTTAAAAAGATGAATGAATGAATGAATGAATATTAACTTGATTGTTTTAGTAAAAAAAAATAAAAAATAAAGAACCTGATACGTTTTTATTGCTCTTACTCTTAGAAACAGGAAAAAAGTAATTAAAAACATAGAATCTTGATTATTTATTATCTAATAATTAATTTTCAATAATACATCCACTCTTAAAAATAAAGGTGCTTCACGATGCCATAGAAGAACCTTTTTGTCTAAATGGTTCCATAAAGAACCTTTAACATCTGAAGAACCTTTCTGTTTCACAGAAGGTTCTTTGTGGTGAAAGAAAGTTCTTCAGATTATAAAAAGGTAAGAAAGAGATTGTTCTTTAAAGAACCTTTGACTGAATGGTTCTTTGTGGAGCCAAAAAATTTTCTTCTATGACATCACTGTGAAGAACCTTTAAAGCACCTTTATTTTTAAAGTATATAAAAAGTGTTGAAACTATTGAACAAACCAACGAATGAACAAATAACCAAATAATTGCTTCTATTTTCCGCTTTGGTTAAAAGCGTCTGCTAAATTACTACATGTAAATGTAATGTAAATTTAAATAGATACATATTTTTTATTTATAATTTGAAACACAATTTTTAAAAATCATGGCAAAAAAACCCAGTTAAGTTTAAATAATCATTCTGGGTAATATATCACAATTTATTTTATTTCATTTCAGTTAATTGTGCTGGCCCATTCTGAACTGATGGATGAAATCTTAGGATGTCTTGATATTAAGATGATTTCAGAGCTCTGTTTTGAATGTTTTCAGCAGATGATATCACACAGAATGACTGCCAGAAACCAGATGCTTCATTTCAATCAAACAGGCATGCTGTTTGTGAAAAAAAAAAACAGCTGACCATCACAATTAAAACAGAGCATGTGCATATTGTACTAACATAACTACTAATTTGTTTCACAGTCAGTAATGAATACTCAATAATTGCTACTGTGTTAGTCCAATAATAATAAAAAAAAATGTGACTCTTTACTCAGGTCTGGAAATTCTCAATTACACGTCTATGAGCAGCAGCACCTGCTGTGCATTTACACAAACCATGTGATGAGTTCAAACAGCAGCATTAGGCTTTAAATTCCTCTCACAGAAGCGGCTGTGCTTAACTGAGGCTTCACATCACTGAACAGGTCTAAAAAGGGATTTGAAAACTCTTTAAGATAACACCCTGACAGACAAGAAACAGATGAATATTTCGATTTACGCCAAAAGCAAACGGTCTTCAGGTCAGACGGCTAAAGAGCCTAAGGAAGTATAACACTTTAGCTGAGTGATACTCCATAAAGAATTAACAGCACAACTTTCTCTCTAATCTGTTTGTCTGTTACTGAAGCTTTAGACATGAATTAAGATCGAATCTTATTCTCTATCCCAAGGTGAGACTTTTTCAATTTCCAAATAAAAATGAATGGACATGACCATTATAGGGCGGACACAACAATTACTTGTTTACTACTCTCAGGAGCTCCAGCATGACAACAACTGCATATTTTTATTATTAAAAATAGGGGAGACTGGGACTAGCTTTCTCACTTTTACACCAGTGGATATTTCTCATGTGGTTTTAATGTCAAATTTAGTATATTGACATAAATGCTAAAATGCTATAACATTCATTGGTCACACATAGTGACCAAAGGCGGGGCATGTTGTCACAATGGCTTCTGCCAATAGGTAGCCTATAATAGGCTTTTCAACAAAAATATAAAGTTATTACAAAATAATACACGTGAAACAAAATGGGTTAAAACTGTATTACACAAATATAAAGCCTTTGATCTGGCCAACAAAATATTGTAATTAATACATTGTATACACACTACCATTCAAAAGTTTGGAGTCTGTATGATTATTTATTTTTTCTTCAGATAATTAAACTGATCAAAAGTGACACTAAAAGCATTTACATTGTTAAAATAAATGCAGTTTGTTTGTTTGCTTGTTTATTTATTAATTTTTTCACTATATTTAGCAAAGAATCCTTTAAAAAAGAATCATGGTTTTCACTAAAATTAAAAGCAGTACAACTGTTTTCAGCATTGATAATAAGACATTCTTGAGCAGCATATCAGAATTTAATTTATTTAAATTATAATAATATTTAACAAAACTACTGTATTTTTGGCTTTGGTGAGCATAAAAAAAATCTTACCAACCCAAAGCTTTTTAAATAAATAAATAAATAGGCTGGTGCTGATGTACAGTTGCAAATCCTTTTTTTTTTTTTTTTTTTTTTTACATAATATGCATTTAAAGGATGACAAATTCACTATGCAACAGGCATCAGCTATTCTCGTGAAAAATGAGAAACATGCTAAGGGCAGCAGACTGTCTGAGATAAAGACGAGACAGTATATGCTACATGTTCGTGTAGGTATGTGCCAGACTGCTCTATCTCGCTCTATCTAGAGTGATGGGAGTGAAGTGCGTGAGTAGCAGTGAGTAATGCACTGTGACAGTGGCTGCTGCAGCCATGAGTGACACAATGTTTTTATGTGTATGTACTGGATATAGAAGTCCACATTGAACTCAGAATCTAATTTAAACCAGGAAAAAAGGGATCATTTTAGGATTTAAAAAACCAAAACAAAGAAACACTATTATTTAATAAGACAACATATTTAAGATGATTTCTAGCAATCACTAATCATATAAGCAAATTACTGATTGTAATTGATCATGGGAACTCCTTTAATCCAAAAGTCAAATTAAAGCACAAGATGCTCTTTGGATAATTGTCAAATCATGCTGGAGAACATGATCAGCTCGAATCCAGCTGTCATTAAAACAAAAAGAGGATAAATCAAATGACATTCTTAAAATCAGGCTAATCTTTCTGTTCAACCTTTACTTACATTTGTATGCTAATAATATGATTTGTAATGAAAATACATACACATAAACATTTCCACAATGCTAATTTCTATGCTGATTTCAGACTTTTGAATCACACTGTACACATACTGTATGTTCGGGTTACAATATTCCCTTGTGTATTGCAACATGCTGATGGATAGTTATAGTACAATCCAGTAGTTTGTGATATGTGTTTCTTCATGTGTCCAGTCTTATATTAGGGTGTTGTGGCCTTGCCCCACCTGGACGTCAAGGGCACAGGCTAAAATAACCTTCTTAATTACTTGTCAAAAGCAATTCCATCTGCTTCTGTCTGTGTCTATGTGTGTGTAAAGGAGCCAGTGGTGTGACAGCTGCAGAAAAAAGGGCCCCAAAGATGTTTTGATCAACCTAAACACCAGCGCTCCAAACGTACCGGCAGACGGAGGTGTAAAAATGAGGTGACGTGACAATGGAGTCAAAAGTTCAAAATGTTTATTCCCAGGAGTGAAAAAATGAAGGTTTCCCACTGGTGTGTCAAAGGTAATAACGGTGAAAGTAAAAAAAAAACAAAAAAAAACAAAACAAAAAAAAAACACCCTGTTAAAACAAACATTGGCGATGTCAAACATGTTCCAGTACGATTATTTATAAAATGTAAATTGTTATACAGAAACAATAAACATTTAACCTGAACACCGGCCTTGCTTTGCTTCTTAATACAACACAACTCAATACAATACAAATCAACATAGTGAAGTTTATGAAGTTTATGTATGTACACAGTCCCTTGTCAAAGTAAGGGTCCTTTTCATAATAAAAGTCTGTAGTCACAGAGCCTCACTGTGACAGTGTGCCTACACATTTGTTTGCAGTGTGAGGCTTGAGGATTGGCCAAAAGTCATTTTAAAACTTAAATCCAGGGTACTTTAAATATTAATATAGAGAGAAAAAACATTGTTAAAATGCTGCAGTAAAAGCCCCTAACATATATTGTAAAAAATTGCAAATGGTTGAGCATTATATGTTACTTTACTGTAAAATACTGTCAAATCGATGGTTTTTGGAAGTAATAACTATAAACTATGCTATAGTTTGTACCATATAAAGAGAAAGCCACATGATAAATCAAAGCTCATCACAAGAGGCTTTTCCACAAGCTGAAGAAAATACTAATATATGGCAGGTGCATACATTGTATTGCACGTGACACTAAAATAATGCAATGAACATTCATTTAACAACATAAGATAAACCCTATTGTGTATAACTGTATATATCTAGGAAAAAAACAGTAATTTCAATGAAAAACCAGTAAGGTCTAGATGTACTAACCACTTACAGCAGCGCAAATCCTCTTTTGGCACCAAAAACTACTGTTAAGATTTACTTAAAGACATGCAATAAAACCTCAGCGATGAAAAGGCGTGGACACAGGTATTTTTGTGGCTGACCTTGTAGCATATGCATTTGTAGGAATTCCCCTTCCAGACATAAAATTTATGAGGAGAGTAGTTAAATAAATCATGAATCAAGGTGATTTACTGTACTAAAGTTTGTGGTAGTCAGTATACTGGTGTTTGTGTCATTATTTAAGGCCTGTGGTGTTAATATATTACACATAGCTGATTATCATTAGCTCTGCTTGCTTGCGACCCTACATTAATTTGTGTTGCTCTTAGATTGAGTTGGACTGCAAGGTGCATCTGTGGGCCCTGGTGATTTACCTGGAGAATCTGCACCACTTTACTCCCCGCTAACGACGGCCCTGGGATGTGTTTCCCAAAAGAATCATAAGCCTAAATAGATCGTAGACCCATTGGAGATTCTCTTCAACAGAAACACTTCAAGAACTACAACAAACCACTCTTTTGTATTACAATGCAATGAAAAAAAAAAAAAAGATGGACAACGTGTCTCCACTTTCTTCCACTATAAAAATGTGAAGCCCAAACCTGAGTGCTGTAGTGGTCATGAGGTGAAGCTGCGGCATAAAAGTCCCACCCAAACTCCTGCAGTCCCAATCGGAAGCTCACAGTCATGACACCACACCCCGTTTTTATAGCATTTAACACTTGAACATACATCAGCATGATAAGAACTACCTAAAAATATGGAAACCATCTTCAGGTAAAAATTATTTGAAGTATATTTTGATATTTTAGTTTGGCTCACATCCCATTTGTTTACATGGAGAGGGCGGGGTTTATAACCTAAACTGCAGCAAGCCATCAAATGGCAATCAAATTTTCAGTTTTTTTTTTTGATGGCAAATCAATTTGGCAATCAGATTTGTGGCACACTTAGTCTTAATCTGGCTTGAATTGATACGGCAAAATTGACACAATTGTTTATATTTACACCTGAGCAGATTACGGTAAAGTGCATGACATTTCTGGAACACACTCTAAGTGGTTTGCCAATCACAACACATTGTGCCAGTTAACCAATAAGAACACATTTAGCATTTTGGATGGAGGAGCTTGGTTGAAACAGGAACTAAACAAAATAAAGATTTTTAAGGGATAAAATTTGTGACCGCAGGGGGAATTTATCAGTACTTTACTGTAAAATTACATTAAACACCCCTTTAAATTTAAGTACATTTATTTGTTTTTCAAGGGCACTTAAAGTTGTCCAGTTAACCGGTTTTTGTCGTAGTATTTTTACAGTCTTTTACCATTAAAATTACAATTATATTTTACACGACCGTGAAATATTAGGCTACAATAAAGAGGCAAAGTAAAGCCACTGTCAACAGAAATCCGTTTAACACGATACAATGATTTTGCGGTTGGAGCTGTGATGTTCTTCTAACCCATTAATCTTCTCACAGCAGTTTGAGCGAGTGTTTCTCCAGGTGTTTCATACGTGTTGATGGCGATGTAGTTCTGCGGGACTCCTATTACACACTCTGCAGTCTGTGGACCTCCACATCAAACTCCTTCACTGCTCAAAGGTGACAGGAACTCGCAATGAGAGAGTAACATGTGGTCCGACTGTTTTTACAAGCAGAACCGTGAGTGCAATGCTTAAGTGGAAAGGTGTTTTTCCAGGTTGCAGTTAAAGCAACTCTCCATGTCTATCTCACAGCTAATCTTGAGTTGGTGTTGCCATTTTCTCAGACCACAACTAGAAAGTTTGAGAAATGCTCAAGCTTCCTCATCAAGGCAAAGTGGCATTTGACAAAAGCACGGCATTATGAGATAATCCTGCCGTTGTCCAAGTGCTGCTTCTCACATAAGCACTTGTTTACTTTTTCTATCATTCCTCATGCTTGAAGTCTTAAGGGTGGTGTCTAGTTACTTGCTTCCATGGCCTGGCTGACCATTCTAGCTGCAATGCTAATCCCAGCATGGAAAAATACATCTCTCTGACAAATATTTGTCTGCACTTCACATCTGTTCAGTGCCTCTGTCAGGGCCCACATCTTTGACAACCAATGACCACAGGCGTGATCACCCATGTGCGCACATGCATGCACAAACACACACACACACACACACACACACACACACACACTGGTTTCCATTTTTTTGTGGGGACTCTCCATAGGCGTAATAGTTTTTATACTGTACGAAGCATATTTTCTATTGTCTTACACTAACCTTACACCTAAACCTACCCATAATTTAGTGGTATTACTATACTTGTGGGAATGGATCACGGAACAAACCAAAAAAAGGTTAGTTTAATATTAGAAACAGTATTACTTAGAAGGCAGATAAATTAGCCTGTGTATTTATTTTAAGTTATGATTCTGGATAACTGATTTTTAGAATATAAATCACGGTTCTCGCACACTTCTACAAAAAAAAACAAAAAAAAAACATTAGACAACCAAACAAAATATGTAGTAATTTACTTGAGTTTCTGACAAAATGCTTTATTTAATGTAATAAATGAGTATTTATAAATGTCTAAAATGTTATCAATGAGTTTAATTTTAAAAATAGTTATTACTTTAAATTAATTCATTAGGCCTGTGTAAAAATCATTTGAAATAAATGACTGAAGACTTGTTTCGTCCAGAGATTTTGAACAGTCAATGTTCCCCACCTACTGTCATAATGTAACATATAGGCCTACAATCTATATTTGAAGCATAACATTACTTTCAAACATCATTTACTCATTTTAATAGTGGCTGCCGCAACATCAGAGTCCAACATTAAAGCACCTTTGACTGAATGGTTCTTTGTGGAACTAAAAACGGTTCTTCTATGGCATCGCTTGAAGAACCTTTTGAAGCACCTTTATTTTTAAGAGTGTAATGTGATAAATACCAGGTACACAAACACACACACACGCACTCACTGGCGAGTTGCATGTGTGTAAGATGACGTGTTCAGGTCAAGGTTCTGTCTGCCTGTCTGTGAGTTTAGTGAGAGTGATATATGAGATAGAGGGAAGCTCAGGAGGTTCAAAACCTTGACAATGAAGTTACTAGACGCCATTTGGATGATCACTGGAGGCACTAGAGAACTGCTTATTTTTTTATTTTATTTTTTTTGCCATACAAATTCCAATAGCTTTATCATTGCTGCTCTCATATGAAGTGTGTATTTTTTGCACCACTTGTGGCACCAAATGGAATTGCAAAAATATTGTTTTCAAGACATTCCTTTCCTCTTTCACGGTTCGGACAAGAGCAATGTTTGAAAGCATCACAGATTCACAGTGTTTACACTTTTAGGGAACTCAACCATACACCTAGAGTACTTCTCACTCTATCATGTTTTAAGTCTTCAACTAGTCTAACAAAATGATCATATCGGATTGTAGTGTCGAATTTTGAAAATATCAACAAAGTAATAAAAATGACAAAAATGCAACAAAATGACTAAACTTTATTTATTTTATTTAAAAGTTAAATCACAACAAAAATATAAATAAATTCTTCTTTAAAATAATAATAAAAATGTAATAGTCAAAAATATATCAAAACATTATGGTACTAAAATAACACTGGCTTTAGTTTTTAGGTATATTTACACTTTTTTTAAGTATTTTAAACTAAAGCTACCATAGTTATAATATGTTTAACAGTGTTAAATTTCACATGGCTGTGTAGTTTTTGTTGTTGTTGTTGTTTTCTCTCTATTTAGTGGCAATCATGGTTAATCATATTTATATATTTAATTAAAACTATTGCAGTGTTGTTGTTGTTGTTGTTGTTGTTGTTGTTGTTGTTTTTAACAAGCTGAATTAATTAAAGATCATTTTTAGTATATTTTAGATTAGTTTAATATTTTGATTATGTATTTTAATGTAGCTTCAATGTAGCCTTCAGTATTTCCATTTTTATTTTACTTGAAGAAAATCTTCTAGTAACACTTTATTAAAAAGGACCAGTTCTCACTATTAACTAGCTGCTTATTAGCATGCATATTACTAGCATATTGGCTGCTTATTAGTACTTATAAAGTGCATATTAATGACTTATTCTGTATGAACATATTTTAGATCCCTTAATCCTACTCCAAACCTAAACTTAACAAATACCTTACTATTAACAAGCAGCAAATTAGAAGTTTATTTAGGGAAAACTCTTAATTAATAGTGAATGTGTGTTCCCTATTCTAAAGTGTTACCAATGTTTTAATTTTTGTAATTTTTCATTCACAATAATGTATAGTACTTTTAGTATGCACACTTGTTAAACACATTGCAGCAAATCACAAACTCATTAAGCCCAACTAGTCATCAAATGCAAATTAGTAAAAACTGACTGTAAGTTCCTCCTCATCAGTGACGTGTCCACAAGGGTGGCAAGGGGTGGCAACTGCCACTCTAAAAATGAGCTCTGCCACCCCAGTTGCCACCCCAAAGCAGAGTATGGGATCGAAGTGCAGTGAGAGCAGAGCAGCGTAATTTTGACTGAAGGTGGGATTATTTGAAAGTCTGAGAATTCTCCACTACCGCTCTATCACGTGCACAATTAATGCCATAGCTATAATAGCCATTCTAAACTGGTACTGCCTACAATGACTGTAGCACAGACACACATACAGATACAACAGATCACTCACACACAGAAACCCAACCAAAAAAATAAAAAAAATAAATGGCAACGCTGCCCTGTGATTTATCAATAAAATTGCTTAGAAACAGACAAGTTGTAGCAAAAATTTCTTTGTGTTTTGAAGTAATCAAAACTCCCAGCTTCACTATAGAGAGACGTTGCACAGACAGGCAGGCCTAAATCATGCTCTCACAAATGCATTCAAAAAAATTTAATTTTACTGTGCTTCTCTCTGATTTATTAACTTATAAAATAACTGACGAAAATTTGCTTATCCTTCCGAAGAAAATTTGCGCTTCAAAAGGCTGAAATGACAGATTTAACTTTTAATGCTGATAACCTTCAAATCGTTTAAAATAACACATTCATTTATTTGGTTATTATTATTATTATTATTATTATTATTATTATTATTATTACTATTCATACATTCATTCATTCTGGTCTTATCAGATCGGTTCAAGGGCTCTTACGTTTAGACTTACTTTTATCCAGAGCAAACTGCATTGCATTTAACATAGAGGCCTTCATTTTTCGATCGAACCCATGATTCTGATGAGCTACATTTTACGTATATCTTTAATAAAAGTTTATAAATAATCAAAAGATAAACAAAGTAGGTTTTTGTTGTTTTAAATGATTTTAAATGAAATAATTTTAAATGAGCTCAAAATATCAAGTAAGTAGCTATATAAATCTCTCGCCCTTTGATATGTTATAGACATAGATAATGCATTAAAATGAGGAACGCTCAACTACTCACATTTTACAGAAAATTGAAACTCTTCCTACTCTTCCTACTTCAGTACAAAACTGTGCCTAACTTTGAAAAAAGTAAAAAAAAAAAAAAAAAAAAAAAAAAATTATAATAGTGATTCACATCTTTATCACTTTTTTCACCCCTGACTTGCAGAACATAGAGTATATGGGGAGTGCCAACACTGATATAGTTGCCACCTCTCATTCTGTTCTTGACCTCTCTTTGCCACCCTAAGTATAAAATCCTGGACACGCTCCTGCTCCTCATGACACATCATGAATGAACTGTACCATTAATATGTGCCACATTTTACAGGAGAGTGAATTTCATAATTGTAGCTTCAGTCGGGCAGGAGAATGATTGTAATTGAAGCACCTAGCCTATAATTAGCTAAAGGGTAGATTAACATGACAGAAAACGAGAAACTAAGTCTTTTAATGTGCCTGGTAGAGTGCAGTTGGCATTACGAGTGGCTTACTTACAGTTGTCTCTGCACATTAAACATCAAGCTAATTACACACTTCAGCTTTAATCAATACCTTTGGGCCGAAGGAAATGTCAGTGTAATGCAAGTGGATTGTCTCACAAGGACTTCTCTTATTTTCTCAGGCTTTTCCATTGCAAAACAACCAAAGTACTAATTAAGGATATGCTGCTTACTGACTGATCCTCTCCTGCCAACAGGAACAAATTAGTCAGAACAGATTTTAGTGTCCCATGCACCTTGGATAATAACAACAACACTGACTAGAGTAAAAAGGTGCACAGTGCACAACACAGGAACAGGAATTGGCCAGCAGCGTAAACAAAAACCACTTCAGGGACTTAATTTCAACCAGCTTCCCTTTTCTCTTTGAAAACTCTTGCTTAAAAACAATGGGCAACACTAAGAAAAAAGAGGTTAGTCAATGTCTATATGACTTATAGGTGACTGCACAATCTTAAAGGGTAAAAGTCATCTGTCTGATATCTCAATGAACAACTTCCTCTTGGCTCAAACTGACCCATTCAACAGCACTATGGTATCTGCCATCATTAAAGAAGAATATTAAAAGGGATGAGTTTCCAAACCAGCTGACTCTAATCAGTTCTCTCTCAGGCCTGCTGTGAAATGGGAAATCACTGAACATATGTTCTGTGTATAGAGATGGGATCTGGTAACCAGAAACTAACAGATGCAGCACTGACCTGTTTAATTTTCTATTTGACAATTTTGTGATGTTTGACTACAGCATGGCCAGTACAGCTTATTCCAGCCAGAAACTGTCTGCACACATTCTATTCTATTCTATTCTATTCTATTCTATTCTATTCTATTCTATTCTATTGTGCAAGGAAATCCATCAAAGTGACAGTAAAGACAAAAAGATTTCCATTTCAAATAAAAGCTGTTCTTTTTAAACGAGCATTCATAACATAATCTTTAATGTGATAACAATAACTGTTTCTTGAGCATCAAATCAGCATATTGAGAATGATTTCTGAAGGATTATGTGACACTGAAGGCTGGAGTAATGATGTTGAAAATTCAGGTAAAATTTTATATTTTCCATTTTCATTTTAACTTTAGTTAAAGATTTAGTAATTTTCTTGTGTTTTGTCTTTTTTTTTTTTTTTTTTTTTTTTTTTTTTAAGAATATGCTTATATAAGTTTTATTAATTCATTTTAGTAAATCAAGTTATATGAAAATTAGAAGTGTTGCCTTGCTGAAATACATTTTTCCTTTAATATTTTTACCTGGCTGTAGTTATAATTAAAATATATAAAAATAGCAAAAATATATGTTTTCAATAATCTGAAAAACATGCTTGTTTTCATCATTTTTACTACACTGACATACTATAGCTGTCAATAGAATAAAACACTTGATTAATCTTACAAAAACAATAAGACCGCAAAATCTGCATATTTATTTATTTATTTATTATTTATTTTTTTGACAGTTTGGTCACACTTTATTTTAAGGTACAATTCCCGCTAGTAACAAACCATTAACTACGACTTTGCCTCAATAAACTCCTAATCTGCTGCTTATTAATAGTTAGTAAGGTAGTTGTTAAGTTTGGGTATTGGGTAGGATCAGGGATGGAGAAAATGTCTTGCAGAATATGTGATTTATAAGTACTAATAAACAGGAAAAAGGGTTAATCATATGCATGCTAATAAGCAACTAGTTAATAGTATGTCTCTATATTAGAGTGTTACCGACAATTTTTCTCTAAACATTTCAAAGGACCATCTAGCGCCTCGCTGGATCCCAGTTTGAAAACCCTTAGATTGGCATGAGAACAAATTGTGAAGCATACAGTAAAGTCACAATTACAAGAAATAAGTGGCTGATGCTTTTGATGTCAGCCGGACATCCCATAATGTTGGTTTGGGAGGCTATTTAAAATTTCACAAGTGATATGAATAGAACGTAACTGTGCTTTTCAAAGTGCCACCGCTGACAAAGGTCTTACAGTAATCCTTCCAGGACCCCTTTTAAAGCTCAACTTCATTGAGAGATGAGTTGTGTCCAGACAAGAGTCCAATATCATATTGCCATAAGTGCTCATTAGAGTGAAACATTAGCTTGTTCTTGGCTGGCTATGTGGACATCTCTTGTTTGATTTGTGCGCACAGCTGATTGCCGACCTCCGATGGCAAGGTCATCTTAAGTGGACAGCCAATCGGGTTTTGACGGAATTTATGCACATTCATTTCTGGCAACATGAATCTTCACAACACCTCCAAACGTCTTCACCTGTCGGCGAAGCACACGGAGACTGAAGACTGACCCTGGCGATAAGGGGACAATTAGCTTCAGTGATAAACGTCTCACTAACACTTAATCTTATTGCAGGCCAGCAACTGAAGATGTCCTGCCTAATGAACACTGAGTAATCCAAGCTAAAACACTAATTATCTGTGTCCCACCGATTCCACCTTCAAGTACGTCACCGGCGGATGACATCACTGGATGGACTGAAAAACGGTCTGAGGAGACACTGTATATCCAGATACAGGAAATAAGAAGATGTTGGCTTCAATTAGTGTAATTATGATATTGATGAGGAAACATGAGTAAGTCATTAGACAAATTTGAACTGTTAGGTCAAAGTTCATGAAGTCCACAGTCTGAATGTGTTTGGATTCAGAAGGGAATTATAAGGTATGACATCACTGCTGCTCCACCAACAGCAGTTTTATATCTGCAAAAAAAAAAAAAAAAAAAAAACTAATGACAAATGTTTCTGCATGTTGCAATGTGTCTATTATATTCCTCTGATATGACAAGCCTATCTAAAAAAAGGAAAGAAAATGTTAACACAGAAAAACACATCCATCTATCTCTTGAGCTGTCTATCTAAGTGTTGTCATACTTGAAGTATTTTTAAGCAGAAGTACAAAAAAAGTCCTATTTAGAAATATACATTAAAAAAAGTTGCAACTAAAAGCAACTGAGGTTCAAATGAAACTAATATCAGTCTATCACAAACTGATTTTTTATTTTATATATATATATATATATATATATTTATATATATATATATATATATATATTGCTGTTGTCAAACAATTAATCACAATTGCTTGAATCAAAAATAAACAGCTTTGCTTTCAAAATATATGTATGTATACTGTGTGTGTTTATTATGTATATATAAATACACACACATACAGTATCATAGCAAGATTATCTATAAGGCAGTGTGCTCCAAAACAGTTACAGAATTTGCATTTAGAAGATATAAGCATTTAAAGCTTTAAGTTTGTCACATCCGACAAAACGGCCCAACGATTTTTTTGAGGACACATCGTACTTCATCTTCTCATCAAATCTTCTGACCAATCAAACGCTCTCTGGAAGCCAAAGTGCCCACCCCTTACTCTATAAATAGACGCTGAAGCAGCATGTAGAAATTTAGAAATCAACGTTAATATATATTGTAAAAGAACTGTTTATTATCACAAATTTTTTGTAAAATAGATGTTTATTATCACAAAAAACAAAAAAAAAAAAAAGAGGAGAAGAAAGGAAAAAAGAAAAGAAAAGAAAAGAAAAGAAAAGAAAAGAAAAAAGAAAAGAAATCTAGATTTGGAGGACAATCCATTACATAATACTCATTGGATTCATTCAAGACATTCATAATCGCAATGAAAAACTCAACAAACAATTTATTCTAATTTACAAATACTGTCTGGTAATGGTTTAGTTTACACAGAACAAATGTCAGTGTCCTCAGAGACATTTCATACTTGATATCATACTTGATAAAGAGAGCTAGTCAGAAGCAAAGACAGACAGCGCTAAACAAATAATCTAAAAATACAGTATGAGTTGTGTGGTTTAGGCTTAAAGAGGATTAGCAGAAAACTACAATTCCATTTTAAAAGCAGAAGTGCACAAACATGTCCACGCTTGTGAGTTGAGCCTGCATCTACTGTTTAGAAATGTGAGCAATGTACCGCTGCAAAGTAAGCGGGCAGATGCAATCAGTCAAACTCGCTGTCTCTCTTCCTTTTTACCCTTCTGTCTAAACAGAGCTACTGCCATGCTGTCCTTCAACTTGACATGGGTTTTTAACTCTCCCTTTTTTTCACCTTTCCCATCTCTTCTTCACTGTCTCCTGGATGCTGCTGAAGCGTTAACCAGCAGGGCTGCATTCCTGTGGCTGCAGGTTCAAATCTTTTCAAGCAAAACACAGCAAGCCATGCAAAGGAGTTCCCATGGGCCTATTCTTGGCAGATATTGTAGTTAGCTGTAAAAACACTTGCGTGTATTAGGAGACCACAGGCCATGAGAAGACACACTACAGCTTTAGAGTCTCACTAAGGATGCTAGAGATGTACACTAGCGAGTCCACTTGAATGTGGTCTGGGTTACGGTTCATGTGCACATGTGTTAGTTTGTATAAACACAAACCATCCGAAGCATGGCAGAACTAGAATATGCGTAGTGTACCAACAATTTTGCAAGACCAAAAAGGTTGTTGTGCAACTAACTTAACATAAAATAAAATAAAATAAAATAAAATAAAATAAAATAAAATAAAATAAAATAAAATAAAATAAAATAAAATTGGGGAAATCTGGTCCTCGCTTTATATATATAAAAAATTGTTTTTTAAAAAAAGCACTTTTTTGCCCTCTCTGTTTTTTTTTTTGTTTTTTTTTTGGAAGCTTATCTGCAATCAGCAACTCTGAAAGCTCATTACAGCATGCAGGAGCTGGCGCCAGAGATCAGTGCTGTACACCAAAACTGTATCCCCACCAAAAACAGCTCCACACTAGTCTATGTGCATGCTTGACTGAATTACTATACATGCAGTGTTGCTTAACAGTCTTACAATTTCAATAAAATAAACAGGTTGAGAAAAAGCCAGGAATAACATGCTGATGTCTGTTTAGATTCTGTTGAAGGGACCTCACACTGATTCAAACAATCAAAACAAACCAGACAAAACATACAGTGGAGAGTAGACCAGACTGAAGGTGAAGCAAAGACAACAAACCCCGCTCTGCCCGCAGAATGCTGGACAAATATAGCACAAATAATGCCAGGGAAACTGCGCCGGAGTTTCCACTGCTTTCTGAGAATAATCTTGTTCTCTGAATATATATATATATATATATATATATATATATAATATATATATATATATATATATATATATATATATATATATTAAAAAAAAAAATATATATATATATATGTATATATACATACATAATATAATGATGATAAAGTGATGATAATTTTCTGAATTTTCATGCTCAAAATGGTGTTCTGATGCTCAGTAAATAAACTTATATTTTATTCACAATAGAATATAGATAACATATCAAATGTTGAAAGTGAGATATTTTGAAATGTCATGCCAAATATTGGCTCATTTTGGATTTCAGGAGAGCTACACATTCCAAAAAAGTTGGGACAGGTAGCAATAAGAGGCCGAAAAAGTTAAATGTACATATAAGGAACAGCTGGAGGACCAATTTGCAACTTATTAGGTCAATTGGCAACATGATTGGGTATAAAAAGAGCCTCTCAGAGTGGGAGTGTCTCTCAGAAGTCAAGATGGGCAGAGGATCACCAATTTCCCCAATGCTGCGGCGAAAAATAGTGGAGCAATATCAGAAAGGAGTTTCTCAAAGAAAAATTGCAAAGAGTTTGAAGTTATCATCATCTACAGTGCATAATATCATCCAAAGATTCAGAGAATCGTGAACAATCTCTGTGCGTAAGGGTCAAGGCCAGAAAACCATACTGGATGCCCATGATCTTCGGGCCCTTAGACGGCACTGCATCACATACAGGAATGCTACTGTAATGGAAATCACAACATGGGGCTCAGGAATACTTCGAGAAAACATTGTCGGTGAACACAATCCACCGTGCCATTCGCCGTTGCCGGCTAAAACTCTATAGGTCAAAAAAGAAGCCATATCTAAACATGATCTAGAAGCGCAGGCGTTTTCTCTGGGCCAAGGCTCATTTAAAGTGGACTGTGGCAAAGTGGAAAACTGTTCTGTGGTCAGACGAATCAAAATTTGAAGTTATTTTCGGAAAACTGGGACACCGTGTCATCCAGACTAAAGAGGACAAGGACAACCCAAGTTGTTATCAGCGCTCAGTTCAGAACCCTGCATCTCTGATGGTATGGGGTTGCATGAGTGCATGTGGCATGGGCAGCTTACACATCTGGAAAGGCACCATCAATGCTGAAAGGTATATCCAAGTTCTAGAACAACATATGCTCCCATCCAGATGTCATCTCTCTCAGGGACGATCTTGCATTTTCCAACATGACAATGCCAGACCACATACTGCATCAATTACAACATCATGGCTGCGTAGATGAAGGATCCGGGTACTGAAATGGCCAGCCTGCAGTCCAGATCTTTCACCCATAGAAAACATTTGGCGCATCATAAAGAGGAAGATGCGACAAAGAAGACCTAAGACAGTTGAGCAACTAGAAGCCTGTATTAGACAAGAATGGGACAACATTCCTATTCCTAAACTTGAGCAACTTGTCTCCTCAGTCCCCAGACGTTTGCAGACTGTTATAAAAAGAGGAGGGGATGGCACACAGTGGTAAACATGGCCTTGTCCCAGCTTTTTTGAGATGTGTTGATGCCATGAAATTTAAAATCAAATTATTTTTCCCTTAAAATTATACATTTTCTCAGTTTAAACATTTGATATTTCATCTATGTTGTATTCTGAATAAAATACTGAAATCTGAAACTTCCACATCATTGCATTCTGTTTTTATTCACTATTTGTACAGTGTCCCAACTTTTTTGGAATCGGGTTTGTATGTATATATATATATATATATATATAATATATATATATATTATACTATATATATATATATATATATATATACATTGTATCCATTTAAAATATATACATTTGTATAAAATATATATATTTAAAAATTTATTTTATTTATTTAAAATTTATTTTGTTTGATGAAAACCACTATTTTCTGTTTCAAACTTTCACATAGCATCTTTAGGTTATAATAATATAAAAAATTCAAATCCAGATTTTGATTTTCGAAGATTTATTATAAAAACTGATCATTTTTCCCCCAAAATGCAATAAATCAATTGAATCAATATAAAAGTAATTTTTCATATTGAAATTGTTGAAAATACACAACAAAGTAAGTTGGTCAACAAATGACAGCCTGTGAACTTGATCAATACTAATCAAGGTTCATCAATGCCTCAAAATCATAATATGGAGAAAACATGACAGAATAACAAAGTGGATATTGCATTTTGTGTAAAATTAAAAAATGACTTTTCAATACCGACCAGATACTATACTGATTTGGGCAGGAACACTTTTTTTTTTTTAAATGGCGTTCATCGCATTTTGAAACCAAACTCTTCACACACACACACGCACGCGCACACACACACACACACACACACACACACACACACACACACACACACACACACACACACACACACACATATATATATATATACATATACATAGATAGATAATTTTTTTTAAAATTGAGATTTATACATCACCTGTAAGCTAAATAAATAAGTTTTCCATTGATGTATGGTTTGTTAGGATAGGACAATATTTGGCAGAGATTCAACTATTCTAAAATCTGGAATCTCAGGGTGAAAAAAAATAAAAAATCTTGAGAAAATCGCCTTTAAAGTTGTACAAATGAAGTCCTTAGCCATGCATATTACTAATCAAAAATTAAGTTTTGATATATTTACAGAAGGAAATTTTCCTCATGGAACATGACCCTACTTGATATTCTAATGTTCCCTATCTGTCAGTCACTACGAGTTATACTTTATACGAGTGCATTAAGGGTCGTACTTGGGTGCCCAAATCTTCTCTGATTAAGGAGAAAACGCCAATGATATTTGGCTAGTGGATTCTGCATGCTGAGCCACTACCCATGCATACGGGTATAAATAGGTGACAGGTGCATCCACTGCTTTGGAGCCGTGTGGATGAAGAAATCTCAACATTCACCAGGTGATTTTTCTCGTAAGCTGGAAGAAAAGGCTGTTCTGGGTGGTGTTATGACACATTCAGCGGCGTCCCTGTTAACTCAGAGATTCCCCCTGGGTGTTTCATGTAAAAAAGCAGTTTCTGATCACAGTCGGTTCGCATCTTTTTAAAGATGCCGCTCCGGCCATGTCCTCTTGGGTGTGGTCATTACTTGGTTTCTACTGACGTCCACGATCGTTGTCTTTGGTGTCTGGGCATCCACGAGGATGGCACCAACCCGGGGATGATGCAGGAGCTGCACTCGGTGCCCGACTTGGCTCTCCGGGCGACGAAGGTCACTGTGTGTTCCCTCAGGAAGGCGATCTCCGCACTTGTTGCCCAAGAGCACCATCTATGGCTCAACCTGACAGAGATGAGGGATGTTGAGTTTGCTTTTCAGGATGGGGTATTCAGCGACACTGTCAAGGACCTTGGAGGACACGGATGGCCCGGAGAGTTGAAGAACTGCTCTTCAACAGGAGGTGGTGAGGACCACAGAGGAAAGCCAGGTGAAGAATCCTTTGTTTTCTTTTGTTTCCATTCCACAGCTTGCGCAAGGGCAAGTGGTACCCACACTGTCAAAGAAAGAGCAGTTTCTTTTCCCTCCGGGCCATCGGGATTGTCGATTGTTCTTTTGGTGCCACTCTCATGGAGCTTGGGAGTATGGCTTGCGCTGCCCAACTTGTCCCACTGGCTCATTCAGACAGTCCGACTCGGCTACGCGATTCAGTTTGCCATGCAACCTCCCAGGTTCAGCGCCGTCCTCGAGACTTCGGTGGCAGTCCTGTCCTGTGCAAGGAGATTGCTGTCCTGCGGGCAAAGGATGCAATCGAGCCATTCCCTCCAGCAAAAATGGAGTCAGGGTTTTACAGCCCTTACTTCATCATGCCCAAGAAAGGCGGTGGCCTATGATCAATTCTGGATCTGCGAGTTTTGAATCGGGCCCTTCACAAGGTCCTGTTCAAGATGCTAACGCAAAAGCGCATCATCAGATGCATCCAGCCCCAGGATTGGTTTGCAGCAGTCAACCTGAAAGATGCTTACTTTCATGTCTCGATCCTCCCACGACACAGGCCGTTCTTTCAGTTTGCGTTTGAGGGTCGGGCATGGCAGTACAGGGTCCTCCCCTTCGGGCTGTCCCTGTCCCCCTGTGTCTTTATGAAGGTCGCGGAGGGTGCCCTTGCCCCATTGCTGGAAGTGGGCATCAGGATCCTCAACTATATTGACAACTCAATATACACATCATGGCCCAGTCGGGAGAACAGTTGTGCGATCACAGGGAGCTGGTGCTCTGGCACCTCAGCCAGTTGGGGCTTTGGGTCAACTGGGAAAAGTGCAAGCTCTCCCCTGTGCAGAGAATCTCTTTTCTCAGTGTGGAGTTAAACTTGATGAGTATGACGGCGCGTCTCACTAACGAACGTGCCCAGTCAGTGCTGAACTACCTGAGTTCCTTCATAGGCAGGACGGTGGTACCACTTATACACTTTCAGAGGCTCTGTGGTTATATGGCATCCACCGCTGCGATCACGGCACTCTGATTGCTTCGTATGAGACCACTTCAGCACTGGTTACACTCCCGAGTACAGAGATGGGCATGGCACTGCGGTACACTTCGTGTGGCCATCACGGCGACATGTCGCCGCACATTCAGCCCCTGGTCGGACCTTGCATTTCTACAGGCCAGAGTGCTCAAAATGCAGTCTTATATTTTTAATCTTAAAAAAACGTCTTTAAAGTGTTAATAGATTTTTTACTTTGTTTAGTAGCCTACATTTGGCCAAAATCTAGAAAAGATAATGCTGTATTGGCCATGACTAAGCACAGCAGGTTAAGATACCAGTTATTTTTTTCTTTTTTTTGAGAAAAGAAAAAGCTGTACTTTATTATTATTATTATTATTATTAACCTATAGGCAAAGAAAATTGTTTTTTTAAAAATAACGTTATTAACCTGTATTTCTTCTTCTCAAACTGGTTTTGGAATGGTAATAATACAGAGGAATGCAGGAACAGAAAAGTTAAAATATCGATTCTGCTTGGAGTGAACCAATTGATTATTTTTTTTTTTTTTCAAGCTTTGGTTGGCAGTGCATTTAGCCTTGCGGCAGTTCCGGTCACTGCTGCAAAACAAGCACGTGTTGGTCCGCACAGACAACACTGCGACTGCTTCGTACATCAACCGACAGGGAGGTTTACGATCACGTCGCATTTCACAACTCGCCTGCCATCTCCTCCTCTGGAGTCAGACCCAGCTCAAATCGCTGCACGCCATCCACATTCCGGGGGAGCTCAATCATGCAGCTGAGGCACTATCACAAGAGAGAATGACAGAAAAAGAAATGGCGAATCCATCCCCAGATGGTCCAGCTGATTTGGAGTAATTTCGGGGAAGCCCAGGTAGACCTGTTTGCTTCCCACGAGTCCTCCCACTGCCAGCTATATTACTCCCTGACCAAGGCCCCCCTCGGCACAGATGCACTGGCACACAGCTGGTCTCGGGCTCTACGCAAGTATGCGTTTCCCCCAGTGACACAGACACTGTGCAAGGTCAGGGAAGACTAGGAACAGGTCCTGCCGGTTGTGCCGTACTGGCCTACACGGACCTGGTTTCCGGAATTTAAGAGATTATTTTACTTAAGAGATTTTATTTTAGATTATTAATGGCAGCTTGGCTGTCACCAGCAGTGATGTACTCACCTTTGGTTCTTTCAGGTGCCAAGGTCAGTGAATTTGGGCTGGGGCGTTGGGAAGGTTACGACCTTTGCGTAGCACCTGTCTGACACACTGCGGCTTGTCAATACTTGCAATGTCATAGGGTTGTGACGGGGGTTCAGGTTGTGGCGCTTTCCATAGACCCCTAATGTCATCACGGCATAACTCGTAGTGAGTTACATACATAACCCTCGCTCCCTGATGGAGGGAACAGAGATGTTATGTCCCCATGCCACAACCTTGAACCATCGCTGGTTGCCAGGGATGAGTTCTCGGCTCCTCAGCATAAAACCTGATGAGTGGATGCACCTGTCGCCTATTTATAACCGTATGCACAGGGAGTGGCTTAGCATGCAAAATCCACTAGCCAAATTTCATTGGCCTTTTCTATAAATCATAGAGGATTCAGGCTCCAAAGTACGACCCCTAATGTTTGTCACGACATAATGTCTCCGTTCCCTCCATCAGGGAACGAGGGTTACATATGTTACTGAGATGATTTTTGCCATAAAAGAATAATCAATAATTTTGACACGTGTTGTTCGATCTTGCTACAAATATACCCATGCTACCTATGACTGGTTTTGTGGTCCAGAGTCACATATATAATATTTGATAATAATAATAATAATTTAATTTACATTACATTTACAATACTAATGTTCAAACACTAATGCTTTAAACATTTTAAACAAGGTTCGTATCATTAACTAAAACCATAAAAATCTTTTTATTTACTTGAAATTAAATAAACATTTACTGAAATAATAGCATATATTTAAGTAAATAAATAAATAAATAAATATTTTAGGTAGTGGACAAAGCAAATTTCTTATTTATATTTAGTTTAACCTGATGTATTAAAATAATGTAAACTGAAATAAAAACTTCATAAAACTACAGACACACACACACACACACACACACACACAAATTTCAAAAACACACAACAAAATTACTAAAACTTATCTAAAATTAAACATTTTTTAGGTTTCTTTGATAAATAGAGAAATCTTTACTGTCACTTGAAATCAATTTAATGATTCTTTACTGAATAAGAGCATTACTGACCCCAAATGCTTTAACAATAGAGTATATCTTCATTTTTTAAGATTTTTTTTTTTTCTACAAAACTATATGCCGAGTTGGTTTTTAATGTGTCAGTAAATTATTGTATTGCATTGCAGCATTAAAATATATTAATTAAAAAGAAAACTTTGACAGCCCTAAAAAAAAATCCACTTCCCGCTCTCATATTCTGATCTGGAATTCCACAAACATGGACAAACAGTGAAATGTCTAAATTTCAGCACTTATGCAACAGCCAATCAGATTAGAGTACCGGCATTAAACATTGCATAATTGTACTAGTATACTGATAAAACGAAGGGGATTGTAAGCACTTCAACTACACTCCCCTCCAAAAGTTTTGGGACAGTGAGGCCAGTTCCTTTATTTTTGCTGTAGACTGAAAACATTTGGGTTTGACATCAAAAGATGAATATCAGACAAGAGATTTACATGCCAGCTTTTATTTCCAGGTATTTACATCTGGATCTGACAAACAGCTAGAAGATTTCACCTTTTGAGATTGGAGATTGACTTGGCCAGTATAAAGCCTTCCACTTCTTGCCCCTGACGAACTCCTTTGTTGTTTTGGCAGTGTGTTTTGGGTCATTATCTTGCTGCAAAATGAAGGATCTCCCAATAAGTTTGGTTGCATCTTTCTTTAAATTGGCAGACAAAATGTTTCTTTAGACTTCTGAGTTCATTTTGCTGCTGCCATCATGTGTTACATCATCAATGAAGATTAATGAGCCTGTCCCAGAAGAAGCCATGCAAGCCCAAGCCATGACATTACCTCCACTGTGTTTCACAGATGAGCTTGTATGTTTGGGATCATGAGCAGAACCTTTCCAAAATTTAGCCTTTCCGTCACTTTGGTAAAGGTTAATCTCTCATCAGTCCAGAAAACTTTGTCCCAGAATTTTTGAGGCTCATCTCTGTATTTTTTGGCAAATTCCAGCCTGGCCTTCCTATTCTTCTTGCTAATGAGTGGTTTGCATCTTCTGGTGTAGCTTCTGTACTTGTGATCATGAAGTCTTCTGCGAACAGTAGATTGTGATACCTTCACCCCTGCCCTCTGGAGGTTGTTGCTGATCTCACTTACAGTTGTTTTAGGGTCTTTCCTGAAAGCTCTCACAATATTTCTGTCATCAACTGCAGTTGTTTTCCTTGGTCTACCTGTTCGATGTCTGTTACTTAGTACATCAGTGGCTTCTTTCTTCTTCAGTACATTCCAAATGGTTGAAATGGCTATGGCCAATGTGTGTGCAATGGCTCTGATTGATTTTCCTTCTTCTGTCAGCTTCACAATTGCTTGTTTTTCACCCATAGACAGCTCTCTGGTTTTCATGTTGGTTACACCTCTTAACTATACATGCAGTTTGAACAGGCAAAACCCAAATCTGAAACTGAGCATTCAGAGCATTCAATTAGCATTCAGTGCTAATTATTGTTTGAATAATCATTGTGATAGGAAACACCTTGGCAACAAAATACACCTGTCAGTCACATGTTCCAATACTTTTGCTCACATGAAAAATGGGTGGGTTCTAACAAAAGGTTATATCTTCTAAGCTGTTTGTCAGATCCAGATGTAAATACCTGGAAATAAAAGCTGGCATGTAAATCTCTTGTCAGATATTCATCTTTTGATGTCAAACCCAAATGTTTTCAGTCTACAGCAAAAATAAAGGAATTGGCCTCACTGTCCCAATACTTTTGGAGGGGAGTGTATATGTCGGAAAAAAATGTACAAGTCTGAGCGTGTGAGCATACAGTATCAGTGTATATTTTCATAAGGGACTCGTATTCATTTGGGGCTTGTAATAGGAAAAGACTGAGGAAATAATTCAGCAGCGCAAGTGCAGCCCATAAAAGGGCACGTTTGTAAAACAAACAATGCGGCTACACAGAGGGCTATCAGGTTAGAGCGCGGGACACCAAAAACAGCTTAAGCAGGATGTGGTCAATTCATTGACAATTATTCATTTTTCCCACAGCTTAATAGTGTAGTTCTATATTTGTGCTACAAAGTGCCATTGACTAACACACACACACACACACACTATACAGCAATGAGACAAAGCCAACACACTGGTCTGAGATGGGACGCGTTGGTTTGGTCTCAGTTTGGTGGATAATTATCACAGCTGAACCACAGGCGGAGTTGGAGTCCGGAGAACCCGACAAACTGTCAGACGCTCCGCTAATCGCCTCCCACACAGAGCGAGATAAGAGCGCTCTGCCCTTCTACAGGGCCTCCATCACAGGGGAATACCCACAACACTTGCCTTGGTTAACCTACCGATCCTCAACAGTACTTTACAGCAGTGCTGAGGAAAACAACTGAGGATAATTATAGTAATTAGTCACTGGTGGCTGGTGAAACCACTAAAGAAGATCTGTGTGATTAAATTTATTAAGCTGCATTATATTTGCTACATAATTTCTAAGGCATGGTCAAAACTTTGCTGAAAACCCATCTACTACATGACAGTTTATTCTACATAAGGCCTTTTAGTATTATTGTAAAAACATCCCCCTTCAGGTTGTGGTTCACATGTCTTTTTGCTGTTAAAATGATTAATTGTTTATAAAGTAAACACGAGAATAATATTGTTAGTAATAATTCAAGATGAACACTTACTGGACTGAAGCAATTGAAGTTTACTGGATTATCCATACATTGTTTATTAGACAAAATGTGTTAAAATGTGAGTATCAAATATAATACTTAAGGTTTTTGAGGAACGGTTATTTGTTAATTTCCCAATCATCATTGTATTGCATTGCATTATATGGTTTGCCTCGACAAAAAAAACTACAGAGCTTTGATCGTAAAACTATATATCATTGGGAGATATAGAGTGACAGCTGATATTTATATGCATTTTATGTAAGTCTGTTATAAAGTTATAAAAAACCCACTGATTTACATTATAGCAAAATGTCATCTTATTTTTTTGGCCATATACAGTAAATATTCATACAAATAAAACTGAGGTGCTTTTTTTTCTCCTGGAGTGTAAGCTCCATGCTCACAAAAAAAACAACAACAACAAAAAAATTATAATAATAATAAAAAATGATATAGGAACAATTTTCACTTGAAAATTGCTAGTAAATTTCACAAACAATTTTATTGAAAAGGCAAGTTACCCATTGAATTACATGTAAAAAAAAAAAAAAAATTAAGTAGAAAATCTGAAACAATATTCTCTTTTAAAATGTATTATCTTATTATCTTTCCCCAGTGTATTTCATATAAGCCATAAAAGCCTGATGTATTAAACACACACACAAAAACACATATACTTTTTTATTTTTATTTTTTTATAAAAAGGCTCACTAAACTGATCCATTTTAAAACTTTTTGTTGTAACATCTGTACCTCTATTTATTTATTTGTTTATTTTTGACACTATTTATCTCAAATGTTACTACACTTTCCCACATTTACTGTATCTGCACCATGTTAAAGCTGTGTAGATTAATGTCAAGTACAATGAATGCCTCATATTGGGGTGAGTAAAAATAAGTGATGTGGACAAGGTTTTTTCTGTCACCTCCCCTGCACAACTCTATTTGGTTTAAACTGACGGTGTTACAATGAAGCCCTTGTTACAGCACTCCTCCTCTCCCTACAGCATTAAGGTGGTAGTGTGATAAGATATGGATATGAGTTCCTCCTCAAACCAGCTCAAACCAGCCAACTAGTTGCCATCTTGAGCCCCTATACCACAGCCCTCCACCCCAAGGGTAACAGAAGTAATATTTTAGGTGCCTCATTTACAAGATCATCTCAGAACTTTATGTTACATTTCCAACCCCATTACATCTGAGGTATTACATGTATCTTTAATTTCATTCTGTGATAGAAATAATGATGGGGAAAATGACTTTTGAAACATATATCAGGATTAATATAATTATATTTTGTATATTTTAAGATTTAAAAATTTATATTTTTAATAGATTTTATAATGGATATGTTTGAAAGTCTAGTCCTAGCACAAGAGCAATAAACATTTTAACAAGTCAAAATCTATCTTTTAAAGGGGATATCAGATGCCCATTTTCCACAAAATGGTATGATTCTTTTGAGTCATCATGAAATATATTTTGGTTTTATATTTTGGTTAAAATCCCTTGATGGTTGTGTAAGACAAATTTGTCTCTTAATTGATGAACTTACAACTAAAGTTATTAAACCGGACTGAACCAACACTGAACTGACTGGAGCTAAATAATAATACTATTGTCTTTTCAGAGCTGCTTTACAGCAGACCTCATGTTTTAGTCTCTGTTCACAGCAAACACGTTGTTTCTGAGATGCACTTTTGACTGATCTGACAAAGAGGCTTTACTTTATGCGATCCTTCAATGGGACATTGTTAGTACAGTCACTCAGAGTTATTTAAAACTGCGTCACATTAGTTTAATAAGTGGCACGATTAATAACTATCTAGGCAAATGGATGTCATAGGAGTGAGTTTATGCTTGCGTTGTAGACCGTACACAAGATTGGTCCACAGTACATAAAGAGACCACTTTGATGGAGAAACGCACCTCACCCTCACACACACAAATATTACACCATCCTCTGTCCACTCAAAGAGACCTCACGACCTCACATCCCACAGGAGTGGACATTTGAACTAAGGTTTGGCCAGTCAAAGAAGCCTCTGTCTTTGACCAATAAAGGTATGTTTTGTTGGTGTGGCTTAAATGCATTATTAACGGTTTATCACATCTGAAGGCTGGTTTACGGATGAATTCAGACAAACAAATGGGGTGGGATGTGAGTGGCCGGGGATAGAGGTAAACAGTTTGTGTACATGTGTGTGTATGCGTCTAGTAAGGGCGGGGCTGGTCTGGCTGATGGACAGGAACGATGCCGGAGCCAGACATTTCTGATGATGGCATCAGCATTTTGACGGCAGACTGGAAAATAAACACATCTTTCTCCTCCGTCCATCCTGGCCCGGCTCATTAATGCAAGCCTTGATCACTAGCCTAGGTAACGTTTGCAGGGTATGAAAAAGAGCAGGACACTGGCCATCCAGTAAAGGCCTATGCGAAAACATTCAGGCTTATTTTGACAGCTCAGACAGTACATAAAGTCTCACCGAGGCTGTAAAAATAAAAATATTTGGTGTTAATTTCAATCAAACTTCTCGACTGTAACAGCTACCGAAAGTTCGCTAATGCTGACAGGTCAGAATAAAATGGAAAGTGTTATTTTGTCCTTCCTTGCTTTTCTTCCACATCTTGTATGGTGCCTCGATTGATTAGCAGGACTCCGGGGGAATTTGGGTGTTTAGGGAATTAACATTAGGGAGGCACTTTAGCTGCATGAATGAAGAGAAAGAACAAGCTGTTTACTTCGGGTCCAAGAACCAGCACAAACCAGACCAAGGTGGTTATGTGTTGATGGTTTAAAAGAGGGGTTTGGGAACTATAGCTCCAGCTGGCTGACTAGCTGAAAAACAGCTTGGTTAGGCTGGTTAAATATTTTGTGAGATGATAAGAATGAAGCAAGCAAACAAGAAAACAAACCAGTGACAACCAATAGAATTAGTATACAGACAGCACTATACTATACTATATTGTACTATTCTATGCTATACTATACTATACTATACTATACTGTACTATAATAGTACTAAATATATACAGTAAATTAATTTTTGTATATGAAATAAGAAAAAAAAATACTTTTAATCAGCAAGGATGCATTAAATTGATCAAAAGTGACAGTAAAGACATTTATAATTTTTTAAAAGATTTCTTTTAAAATGCAGGAACAGAAACGTTAAAATATTGATTCTGCTCGGAGTGAACCGATTTATTATTATTTTTTTTTTTCAAGCCCTGGTGGAAATGGGAATTTTCAGTGCTTTAGCTATTTTCTGACAGCCACTTTCTAATTGGTAAAGTTTAACAAATGTTACGTCCAAGGACGTATTTTTTTTTCTCCCTGTTTCTCTCTCTACCTCTTTACTTCCCATAAGCAGGAGGTAAAGGCTGCCACCTGATTCCAATGATTGGTGATCTGATGGGGTTGCAGGAGGAGGGGAAGCCGTGAGGATTTAAGCCGCACCATTGCACAACACAAGCTGTGTGTGGAGGCTGGGTTGTGAGGATTCTACTCTCAACCCAAAGAGCTTTAGTTGTTTTGATTGATACTTTGATTAATTAGTTTACAGTGTTATTGTGTTAACACTCTTGTGGTAACTGGAGCCTACGACAAGGCATTTGGTTTGTTCTGGAAGTTATTATCTTTTTGTCCGTACTTATGTTATTGTTTGTTACTTATTAAGCTTATATTGTTAATTTATTGGGGAATGTGTTAGTAGAGAGGTGGGTGCCATTTTCTTTATCGTTTTTTTTTTCTTCTTTTTTTCTCCTGTTTATGCTAGATAGGGAGCTAGTTTATTTTTATTGTATTTTTGTTTCTTTTCTTTGTTAGGTTGGGTAGTTTCTCCCAAATAGTTAGAGGGTTTTTGTTTGTTATGTTGGCCTTGCCTCCTCTTGAAATTTTGACATTCTCCCATATCTGTAAAATAAAAGAACTTGTTTTCGATATTGAGTCAATTGTTGGCCTTTGTTAAAGCTCTGGGGTTGGGAATTGAACCTTTCTACAGTACCTCCACACATCACTTCTCTTATTCTGTTACCTGTTCCTATAACCCTAGACTAACTGGGGATGTAACAGAATTAGGGTGCTTGTCTAACGAAGTGGTAACAAATTGATGTTATCTGTGTTATTTGAAACAATGTTTTATTATTCCGCTGGTGAATGATCAAATTTGTAGATGGTAAGTGTCCCTTTTTCTCTTTGTTTTTGCCTGGCTGTTTTTGCTCTTTCGATGTGGGAGAAGTTAGTGCTTAAGATATGGAGATTTAATCTCGTTTACGTTACTTCCCACTGTGGAAGTATATAATCGTTGTCGTAAAAGGGATTTAATAGCCATTGCAGACTTCTTTAACATTAGCATAAAGAGGCGAATAAACAGGCTATCAAAGAGGATTTATTTGGGAAGCTGGTATTTTGGCCACATCAGATTGGGAGGTTGGGAAAGAATCTGAGACCACTGGCTTTGATTCTGCTCTCAACATGGATTCAAAAGATTCTGGTTCTAATGCTATATTGGCAATTAAGCTAAAAGAATTAGATCTTGAGTTAAAGTGACATGAATGTGAGGCTCAGCGCATCAGGCTTTAAGTAATAGAAGCAGAACGAGCATGGGATAGTGAACGACATGGAAATGAGAAGGAGGCTCTGAAGTTACGTAGCAGACCCACTCCATCACCCCGGATTAGATCTGCTGGTTCATCAGCTGAGATGCCAATAGTAGATTCTGCGCAGACCCTTAATCAAAGCTCCTCCAATTCTCCCCCTGAGTCAATCTGATTTTGATGTTAGCAGGCATATTAGACTTGTACCGCCATTTAGAGAGACTGAAGTGGACTCATATTTTGTAGCGTTTGAGCGTGTGGCTGTAAAGCTACAGTGGCCCAAGGATATGTGGGCTCTACTTCTGCAATGCAATTTGACCGGTAAAGCACAGGAGGTTTCAGCTGCATTGCCCATTGAACAATCTCTTAATTTTGAAATTATGAAAGGTGCTGTGTTACGAGCATGAACAGAAAGTGCAAGCTCTTTCTGATGCTGCTGTTACAGCGGATGAATTTGTGTTGACGCATCGTAACGTATTCTCATCTATACGTCAGGTTAAAAGTCAGTCTTCAGCTATGGAGAGTTCAGAACTATTTCAGGCTTCTGTTCGTTCTGATAATTCAGAGATGTCTGCTGGAGGTAAACGTAAATCTAGTCCTAAGCGTACAGGAGACAGGCAGATCTGTTTCTAATGTCTCAACCCAAGCCACTTAATCTCAGAGTGTACTGTAAGGCTTGGAAACAGAAAAGTGTCTCTAAGGCCAAAAATGTAGCTTTAGTACAATCCGTACCAGTGTTAAAAGATTTGGATGCGGTTGTGTACAAGCCTTTTCTCTCTTTTTGCTCAGTTCCTTCTTTGCCTGTTTCTGAGACACAGCAAGTTTGAATTTTGAGGGACACAGGAGCCATGCAGTCATTAATTTTGGTGGAGATTTTTTTTTTTCATATACCGGTAGTGATGTGCTAGTTCATGGATGTGAAATGGGATGTGTTAATATTCCCCTCCATAAGGTGTATTTGGAGTTTGACCTTGTCACAGGACCCGCTATTCTGGGTGTGTGCTCATGATTACCTGTGGATGGTGTCAGTCTTATTCTGGGAAATGAGCTTGCTGGTGGTAAGGTTTTTCCTAGACCCATTGTAGTTCACAAACCTTGTGTTGATGAGTTGCCTGATCTTTCTACTCCATTCTCTTCTGTATTCCCTGCCTGTGTTGTGACCAGAGCACAGTCAAAGAAATTTGGAAATGCTATCGACCTATTTGACTGGCTCTTATCTTCTCAGCCTAGCTGTGAAATATGCAAATTGAGTGTTGTACCTGGAAAGGTTTCAGAACTTACTGAATCAAGTGACCCATTCTTTCTTTAAAGGTTTGTAAGGAGGACTTGATTGCAGCTCAGACTTCTGATCCGTCCTTAGTCTCTTACATGGATTCTGTGGTGGACATGCAAGTGCCAGAAGCTGGAGTCACTTACTTTTTGGAGGATGGGGTATTGAAGCGTAGATGGAAGCCTCAGTGTTCTGATTTAAATTGCCAAGAGGTTCATCAAATTCTGCTAACTTCTGGGTATCGGTCACAGGTGTAACAATTGGCTCATGAGAACGCATTATCAGGCCACTTAGGGGTGACCAAAACTTTCCATTGAATCTCCAAAGAAAGAGAGGGAAAGGGGGGGTGGAATGGCGGGCGTCGGGGCCTGCGCCATTAGCGGAGGCGTGCTAGGGTTGGACTGTGGGGCTGCAGGTCATGGGTAGGGGAGTGGGTTGGTAATGATAGGGGTGTGGACGGGTCTGTGCCACTAGCGGAGGTGTGTTCATGCTAGCATCTGCTATGGGAGCTGGGGCCACTGAAAAGGAAAAAAGGGGTAAAAAGTAGCAGGAGGAAAGTCTGAGATGTGAGGGCCTGTGTTGCAACCAGATGCAGCTTCGCGCTTGCTTCACATGCTGTGGGCCATAGAAAGGGAGCCCTGAAGACCCTGTGTGCAGCCTCCACTGCTAGCGGAGGCAGCCTCACGCTAGCGTTTGCTATTGGAGCTGGAGGCCACTGAACATAAAAAATGGTTATTAGTAGCATGACGGAGCAGAAGAGATGTGGGCATGTTACAAACGGAGACAGCCTCACGTTTGCTTCAGCTACTGTAGTTGTAGGCCATGGGAAGGGGGTGGGGTGTGTAATGTCCTGAAGAGCCTGTGTAGCCTGCACTATGCTAACATCTACTACAGGAGCTGGAGGCGACTGAAAGGAAAAGGGGGTTAGAAGTAATAGGATGGAAATACTGAGATGTGCGAGCCAGTGTTGCAAGTAGAAGCAGCTTCATGCTTGCTTCGGCTGCTGTAGCTGTAGGCTGCGGGAAAGTAGAAGGGTTAGTGACATTTGACAGGACAAGCTAAACATGCCTGGGTAGCCTACGGTGTTGCCGACTTAGCAATTTTTTAGATTTGCCAATTCCTCAAGATTTGTCCACATTAATATGTTACCGTTGAAAAGGCATCTTTCCCTCTCGTTTTGGCCTTCTAGCCTTTTTAAACCCTCTCCATAGTGGATAAATTTGAAAATGCTGTTTTCACATTGTAGTATGGACTGTGGAAACAGAGGCTTTTGAAAACGATGAAGCATGTTTAGTCTTGTAATGCACTGTACCAACAGACATGTTTATAGCAGTAACGTTAATTTTGCAGTTATGTGCTATTCACTTTCACACTGTTGCTAAAGATATTTACTTTGCACGTTCTTCATAATACAGTCCTAAAAAGACAATAGAAAATTTTCTGACAATTGCTGTCCTGCGGCTAGGGGTGTAACGATTACCGGTTTGACACTAAATCATGATAAAATTCCCCATGGTTAGTATAACCATTTCATCTTTTAAGTATCATTAAAACTGTATTAGATTACCGCGATTTGAACAACTCGTGATAAACAGCTGTCCTGTCAGCACGCAGAGTAGTTTAGTTTTAAGTCAAAACAGGGCGGAAAAGCTGGGAGGTCTTAAAAGAGTGCTAAGGGAATTATTCAAATGAATATATGAATGAATTAATTATATGAATGAACCTCTGAAGTTTCTGACTGTCTTCAGGAACGATTGGATGGCATTTTGTTTTCATCTTTGCTCCATGTAATAGCTTACCTAAAGGAAGTGTTCTTAATAGCAATGCTGTTTTTTCCACGGAGGTTATGGGAAACAGCTGTAATTCAGCTTTTCCATAAGCGCTACCTGCTGTCAGAGAGTGAATTTATGCAGCTTCTGTCTGGCCAAAAACGGACCTAATTTGCATGCCCTGCTGTAAATTTTGACCGGTTGATGAAAAACAAGTTTGTGGATTCTACACATTTAAACAATTCAGATAAGTTATCTGGAATTATTTATGGAGCAGATAAAATACATATAATCATTTATTAAGCAATTATCATTTTGACTTTTTTTATTTATTTATTTAAAGGCTGAAA